>NC_092806.1:29528989-29849361 GCF_040954645.1 Diabrotica undecimpunctata | reverse complement strand
TTAAGGAAATCTGTAAAAGAAATTTAAAAGGCAGTTTAAAGCTAAAAAAGAATGCTTGGATAACAGAAAACATTTTGGATTTACTGGAGCTGCGGCGACCACCAAAAACAATGAAAAACTTTATAAAAGTATCCTTATTATAAAACCAATGTTTTAAAATTAATAAAAATAAAAATATATTAAATGATGCATGTTATCATTCCATAAATTGTCTTATCCAAGCAGTCATGCCAAAAGTCTTGTCCATCTTCATCTATTGAATTTCGTCGAAATGGATTAAACAGGATTTAAGTAAGAGCTGAGTTACTACTGTCAATATTGTAATAAAATCCATTACTGTATTATCAGGTTATATAATTTTCGTATTTCTAGTAAAATGTTTTTCGCGAATTGTGAAATATTACTTAAAGTGTACAAGGTGAGTTTTGGAATGGAACCCCTCATATATATGTGACAACTTTTGTAAAAGTTAGTATTCTCGCCCCCTAATACATTTTTATTTATTATCTAACACAAGTCTAACGTAAACCATATTCCTTTTACTTTTGTTTGTTCCAATTTCATCTTTAAATAAATTCAAGAATGAGGAATACCAGTTGCTAATTCCACTAACCGGCGGGTGACGACCTAGACCCTGGCATTGGCTCTTTGCCAATATTCATATTATACTTTTTCGACTTTTTAATCAGTTCAAAAATAACAGAGATGTAAATTGGGCAACATTCCAACTTACCTATATATTTGATAGAACTTCACAGCTCTTTACTCATTACATTGAAGTAGTATGGTGGCTCTTGAACTCTTTATTTAAGGTTATGAACCATTTTTTATCATCTTAAAAGCCTATGTACATTATAATATTCTCGTTTTCTCTCTCTCTCTCTCTCGATTACATTAATATACATAAATTTTACTAACTAAATCGCACATTTCAATTTCGGCACCGTTAGTGCGCCCACACCAGCGGAATTAAAGACTCCTCAACACAAATAGTAGCATAGGCAGATGATATAGTTGTTATATAAGAGAAAAGAAAAGATTAAAAGAAGTAGTAAGAATCCTGGCAAATAAAGCACGGAAAAGAAGTCTAGAAATTAACGAAAGAAAAACAAAACATCTATGTTCTAGAAAAGAAGATAGAAATATGAGAGAAATTAAGATAAAAAATTGCACTTTTAAAATAGTTTAACAATTTAAATATTGGGGAGTAATTGTGAATGGTAAAAATAACAGAAGTGAAGAAGTAACAGATCAAACACTAGCAGGCAACAATTCTGGAGATACCATTGGCTAATGAAGGACAAGAACTTATCTAGAAATACAACACTGAATCGCAATCAGACCAGTAGTTACATGCGCGGCTGAGACAATGCTGTCACACTGACAATGACAAAGATGAAAAAAGATTAAGAATATTCGAAAAATTATGGGACCAAAAAAAGGAAAATGAAGAAATGAGAAGAAGAATGAACCTTGAACTAAGAGACATAATGAAGGGAGAATATATAGCTAGATTTATTAAAGCACAGAGATTAAGATGGCTGGAACACATCGAGAGAAGGCATAACGACCTACTGATTAAGATAAGAAAGTCAACAAATGGAAGCCAGAAACTGAAAGACCAAGAGAAAGACCCAGAGGGTGATGGAAAAATTCCTGAAGGTGAGAAACTGGAGGAAACTATGCACAGATTGAAATGAGTGGAAGAAAATTGTAACGAAAACCAAATCATACAACAAACTATGACAATGCTTAAGAAGAATGCGGAGTGATTCACCGCAATACCCGAATCTGCGAGCTCTAAGTAAGAGCGGCAAACATTCCGTCAGAAATAAAATTCCTTGATGATGATGAGTGCACTCACAATATATATTTTATAATATCGTTAATAGTAATTATTGTGTATCAATTTTACTAACAGTTCAAGAAAGAAAAACTCTCAAATACTAATTAAGTTGATCCTGATCGCGAATTCAGTTATTGATGTATAATATAGCTAGATATGTATAGATTTCATAGTGTATTTTTTCAGTACAGTGCAGAATAACCCGCTGTTATGTCAAGTACAATATTATGTATCATTAGGTAGACAATAAGAGGATGATGGGAAGAATACGGCTCTAGAGAAAAATAAAGAGGGTGTGGTGTCAACAGATCTACGACTATATCTGAAATATATATGAACACAAATTTAGGTGTATTCTATTAATTGAAACGGAATAACTGCACAATACGATATACGAAAAAATGGTGCCGTATCAAAGTGGCTAGGATTGCAAGGAACACAATTGTAACAGATGATGGTGATGTCATAAGTGTTTACAAAAAACATGACAGTCTTTTTATTAATTATTATTCGTCAGATAAAATAAACAATTGGTTAAATTATTTTTTTAATTAATAAAAGTTTAAAGTACTAGATTCTCACAAACCTATTTATAAGGTACTTTGCAGCCACGGTCGTAGTGGTCAAAGCGATCAAATGACACATTGCTTCATCTTTCCAGTGCTAATAAAGGATGTTTTTTTAAAGGATAGAACTTTAAAATAGAATAAAACAAAAAGATTTTTAAAAATTGACATAAAATTGACTTTATTGGAAAGATAATCCTTTGGCATTATAATTTAAATATGATTTCTGGCATATAACCGTCATGGCTGGCGCTGACGTAGTTCTCCAAGTGGTCATTTCACGCTTATCGGCGTAGACTAGCACCTTCAGATATCCCCACATAAAATAGTCTAGTAGTGTTAAATCGCATGATCTTGGAGGCCAATTCACGGTCCTAAAAGTGAAACTACGCGGTTACCAATAGTTTTCTTTAATAAATCAATTGTTGCACGAGCTGTGTGACATGTTGCGCCGTCTTATTGAAACGACAGCTCATGCACATAATGGTTTTTCAATTGGGAAATGAAAAAAGCAGTAATCATGGTCTTTATAGTGGTCACCATTGACTGTACCATTCTGGCCAGCATCGTTTTTGAAAAAGTACGGTCCAATGATTTTACCAGACCATAAAACACTCAAAACAGTCAGTGTTTCTGGATGTAATAGTTTCTTAACATATATTTGAGGATTATCTTCAAACTCCAAATAGGGCAGTTTTGTTTGTTGACGTAGCCATTCAACCAAAAGTGAGCTTCATCGCTAAACAAAATTCGCTTATGAAAATCGGAATCAACGGCAATATCGTTTTGAGACCCACTCATCGAATCTACGAATCTACTCCTTGCTCGTTGATGATGTACCTTCAATTCTTGCGTGAATGAATGAGTTGGATTTTGTAAGCACGCAAAGCAAGATCGTCCCGGAAAATCTTCCATAAAGTGGATGTACACGGGTCCAACTGCTGTGCACGATGACAGATAGACTGATTCGGGTCTTCCTCTACGCTACGCTCTACAGAAGCAACAACTTCGTCTGTACGCACTGTACGACATGTCTGTGGATACATATTATCATTTAGAGTAAACATGGTGCAAAAACGTTCTATGGTTAATCGAATTATTTGCTCTGATGGATTATTATGTTGACCTTAAAATGAACGTAGTGCCCGATACGTATTTCGAACAGAACCACAATTTTCAAAATAAATTTGTACAATTTGGAAGTGTTGTTAGGGTGTTAAGTCTATTTATGCTGAAATGCCAAACTGAACTTAACATGAATCACTTGGCAGCTGTCAAAATGGCTGACAATTAAAAAAGTGTTACCAACTTACATTTCTATACCTCTAAAAAAACACCCTTTATATGGAGTGGATGTGTGGGCTTTAAATGAGGCTATGCTTAAACGCTGGGAAGCCTTTCGGGTGTGAATATACAAACGATTACTAATAATAAACTGGATCGACAGAGTTACAAATGCGAAGGTCCTTAGTAAGCCGAATCAAACAACATAACTGGGCAATATATTAATGAGACATAAGTTGAAATACTTTGGTCACATTATGACACATGCTGAAAAATATAACGTTTTGCATCTGATCATTCCGGGAAAGATCTAAGGTAAACGGGGTTCTGGTAGAAGAAAAACATCATGGCTGAAAAATCTAAAACAATGGTACGGAAAATTGACTACATCATTATTTAGAGCTGCTGTCAATAAAATCACAATAGCAAATATGGCATCCAACATAATATCGAACGATCGATAACGGTCATGGAACTAGAAGAAGAATAAATTAAATTATAACCTTCGAATTTATAAGAAGACGAGTTCTTAAATAAAATCTCTAAAACTTATTAGGGCAAAAATAGAATATTTCGAATGATCTTTTGAAATGGAAGTTTCACTTGAATATGGAGTTAAAGATATCTGGTGAGATTGTAACATAGGATGGTGAAATAATTTTAAAAAACTGAGGTATGTAAATTTGAGATTTCACAGCAGTTAAGAAATATATGGAGATCAAAAGCAGGATGCAATAAATGAAAGAAGTGTATAATGTGAGAAGTGAGTGGTGTAAGGTGTGTTAGAATAATCCCAATGAAATTAGATGGTAAATTCTATAAAGCTGCCGTAGGTCAAATATGATGTTTCTAAGTGTTGATTAATTAAAAAGAACAACAAAGCATTCTGCATATCAGAAACTTTAGATGTGAAAGATGAGAACCTCAATAGAATTATAGTTTTAATCATCTTCAAGATAAGCCTGCTAACATATTCATCCCTTGTTTCACCAACATGAAAAATCGCCCGACGTAAAATACGAATTCAATAGTTGATTGTTGCCGACTTCCCTGTAATTTTGTTTTGTTTGTTTTAGAAATTGATTGATAACATAATGCAGACAGAACATATATGCAAATATATACAGGTATAAATATTAACTGATAAGTTTTATCTTTCATGATGATAAAAAAGACTAGGCTTTTTATTAGTAATTTTACTTTGTTGTCGATAATAATTTAATGCTAGCTTAATCCACATATATTTTGAAGCTGTTTTAAGTCACCACACATAGCGTATTTAACAACACTTTATATTACTCAAACATATTCTGGAGGGTGACATGTTGGGAAACACAGACAATATTTCTGGGTATTTGATGTTATCTAAATTTGCTTTAAATTTATCAGTATAAAAGATATATTAGGCATATATGAGATATTATTGTGTGCTTTTAAGCATATATGAGATATTATTGTATGCTTTATGAGTTATTAGAAACCAAAAATATCCGATAAGATCGTGAATAATTTACGTACTGTTTATCAACATGCTGTATTATATTTGACTAAATAATAAATTATTTTAAAAATTTATAACATTTATACTGTATAAGGTTTCTCGATCTATTAAAAAACTGAGCTTTATTAATAGTCTAAGTAAAACTAAAAAAACTGATATGGACTAAAGTCCATATCATAGATGCATGATGAATTCAGTTTAACATCAGGATATATTTAGGCGTATTCACTTTGTCTAGTAAAATGTAAATATTAATGTTCTTTCTCACTTCTTACATATACTTTCATAAGATCTATGTCTTCTTCGATATTAGCTTTTGCTTGCCTCCTTAAATTACCACACATCTCTGTATAGTCCGCATAGCTTAGTTTATTATTTGGTGTTTCATTGACCTTTATTTCAACTGCTTCTCCCTCGAGAGCTCTTTTCACAATTTCTTCAGAGTATGCGTTAAACAGTAATGGCGACAATACACATCCCTGTCGTACGCCTCTTTTAATTTCGAACTTTTTGAAGTGTGTTCATTCATGCTGCGTATATGTGTCCGCTGCTTATAACATTGAGTAGTTTCAATTGGAAGGTCATTGTTGTTTATTTGTTTTCTTTTGAGGACACCCATTAGTTGTTTCGAAAGACTTGTAATCTGTGAAGCAGACGTTCCTAGTTTTGCTTAGCATCCAAGCATCTCCGGATTAGTACATTAAATATAAAGAGAGCTTCTCAGGTACCTACGACTCTACGGAATTAGAATTGGGTTTCTTCAATGCCCATATTAAGTTTTTGGTAAATTCGTCTATAAATGAACACTTTTTTTTTATTTTTTCTTCTGTTTCCTTTTTTTTAGTTTTCTTTTTTTTTTAACAAGTGATGGTTGAGGTCAACCATTCGTTGGATATATTACCCAATTGATAAACTTTGTTAAATAGTTTTACCAGAATATCCATATACTCATGCTTTATTATCTTAACGTTGTCGAGAGGCAGTTGATTTCATAGATTATTTAAATAACATATATTTTGAAGAAAACGTGATTTTGATTTGAACTAAAAAACGCCACTTCAAGAATTTTAGATAGTTTTAAAATCCAGTTGGAATGTGAAAACTCCCGTGGAATCACGCTGTTAAACTAACGTCATTCATGAAAGACTTAGACCACACGCTGAAAAAAAAATTGGCAACTACCGATGTTGGCAAAACCCAAAATGGATTGTCCAGCCAGTGATGCTAACACGAGCCATAAAATTATCAAAAAATGGCAAAGCGACAGGTCTTGATGAAACTCCAAGTGAAATATACAAGCTTATAAATGATAGCAATGTTTTAAAGGCTATAACTTCGTTTTTCAATACCATTTATAGCAGAAACACCTACCGAATGGTTGGTCCAATCCGTTGTTCATAGCTCTACCTAAGAAGACAACAGCAAAAACGTGTGCTAATTTTAGAACCAATAGTTTGTTAAGCCATTTATTGAAAATTGTTCTAAAGGTAATATGGCCGTATCTACAATAACTGCGAGGAGTACCTAAGTGACACACCGTTTAGTTTCCGTAACCTGTTTCGAACGAGAGAGGCGAAGTTTTTGTGATGATGCATTGATTGTTTTGTTGACTTTCAAAAGGAATTTGATAGTGTTAAGCACTCTATATTGATTGAATTTCTAAGAGGAATTGGCTTGGATGGCAGAGACGTTCGTATAATTGCAAATTTGTATTGGAATCAAACAACATCCGTCTACTAACAAGTGTTAGTAGGCGGTTTGGAATCACAGGCTCTTAATATTAAAAGTGGAGTACGGCAAGGATGCCTGTTTTCTCTTGAATAATTATGAACGATGAAGTCATCAACAATTTGCGATATGCGTACAGTACTCTTAGCATCTACTCAAGAAGATCTGCAAGCATTACTTGATGGTGTCGTTGAGAGCTGTAAGAAAGCAGGTCTGGATCTGAACATATGGAAAACCAAGATACTCGTAATAAGTAAACAACAGAATATAAGACCGTCTATATATGTAAATAATACCAAACTTGAGCAAGTTGATCAAATTGTTAACCTTGGATATCAGTTAAACTGTAAAGCACAGAGTCCTGGTGAAATTAGATCCAGAATTGAGCAAGCCAGAGCCGCTTTCGAAGGATGTCCAAGGTACTATGTAACAGAGACCTAAAATTGACATTTCAAATCCGCCTAGTTTGCTGATACGTGTTCTCGGTCTTACTTTATGGTGTCGACTCTTGGACTGTGAATAAAAATTATCTAAATCGCCTTGAGGCTTTCGAAATGTGGTACTATAGAACAATTCTAAAAGTTTCTTGGGTGGAGAAATTCGAAACCCCACAATACAAGAACGTGTCAGCAACACTACTGGGTTTATAAAAGGCATCAAGAAGAGAAAGCTGAAGTACTTCAGACATGTAACAAAAGGAAGAACTTGAGATTGGTATGATATTGATATAAGTGAGCTGTTTAGGATGGTAGAGAATAAAATTAAGATAGTTATGATGGTAACCAATGTTCTGAAAGAACATGGTAAATGAAGAAGAAGAAGCCAGTGATGATGATGATGAGATAATTATTTAAATACTTCTTGGAAACTAAAGATTTAAAACTGATTTTTACCACAAAAATGTATTTTACAAACTGCACCTAATACTTACAATAGCGAATAAGACATAATATGAAATACTCAAACTATCTAAAAAAAAGAGCTAAACAGAAAAATGTAGTTGAAAAATCTAATAACCTGTATCAATATAAATAGAGCATATTTTTGACATGCAGCTTTTAACAAAAAATTAGTTTTTTAATACTTGGTTTTAATAATGGTTACTTCCAATCTTTTTTTAAGAAACTTTAGTTACACTGTTAACGTTTTCTAGAAAAAATATTTATATACTACTTAATATCGCTATCATTGGAAAATTTTATTAATAAATTAAACGAAGTAATTACATACATCCGCTTCTCTGAAAAAAAAATACCTGATGTTTAAGTCATAATATGATACAGTGGTGATTCCCAGAAATGCAAATAAATAATTAGCCTAGCAATTTTATTGATAGATTGTGTGTATAATTATATATTAAAACAAGATGAAAAAATGTATCTCTGGTATACAGGTAAAACACAAACTCAAACGGAGCTTCGCAGATCACACTGCTAGACAAAAAGACCAACGTTGGAACGCTACAATACCACATTGGAGACCCTACAACGGTAGAGGACCAAGAGGAAGACCACGGATGAGATGGGTAGATGACATAAAAAGAACAGTCGAAACAAATTAGAAGTATGTTGCTCAGGATAAAGATCGGTGGAATGAATTGGGAGAGGCTTATGTCCAAAAATAAACAAGAAAAAGCTAAAAATAAAGGAGAAAATACTCCCTTACATCTGTTTCAGCAATTTACGGGCACACTGGTCTGTTGCTTCGTTTCCATCAATACCAATATTAGACGGGATCCATATGAAGATAATGCGTCTGGAATTTGTTTGAGACTGTTTTAGTTCAGATTTTACCATTTTCTCTGAGAGGCTGTTAGGATAAACATGATTTACGGTTTGTAAAACACCAAGGGAATTGCCTAGGATCAAGGAATTTTTTTGGTATTTTTTATTTATTAATATGTTCACTTATATGTTCACTTATTGATATGTTTACTCTAAGACAGCAGCTTGAAAAAGGATGGGAATTCAATAGAACTATCCATAATCTCTTCATAGATTTTCGGCAAGCGTACGACAGCATTAAAAGGGATCAGATGTGGAATGCAATGGCAGAACTTTCAGTTCCAAAAAAACTTATCCAGCTTGTTAAGTTATGTGTGAATAGCTGTAGATCCAGAGCACGGATAGGTAACAAACTCTCAGAATCTTTCGAAATAAGCAGTGGCCTAAAACAAGGAGATGCGCTGTCACATATTCTCTTTAATATCATCCTGAAGAAAGTAGTAAGAGTAGCACACCTTAAAACAGAATTACTGACAGTAAATGGACCAAAATTACTACTAGCATACGCAGATGACATTGACATTGTGGGAAACACAGTCACCAATGTGAAGAAGACTTTTAATAAATTGGAGGTAGAGGCAAAGAAAGGTTTAAGAGTAAACGAAGAGAAAACCAAATACATGTGCATCAACAGACAAAAGGGACAAGATAGAATAGGGCAAAATGTGACAATAGACCCATATAACTTTGAAAGAGTTGAGAGTTTTAAATATCTCGGAGCAACAATCACTGCAGATAACGATATCGCGAAAGAGATTAAAGCAAGAATTCAGGCAGCAAACAGATGTATGTACGGTCTCCACAATACTATTAAATCTAAAAGCCTAACGCGAACATTAAAGATTAGAATATATAAAACGGTGATTAGACCGGTGCTCATGTATGGCTGTGAGACGTGGACCCTGACCAAAGAAACTGAAAGAAAACTTAGATGTTTTGAGAGGAAAATCCTCAGAAGAATCTTTGGGCCTTATCACGACATTAATAGCAACCAATACCGCATGAGAACAAATGCTGAAGTCAAGCAGATGTATAGAGCGAGCGATATAGTCCAAGAGATTAAATCCCAACGTCTAAGATGGGCTGGCCATGTCCATAGACTCCCTAATAACCGCCTTGTCAAGTTAATATGGGAGGAAGCCCCCACAGGAAGAAGGCCCTTAGGACGTCTACGAATGCGATGGAGAGACAATATATGGTCAGATCTAAGAACAATGGGGTTGCCCACTGAACCAACTATTATGGACGACCGTTCAAGATAGAAGCAAGTTGTGCAGTCAGCCAAAACCCACCCCGGGTTGTAGTGCTACGAGAAGAAGAAAAAGTTCACTAGCTTTGAATAGTGTATGAAGTTAGCAGAGAAAATGCTGAAATATTTGGAATGTCTAAACTGAAATTGATTGTTAGGCGTTACATGAGCAGCACAACCTCCTATATTATATTTGGATGGATCTGTATATATCCTTTAACAATTTTCTCCATGTGTGTCGGGATATGAGACGGGCTCTTCAAACATTTTGTAATGGAGACATGGGATTGAATGAATGCTGCAGGTAGTATGGAGTCCCTAAGCCTAGCTTGCTCCGTCACCTTAAGGGGACCAATGTCAAGGAAAATGAAGGAACAAAGACTTTTGGCTGAGGCAGTGTGTTACCAACAGCAGTAGAGAAGGAGCTAGTTGATTACATTTTAAAATTGGAGGCGTTGATGTTTGGCCTCACGATCAATGATGTTCGACAGCTTGCATTTCAAATCGTCGAGAGAAATCAAATACCACATAATTTTAATAAAGAATCCTAAATGACAGGAAAGACATGGTTTTATGCTTTTAAAGCTCGTCATAAAGACATCATCTCACTAAGAGAACCTCAAGCGACGTCCATAATGCGCGCAAAAGGATTCAATAAAAGAAATGTTTACGTGTTTTCGACCTTCTGGAAAAAATTGTTGATGAAAATAATATTAATGTAACTCGAATTTTTAACGTTGATGAAACGAGTGTCAGTACTGTGCAGAACAAATGCCAAAAGGTTCTCGCACAAAAAAGTAAAAGACAAGTTGGGTCAGTGTCCAGTGGAGAACTTGAAGTTAACCAACACGAAAGTTGTTTTCTGTGCAAGTGCTTCAGGAATTTACGTTCCACCAGTGAGGTTGGTTGAAATATCAGAATCAGGCTACATTACTAGTGATCTCTTTGTAAAATTGCTCCAGTATTTTATTGATTATATAAACCCAACAGTAGAAAAAAAAGTTGTTTTGGTACTGGGTAAGCATACAACGGACTTCAAGAATCGTGAAGCAATTTTACGTGCTAGAGAGCACGGTGTAATAATGCTACAATTGCCTGAGAATACGACCCATCACGTGCAACCCTTGGATAGATCATTTTTTAAGCCTTTCAAAGGCTACTACACTCAATCAGTTGAAAAGTGGCTTCGTTCTAACCCCGGATCATGTGTTACACAACTTCACGTAGCTGGCTTGATTTTTGAAGCTTTTGGGAGAGCAGCAAGCATCGAAATTGCAGTCAATGTTTTCTGAACTAGTGAAATATGGCCTGTTGATCGCACTTAGACTTACAACAGAAGCTAAGGTAGAGTACGAAATAATCTGGCCTGAACTAACTAGTCCTAAAAAGAGTTTATTTAGCTATGACTACTACACTCACAAGGCCTAATAAAAAAACTTGTGAAGCAAGTCCAAAACATTTCAGTTGATTAAATTTCCACGATACCGAAGCCTCATCCAAAATCCATGAAGGGAACAGCACAAAAGGCAATGGTTTTGACGGGAAATCCCTATAATAATGAATTAGAATTAGCTAAACAGCCACAGTTAGTGCAAGATCAGACAAACCAAATAAAAATGAAATTGGGGAAGGGTGAACCGAAAACAAGTCTTAAAAGGAACAAAGAAACTTAGCAGTCAAGAAAAACTCAGCATAAAAGTAACGTAAAAATCCTACGGAGGCTGTTTTTCTAAATGACGCGTCAAGCTCAAATCAACCTGACGTTGTTATAGAAATATGTGTTGATGAGTGGTTCTGTTCAATTTGCGAGGAAAAAAAAGACATGATCCAATGCACCAAATGCCGTTCATGGAGCTACGAACTTTGTGCAGGAGTCCAACCTGGAACCCAAAAATATTATGTACGTTCAAACTGAATAATTTCTGATATTGGAAAGTAAGTTGTATTAAGTAAAACATGATTAATGGTATTCACACTAAAATTTATTTTACTACACACTGATCCCTCTATATAGGATATTACGTGTACAATTAAGGAAACCCATCGAACAATAAAGCTAGGTAAGTAGTTTTCTAAATTGTACCCCTTGCAACCTTGCAACCAGGAAAACATACTTTTTTAACAGTAAAATCAATGATATCAAGCTACAAAAATTCTCATGTATGTGTAAATGTTTATTATTTATCCTAATACACCGTTCAGTGGTACAATATTGGCAACTCTCCCCTATGTCTGAGATATCACAAATAAAATAAATAGTTTTCGAACACATCCAACAACACAAACATTGAATTTTTCGTCATTATCAATAAAAACATTGAATAAAACAGTCATTAGCAGTAATGGTCATACACCACATGATGAATTATTTCCTTTGTACAATACTGATACACACGAACAAAAAATATCATTTCCAAGCTAATTTATGTGTTTACGGGATACGACATTTTCCCTAAATTGGGTCGTTAGTGGTAGGCTTGCCATCCGTTCTATTTTCACCGCATGCCCTTCCCACTTTTACTCTATTAAAGTATATATCATTGGGTTGTTGATTTATCAGTATAAGATTTAAAAGTAATAAATGAAGATGAACGTTTCTAATTTGTTAAAAATTAAAATTTTCAACACGATGCGATTTGAATCCGGACTGTATGGAAAATAAGAATTCTGTCCACTTAATAAATATAAATATAAGACAAAATATTTGCTTTAAAATAGAAAAACAGTATCTTTGGCTGCTATTACTATGTTCATTTTTTGCAATTTCAATTGGAAATGAACCAGAAAATCGTTAAAATAAATTAATTATTTATTTGGCTTACTACCATAGACATACAATACAAATAGACTGAGCGCTGTAAGACAGGTCCATTTCACCAGTGCCATAGCGAAAACTGACGCAAAGCAGTCCCTGCATTCCTTTCTAATGGGCCGGGTTCATCGACTACATGACCTAAATGACCAATCGGAAGGTCACGTGGTCGATAAACCCGGTCCATTAAAAAGAGATGCAGGAACTACTTCGCGTCAGTTTTCACTGTCGCACTGCGGGAACTGACCAGTATTGCAGCGTTCAGTCTATTTGTATTTATGTCTATACTAACTACATTCACATAGGCTATGTTAGGTTAGGTCCAGATATATAGCAGCCGTTAAAATAAAAATTGTTGTTAAAATTAGACCAAATTAATGATCAAATATCGTTGGAGTCTAATAAGACAGAAGAGAGAATCAGACCAACGTCCCCGAAGGAAGTAGCTTATAATAAAAGACAACATAAGATAGCAACGAAGAAAGCACCAGGATACAGAATTACTAAAAAACCTGCCTCGTAAAACCATATTAAAATGACACCAACCTAATTAATGCTGCAATTTTACGAATAAAAAAATCTAAAACTCTAAAAATTCGAGTAAATTATGATCACATACCATATCTTCCGCAAAATACTTAGTATCACATTTAATGCAATACTTTCCTGGAAAGGCTGGCAGTCCATATTAAATAGAAAAGGAAAACTAGGTATCCGTTACAATGAAATGTATTGACTGATGGGAAGAAATTTAGCATTGTCCATACATAACAAACAACTGTTGTAGAAACAAATATTTAGACCAGTATGGACGTATGATTGCCAAATCTGGGGCTGAGACTATTCATGTAATATCCAGATCATCCAGAGACTCCAGAAAAAAGTATTAAGGAACATCATTTATGTTTCTTGGTATATCAAAAATGTCGATCTATCAAATACCTTAAGATAGAATTTGTAGAAAAAATAATAAACAAGATGGCACGTAGCCAGAGCGGCTCCATAGTCATGTAAACATCGAGGCCATCCAGCCCCTCGATAATACTGGGTTATAATAGAATGTTAGCTATGGTGCACAGTTGTTAGATAAAATAAGAGGACACCATAGGGTAAAGCTCTTAGAATTTACGTATTCTTTAGTAATTTAAGTCAAAGGAGACTTGATAATTGGTCAACTGTGACCAGATTTCAGAGATATAAACACAGCTGAGACGTTAAAGAAAATTATACGATCTCTCGTGATTTGCAACGTGACCATATCACCTGGAAGCCATAATGTCAAAAAATATATAAATAATTTATTTTATCAATTTTGTGATTTCAAAAATATACATACAGGGTGTTTCAAAAAAAGGTAAGCCCGTCTCTAGGGTAGGTGAAAAACTGAAAAATAATTGGGGTTTGCTTTGTAAAAAATTTTTGTAACGCCATCCGTTTTCAAGATACAGGGCGTTGAAGAAAAAAAAATTTTACGCATTTTTTACGATTTTGCCGAAACTACTGGCAACATTGTAATGAAATTTGATACGAATATGTTTTGGAAGCTGATACATCCCATGAATTTGTTTTTATATCTGATTCTCATAGAGGGCGCTAGTTACGCGGATCGTACTAAGTATTAGTCAATATAACTTTTTTAAGACTATAATTAATCAAAATTTCAAGTAAACTTAAATATTCAATTTTACACGAAAAAGGTACTCTTGATAAAACTCGATACTGTGTACCGCTTTCGGAATATTTTGATTTGAAAATTATGAAGTAATAATTGATGCTGGTATAAAATAGTTAGTAATTAAACAAAACTCACAAGAAGAAAATTAAATTAATGACTAAGAACATAATATAAAATTCAATTACAGTAAGTGTTCAAAATGCCCTCCTTTTTCGCGAATACACACGTCTATTCTTTTTTCTAAAGATTCCATTAACTTTCTAAACGGTAGGGGATCAGCTATGATGTCATTAAATTGACGTTGAATTCTTTCTTCCAATTCTTGGCGTGAACTTACCTCTGTAGCATAGACTTTTTCCTTAATATACGACCAAACTGCGTAGTCCAAAGGGTTAAAATCGCATGACCGAGGAGGCCAATGAATCGGAGCTTCTGCTCCTCTACCAATCCATCGATTCGGAAAATGATTACTCAACCAATTACGACACCTTCTATCAAAGTGTGGTGGAGCTCCATCGTGCATAAAAAATAAAGATCTTCGCTCGTTTAGCGTTAAATCTTCTAATATCTCGAATAAGGAATTGTTTAAAAAATCAAGATACATATCACCATTTAAATTTCCAGGTAGAACATGATAACCTATTAATTTGTTACCTAAAGTTGCTGCCCAAACATTAACTTTAAATGAGTGTTGGTAATATGATACCCTTTTGACTCGTGGATTCTCATCACACCAGTAGTGTGCATTATGGGAGTTAAACATACCTTGTCGCGTAAAGGTGGCCTCGTGCGTAAAAAGAATGCATTTTAAAAAATTTGGATTGTGGGCTGTCCTTTGTTGCAATGTTTCACAAAAATCCACTCTAACCGGTAGATCATCTGGCAAGAGCTCTTGGACTTGTCTGTAATGATAAGGATGTAATTGCTGTTCTTTCAGTATCCGCCAAGTACTTGAAGAAGAAGTATTTGTTTGTCTTGCTATATTCCTGACGCTAACTGTTGAATCTTGATCAAGTAAATTTAAAATATTATTTTCTTTATTAATTGTTCTTGTTGTTCTTGGTCTACCAGAATTTATTTTATTTGGTCTCACCTTCCCAGTTTCTCGACAACGTCGTTCAACGGCTCTAAATATTTTTTTACTTAGTAAGTTTCTTCTAGGAAACTTTTCTGCATAACGTGTCACAGCTGCACTAGAACATCCTGAACAATCACCTAAGGTTAATAACATGTCAGTGTATTCAACATTTGAGTACATTTTGATTTGATTTTACAAATAACAAGGTTTCAAAACTCTAATTATTGTTGATTTATCGTCATAACAATCAATAAATGTCAGATTTCCATGGCACACTTGGAGAAAATAGAGGTATACCTATTAGAACTTCAGCATCAATTATTACTTCATAATTTTCAAATCAAAATATTCCGAAAACGGTACACAGTATCGATTTTTACCAAGAGTACCTTTTTCGTGTAAAATTGAATGATTTAAGTTTACTTGAAATTTTGAAAATACTAAATACTTAGTACGATCCGTGTAACTAGCGCCCTCTATGAGAATCAGATATAAAAACAAATACATGGGATATATCAGCTTCCAAAACATATTCGTATAAAACTCCATTACAATGTTGCCAGTAGTTTCGGCAATATCGTAAAAAATGCGTTTTTTTTCTTCAACGTCCTGTATCTTGCAAACGGATGGCGTTACAAAAATTTTTACTAAGCAAACCCCAATTATTTTTCAGTTTTTTACCTACCTTAGAGACGGGGTTACCTTTTTTTTGAAACACCCTGTATATGATCAAAACTAAGAAGCCCCATAAAACAGTTTCAGAACAATGATAGATACGTTTTACCGTTGATTGAATAACCCAAATTGGGTTATTCAATCAACGGTTTTACGTAACCTAATAACCTTAAAGCCATAATGTCAAATACATAAAGAATACATTTTATCAATTTTGTGGTTTCAAAAATGTATTTGATAAAAACTAGATCTCATCAAACAGTTTCAGAACAACGATTAGATAGATACATTTTGCGGACGTTATTTTTTACTAGATAAGTCGTGTCTGTTAATTATTTTATCTTTGTTTGGTTGGCGCTAAAGTTTTAGCACCTCCCCTCCGATAGTGAGTGCGAATTGACATCACTCTTTTCGCACGTAATTAATAGTTCGAGTTTTAGCCAGTAGGTTAGTACAATCATGCATTAGAAATTTACCGGTTTTTTATCTATTTGTCACCTGGTGTCCCGATACAGGACAACGTAACTATTTATATTTTGCTAATTTGATGTTGACCTTCAATAAAGTTGTTTATAACTGCCTCGATGTTCTAATCTTTGAAGATTTCAATTGATGTGTTTTTACAAAACTTTCTGCTGCGATTGGAACCACTTGTGTAAATTTTATTATTAAAAATGTTAAGATATTTAATGCTATTTTTAGTGTTTTGTAATAGGAGGAATCATTTCATTGGTTTTTAGATAATTCCTTTGCCCTTACTCTATTATAGGTAGGTACTTAAGTTGTTAAGGTTGACAAAGAAGATGCTACATAACAAAAAGGTAAAAATTAGACTGATGATAGAAAAGACAGTCAAATTCAAATTCACAAGGAAAACTAAATGCTATTAACAAGATAATTTTTCGACTGTTCTAACAACCATTGAATTTCGTCATTTTGTGTCATCTGGAACAATTTCACCCAATCATGTCAACATTAGACTGATAATTGCATTCAGTGCAATTTTCAATCCCTATGACAACACGATCGAGTTTGACAACTTCATCCAAATAAATTTCAAAATGTCACGTTTCAAAATCTAATGTTAACTTAAATTTTAATAATTGTACTTTCACTAACTGTACTTTTAATAAATAAATGTTTCGTTATGTTGAGTTATGATTTTTTTTTCGAAAAATTATCCGCCGAATATCCCTCGGACATTGATGAATGCCTCATAATTTCATGACAAATTTCTCAAGCTCGTTGCTTGGTAACAGCACTCAGCCTTTTCGATTGTCATGAAATTATCTCGTCTGTTATCAATGTCCAAAAATTTTTAAACGATTAGAGACAGAAAAAGTAACTCAAACTCAAGAAATTAGTTAGAATATATTATATGGTAATAATAAGATGTACGACCTCCGTGGGTCTATGATATTAACCCATAATAAGTCAGCGCCCTATTTATAGGACACTAATAATTTTGCTGACAAATTTGCTGACTTTGTTTATATTTACATTTAATAATACAATTGTTATATCGGCACTATTTCATCTGTTACTGGATTATTGTTATTGAGTAATGTTTATTATAAACTAAGTTCATGAATTCTTCTTCTTCCTCAGCTTTTCCCTTTTCAGGAGTCACTATTCCTTACTCCTCTTCGCCACTCATTTATGTCCATCGTGTTTTTTTCATTTAAACCGATCTCTCCTAAGTGGGCGCTCATAACGAGGCGCCGACCCTCGCTCCGACCATAGGATCGTACCATAATCAATCGATAGGTAACATAAATGCATTATTTTAAATGCGAGCGTTCACTGTCAATACTATGCTCTAGGCGAGGATACGATGCGATGGTCTCCGATATGAACGTACCCTTTGGCATCTGAAAAGTTTCGGGTTTCGTCTTACACAGTTTCCATTTCTACACCTGACGTGACCAAACAATTGCAATCTTTGTTTTTGAACCTTTATTGAGACTGTAGTCAGCCCGGCTCTTTCTCTAATCACGTCGTTCCTAATCTTCTTGTAGCGTTATAACTGCTACATTGCCTGCTTTATTTCTTATGCTAATATATTTCGTTAATTCTATTCTCCAATTTCCATATCTTCTGTCATAATTCATATTCTTCTATATCCTCCATTGTATCTCTTATTTTTCTATATATTTTCTCAGATATAGATTGTATCAGAATTATGTCGTTACTTAATTGATTCATTATTCTCTTTTCATTTTTACTGATATTTGGTATAAAAACCAGTTGGCATCCAAATCTATCTTCTTTATATATATATATATATATTTCAGTATCTACCTTTCCTATTTTCTTAATAATCATCATTTTTATCTTTTACTCAAGTTTCTAAAGAATGAATTTTATTTTCATCTCTTATTCTGTTACTTTGGAACGAGAGGTGCCATCTTTATTCTCTGTTTAGTTTAATGCTAGTGACATTAACTGTCTGTCAAAGACTCCTTTTTGTTGACATTTCCCCCTTCCCGTTCGATACAAAACTTGATATAATGGCTTCTATTTCTAAAAATGTCGATTTTCTTCATGGCTTCTGTAAAAGTACAATAACTAATTGTTGTGTCGTCTCCTGAATTAGGAGTCAACCTCCGGGATACATTTCTCAGGTGCGGGTCAAATTATATTAACATCCAGAAGACCAACCGGCCTGAGAATGGCACTATCATTCCGATAGGTGAGTTGACTTCAGGGCAAGAAAATCCACAGCTAACAACATGGCTTGCTAAGAACCATAGCAGAAAAGACCAGGATAAAACCTAGGATTTGGTGACAAGCATTTTTCTTTACTATAATGTAACACTGTAGCAAGAAGTCGAATAATTTTTATTTAAATTCACTATCATATTTAAACATGTATTTTTCTGTCATTTTTTTTATAATATTTTAATAAACATGTGTTAATTTAACTGTGTATTGTTTCTTCTTTTTACTTGTTTGCGTTTGTTGCTCCAGAGTAGGCCATATTCACGTCCTGAGTGAGCTAGCCAGGGAGTGTTTCGTATAACGTCTAATGTAGCAATTTTGCAATTGATACATTAGGGGTTATGACGTTAAAAATTGGTCCCAACGGGAAACGATTTGTCGCTCCAACGTTGTTAGCGATGTTAGTCAGGTTGTAGCAGCAAATTAAGGTTTGCGGTTACAAGTTGACAACAGCAGCTCAACGTTGGGATGTTACAAATTGAGCCTCGAAGGGTTACAAAGTGGCACCCAATGAATACTCGTTGGCACGTCATAGATTGACGTCCAATGAATGTTCGTTGGAACGTTACATTCTCCCTTCTAGTCTTAGCCAACATCACATCCACCGTAACATTTTTAATTCAGCTATCTCATCTTTTTTTCCCGAATCTTCTTCATAAGACATACCTCACCGCCGTACACCAACAGAGGCCTCAAAACACTCTTGTTGTTAATTTTCCTTTCAGCCCTTCCCCGATTTTTCGATAACACAGTTCCTCGCTCATTTGCTTTCAATTACATTAACCACTCTGTATGCTGTGGGAAATTTATCGATCTAATGTCCCATTTTCCGTTGTCTAGGAGGCAAGGTATTTAAATTCTCCTACTCGTCCTAATTTTTTTCCAAGAAATTCGTTGTCTCCAACAATTCCTGTTTCATCCAACCAGATATACTCCGTTTTCGACCTGCTAACCTTAAGACCTCCCTCTTCAATAGGCCTTTTTCAACCCTCTAACTTCTTTTCTTTACACTCCTCCACTAACACGATATAATCCGCGAAGAGCATTGACTAAGAAGCCCATAGCTTTTCTGTTAGTATATCAATAACAAGATTAAACAAGTAAGGACTCACTAAAGAGCCTTGATGCAAACGAATCGTTACTGGCAAACTTTCTGTCAATCCGACACGTCCTTTACTTTGGTATGCACTCCCTCACATATATCTTTCAAGAGCCTTCCGTACTTCTCAGGAATCATTTCTCATACATCTCCATAGCTCTTGTCTAGGAACAGTATTTGTACAAACAACAGGCTTGTCGTACGCCTTCTCAAACTATATTCACGAATAAATGAACCGGAACATGATTCTTTAACAGATAAAGATGAATCCGAAATCGATGAGTCTATTGATAATTAACGTCGGACATCGAATATTCTGAAGAAAAGTATCAAAAAAAGACGTTACCTTAAAGAAAAGGAATTTAAATAAAAAAATTAAATTTTTACCAGTTTACACAAAGCTTACAGGAAAAAATTATTTTAAAATTTTTTAAGATTTAAGATAAACACATGCAAACATGTAAGCAAATAGTAAAATACTCCTAATTTTATATTTTTTCTGGATAACCTCAAAGCATTCATTGGTAATCTTGTATTAACTGGATATTATCAAGTACCTTCTGAACGGCATTATTGAAGTGAAGAAGAAGATTTTAGTATAGATATTATAAAAAAATAATTGTCGAGTAATGAAATGATTATGAAAATACTATGGACATAACTCATTGAAGCAGTTTATACGTGGAAAGCCTAGTCGATTTGGCTACAAATTTTTTTTGTACTTTTTTTGAGTCTTTTTGGTAGTAGCGGATACTGTTATAATCTTGACTTTTAAACTGTCAAAGAAATATATAAGAATGATCGTAAAACTTTGGTTTTAGGGTCAAGATGCTTGATATGTTAGATTGCATTTTTAAACCTGCAATCCACTAGGTATTTTGGATCATTTATTTATTAATTCATTTACGAAAATGATCCCGAGAAACAGGAACGTATCGGGCAAATAGATTATCAAAGTGTTATATACAAGATATAAAGACTTTTAGTAAAGAAGATCACGGATCATGATTTGATGTAAATGGAGAAATACTTATTGTAAAATAGAACGATAATAGGATAGGTGTGTTACTATAGCACCTAATTTTGATAATATAGAACCTCTTTCACAGACTTGTAGATAGGATTGCAAGCTCAAAGTAAAACGTTTAATTTCCCAACAAGTGTTAAAAAAATTTAATACTGGCCAATATTCACACAATTGATTCACATATGAGTTCTCTACTAATGGAATTTGTTTGTCCATTTATTAAGAAGTGAGGTTGAAATTTAATTAAAACTGTTTTCCAAGTTTTATAGAAAATGATGCATGATAGACGAAATAATTAAATATTTATTTAATGCTGTATCTACATCAAAAGCCCGTTATTTCCAATTAATGTGACAATGATTAGAAAAAAACAAGGAACTTACGTCATATTGCTCCCCACTTGTATTTATTGTCTACATACCTTTAGCAAGTTGCAAATCGCGAGAAACATAACATTAATATACCACGTTTCATAAAATACTATCCTTGAGAACAATATTTATCTTTTATTACTTGAGTTCGAATTTACGATCTATTGGAAAAATGAATCTATACAATTTAATCTACTTTAGAAAAACTTAGCTCATTATCAACCTAGTAATTTATGTAAACTTTTAGAAAGCTGGTAATTGATCATTTATTCCATTCCTAGAACTGATGATTATTGCAATAGATATGTACTCACAATAAATAAGAAAAAAACTTAATTTGTTGTGTATAAAATAATTCTTTCAAAAACACAAAATGTAGACGAAATTCTAACGATACAAAAGAACCCAAATGGAACATGATAATGCGTACAAATATCTGGCAACAACGATTGAAATAAACGAACCAAAATAAATATTTTTTTGATGAAAATTTTAAAAGAAACCATTTAAAATACAGGAACAAAATTAATAAACATGCAAAAGTATTCACTAACAAAACTCTTCCTACACTGTGAATAAAAATCGTTGCAATGTGGTATGACAGCATGATTTTGAAAATACAGGGAATGGGTACAGAGTTACCAATTTTGAAGAACTATGAAGCCTAAATATATTCTTCTTCTTCTTTTTCTTCTTCTTTTTCTTCTTCTTCTTCTTCTTCCTCTTTATAAGCAATTCTGCTTGTTCATTGGCAGATTAATACCTCTATGGGAGGTTCTCACTCCATCTTTTGCGCGGTCGTCCGATACTCCTCCAATCTGCTTATGTGGTTATTCCATTCGTTTTTTCCAGTCCGTTTCTTTATATACTGTATGTTACATTTTTTTTTCTAATGTCTTCACTTCTCTTTAGATCTCTCAGCGTATTTCCTGTAATTCTCCTCTGCACTCTCATCTCTGCCGTTTCCAGTAGCCTTTGTGTTGTGGCTGTGTCGGGTCTTGTTTCTGAGGCATATGTTATTATTGGTCTTACACTGGCTTTATAAATTCTTGACTTAATCTCAATGTCTGTTTCACTATATAGTATTATTAAGGCATCCTGCCAGTCTATTTGCTTTTTGCTGACTACTATTGTTTTAGTTTTCGGAGATGAGATTGTCATATTAAATTCTTTTGCTCTTATGTTAAATTTGTCGACCAGTCTTTGCAGACTATCTTCGTCTTGGGTTATCAATACTGCGTCGTCTGCGTAGCAGAGTATTTTTATTTATTTGTTTCCCATTCTGTATCCTCTTTCTTTGTTAACGCTTTTGATGATTTCATCCATGAAAGCCTAAATATAGAATTAGAAACTATAAAAACTATAAAAACAGAAAAACTGAAATATTTAGGTTACATAACTAGAGAAGAAAAATACGAGCTGCTTAAGATGCAGTATGTAAGGTATAATTAGCGGAAGAAGATGCATAGGAACTAGATGCATTTTCTGGCTGAGTAATCTTGGAGAGTTTTTTAGCTCTAGCTCATTACAACAATTCAGAGCAGCAGCTAACAAAGTTATTGCAACTATGATATATTATCCCTGATAAGAGAAGGAATTTATGAGATTCCTATGAGGAACATAGGGTTTCGCCGAAGTGTCTCCAGCGCACTCTATTTCTGGCTCGTGTTTTGATTTCAAAACAGGATTTTCCCGTTTCTTTTCTTTTGTCAAGTACTGTCCTTTTCCAAGTTTTAGGTTTGCTTACTTGAGGATTCCAATCCAGCGCTGTCCTGATGATGTCATCTGAGGCTCCATGGAATTTTTATGCGCGATTCGATTAGGCCAAAATATACGAAGTGTTTTCGTAACGCTATATATTTAGAGCGGCGGTCAACAGAGTCCGCATAGCCATGATGATTTCCAGACTTAGATAGAAGGAACTTTAAGAAAAAGAACGGTGCTGTATTTATAATATGTGAACCACTATTTATTTGGTAAAATCGAATATTGTCTAAAAACGTGCAGTATATTCATATGTGAACAAAGTCTCTGGGTCTATATAATATGCTCTGGCTCGCTCCTATTTGATTTCGGTTCAATATATGGACACTGACTGTTGAATCTATGAATCGGCTCGAAGCTTTCGAAATGTGGTGTTATAGGCGCATCTTACGTATATCCTGGATTGACAGAGTTACTAATGTGGAGGTCCTGCGTAGAATGGGGAAAGAATGTGAAATTCTCATGACCGTCAAAACTAAAAAATTGGAATATCTAGGACATGTAATGAGAAATCAAGAACGTTACGGCCTTCTCCAGCTGATTCTCCAAGGGAAAGTAAATGGTAAGAGAGGACCGGGAAGAAGACGCATTTCCTGGCTTCAAAATTTACGAAAGTGGTATAACACGACTACCACTGAACTGTTCCGCGATGCAATAAACAAAGTAAAGATAGCCGTGATGATCGCCAACATCCGGAACGGATAGGCACTTTAAGAAGAAGATACTCTGTATACGAGAACTTAATGCGATAAAGACGGGAATGTTAACTGGTCTTAGGCAAGAGAATCACAATAGGAATGCTGGTTGAGTTGATAATTCGTACTGAGAAATATTGGCACCTTGTAAATGGTATGGTTGATATGATGATGAAATAGATAGAGAGGCTAGAAAACGTGGTTTTATAATCGAATATAATATTGTAATAGATTAAATACGATGAAGATGGGCACGGTGAAATACTACTACATATTTTTCTTTTATACCCTTCTAAATGTGGGCAGCTTTTAGTGGGTAGAAATTTTACACTGTCCAGATCGTGCCGTTTGTAGATAAGCGTAATAAAAAACATTTCCAAAGATGTAGAGTCATGAACGGGTAAATACATAATATTAGATCATATTCTCTATTTTTAAAATTTCAGATTGTGTCAAAAAATGTATAAATCTAATAAATAATATGATCAATATATTATTTCTTGTTGCTATACTACTATTTATATTTTTCAGGTAATTCTACACTTAAAAAAATTCACTAGTACTTGTTGGAAATAGAGATTATCGAAGATAAAGTGAAGTGAAGATAAAGTCAGATAAAAGTACCTACTATACATATTTATAAAAGTTTAACCTTGTCTATGAAAAATATTATGAATAGAATAATTTATGGAAAACACTTACCGTTAAACACTTAAAGAATAAATTGTAGACGTACCTAAAATAAAAATGGAAAAATTTAGATAATATTAAAAAAATATATTATGAAATAAAAATTATAAACATACATGATTTTCATCTGAAACATATGTCTATATTTTGTTTCAAAGGGAGGATTGTTCGGAGGAAATAACAAACTATATGCAACCGTAAAATAGACATTTCGGAAAAGACATTAATCTATATTTACATATATATATATATATATATATATATATATATATATATAGAAATGAATGTTTGACATGTATGTCTTTATGTCTTTATGTCTTTTATAGAATCGTAAACTGTGCATTTGATCATGTGATGATCTTGAGCAAATTTGTTGTGCATTAGCCAAAGAAAGTTTCTAAGTTGGTACGATCAATTTTCTACAAAACTGTGTGTCCAATATAATACATATAAAAATGAATGTTTGTCTGTATGTCCTTTATAGAATCGTAAACTACGCATTTGAAAGTTTTGAAATTTGAAAATTGAAATTTGAAAATTGGCGTACCCATTACTCTTCTTCGAAACATAAATCTACACAACTTTGTAACGGAACCAGACTCTCAGTCAAGAAAATGATGAACGATATTATCGAGGCAACAATTTTGACTGGAAAATTCAAAGGTGAAGACGTACTGTTGCCACATATCCCAATAATCCTGACAGATATTCCATTCTAATTCAAACGTTTACAGTTCCCGGTGCCAATGACTGTCAACAAAGCACAAGGACAATTGTTGCAACTGTATGGATTAAATTTATAAAATTCATGTTTCTCACATGGGCAGCTCTATGTGACCTGCTCACGCTTCAGAAAACCTTTTGATTTATTCGTTTACAAGACCAGAAGGAAAAACAAGAAATATTGTGTATCCTACAGCACTTTAATATTTTCAAAATGAACAAAACCAATAAAATGACTCAAAATGAATTGAATATGTGTGTAATCTCTTTCCTCCAAATTTATTTTCGTTGGTGGAGTAGCAACGCGCGCAGGTTACAGCTAGTACAAAATGAAAAATATAGACATGAAACCGTTAAGGAGGAAGCAGGAAAAATAGGAGTACCCATAGATTTTAATCTTCGGAAATCTGTCTTTATGGATCAACAAGAGCACTGGAGCACTTTTCATGCATTTCTTTATTATGGACATTGTCTGATTGAGGTCCAATGGTCTATTTTATGGAAATGGTTTAGAACCATGAAACACAGAAGACTTGGGGCAACAAAATAAGTTTTTACATTAAAAACCAGCCCAGGCAACTTTGTCTGAACATTCAAAAAAAGTAAAACGATAGTTTGGAGATATAAATAATGGAGAGGAAATCCTAAAATTCAATGGTGGCTGTTAAAAGAAGATGTAATAATGGAAAAAATAGAAGAAAAACACTTTGGATCATGAAGGGAAATCCTAACAAAATTTGGAGGAATACTACGAGATAGTATTATTAGAGATACTATATAAAAGAAGGAAAAGTACTATACAAAGTTTTTCACGAAAACAATTCTGACAAAGATCTTCAAATTTACCAGATACCCAAGAAAACAGCATATATATCCTCTAGAAAAACCTAAAGCAGACGCATGTAGAAATCCATAGATCTGTTTTAAGACCGGCTATGTTAAAACACCAGCAAATTGAGAGAGTATAAATTAATAGATTTATGACATGTTTTACGTCGAAATTATTATAATAATTAATACCATATAATCGCTAAGTTGCAAGTTTCTGAAAGGAGTAGAAGAGGAACACAAAAGAATACCAAGACATGTCTTTGAAGGTACTCAATATTGGTGACTGGTGATCCAGAAGACAAACATATAGGAAAATATAATTAGATAAGCAGACCCACCATAAGAATTAAGATAAATGAAATGATGATGATGATGATGGTGCTTCTTTATACACCTAGAATCGTTACTAAATGGAGATCACAGCGTTAGCGAGGAAATTAAAAGAATAGCACTTGCTAATTAAAATTACTACGGCCTAAACAGACAAACGTTCTCAAAATTGCTGCCATATTATGTGGTTTACAAATCTAAATATTTATGCTACATGTGGACAGATAATAATCGATAATTTCGATGAATAATTAGCAGCCTGCAAAGAATTGTAAGTATGTAGTACAGCTATAGTGGTTCTTAGTTTCTTAGCACAGAAAATCGGGCCCAAAATTCCTAGGACTTTTCCATGTAAATTCTTGGACCCAGAATTCCTAGTAATTTTCAATGTAAATTTTTGGGACCAAAATTTCTAGGTATTTTCAATGCTTTTTAGCTGTCGTACATGTCGTCGAGGCTCGGTGACGCTCGACGAGGCTCGTGGTAAGGGATTTGGCTTATTAACAGAAAACGTCTAAATATTGTGTTAGCAGTGAAAAAAAAATGGGAGAAAATGGTGGAAATAAAGTAACGGAATTGCATAATGTTTTTTGGAGCAAAAATAGCAGGATATACTAAATGTGGATTCGTACCTTGTAATATGAGCCCCTTGTTAAAGCGATTACGTAACTAAAATAACAGTTGGTTAATCAAAAAAATATATCTGCAATAAAAATTTCGTTTCTTGGATCATTGGAAAATAAGAGAAAATAGTCTACTCAATTTCATGTCTGGAGAAAGAAAAAAAATAACAGTTCCAGTCGAAAGAAGCTAGTTCTTGTAGCTATACCGTCAAGACCCAAACAATTAAAAAACATGGACAATAAAGCTTTACAGCGAAGGAGAGGGGGGGGAGGTGGGTTGATAATCAGATGAGCTTTTACAACTCAAAGAATGATTCCTTATTCTCAATTGTTTCATTTTTGGCAAAAAACGCGTTTTGAAGATTTGCTCTTAAATACGAAATCGAAATAGGAAATCAAAAGTGCTGTTGATCTAAATATGATATGGAAAATACATACATTTTCCATAAATGAATGGCAATAAATAACTCAGCTGTCGAATTAATTTTTCTAGTAGACAATATATAGTTTACATTTTTAAGTTAAAACATCACATTTGGTGTGGCAAACTAGGTTTTTAAACGGAACCTCATTATTCCATTTAAATAATTAATTTCAGCGGTTAATTGAACGCAACTCATTTTCCCCCAATAGTCCTTACTAAAATAGGAAACGACAAAATTACAATAGCTAACCAAAAGAAGAAGATATATTTTACTACAAAGAATAGAGTTTCTAATTCGTGATCTGAAAACAAAAGTATAATGCGTACCTATAAAACAAAAAATTTGCATTGCAAAATAGTATTCACCAACATAATCGAAGTAGGTATGTGACTGACTAACCTTGAATTTTGTCTACCATATTGTTACGAATTATAAAATCCGGTCTAGGCATGTTTTGTTACAGAATAGTGTTGTATGTACCATTTTTTTTTTCGTTTATTTATCATTTTATTTATGTTTTGATCGCGAATTGGATAATAGGATTACGCAATTTAAATTGCTCCGTATTTGGTCATTCTATTTGGTTAACATTGGTTCTTATTGTAAAGGATCGACTTAGAAAATGATAGTTTTACAGAATTTTCTGTTTGCACCTTTCCTTGATTCTTGTTATATTGTTTCTTGTATGTTAACGTTAATGCATATTGCTTAAAATTTTTGTATTTTATGGTGTCATTATATTACTATAATCGGTTCACAATTTGTCGATAGCTCACTACAAATTTAACCCTAATTAGAGAACTGAAATACAGAGAGAATAGGTAATACGATATAATAGTAAAAACCAACCTGAAACTGACGGTTTACGATGTTTTCGACTAACCCACCTTGTATCTAAGGAATACAATACCTTATAATCCTATTACGAGAGTATTTTGAATAGTTAGAGATTACCGACCAGTGTCGTAGAGTATATGATTGAAACATTTATTTGAACTAAATAAATATATTTTTTAAATTGCACTTATGTAAATTGTATTTTTTAATAAAACTTATTTATTTTATTCAAAAATAAAAAGTTTCTTGCCATTTGTAAAAGATACATTTATTTAATTAAGGAAAAAGGCGCCAAATGTCGCCTGGCAAAATTTCCAATGTGTTTTAAATGTATCCATTATTTTAGACTCCGGAGAAAACTAATAAATATTTTGAAAAATTTAAACGCAGAATGAAAGATTACATTATTACTCAGGGCAGAAAGGCCCTGAAAACTTCTACAATGTTTATTTTAATATGTTATGCAACAGGGGTGAAAATAAAAGAGAAAATATATAATTTTTAATTGAAAATATTGCATGCAAAAGAAACTTTTTATTTATTCTAATAAATATTTCCTTCTGGCTTTAAATTTTTCAAAAATGCTGTTTAGTTTTCTCAGGATTTGAAAAAAAAATGGATACATTTAAAACACATTGAACATTTTGACAGGCGACATTTTGCGCCTTTCCCATTGAATACCTTACGATTACAACTATTATGACTTACCTTATATAATTACGATTAGAAAACTATTCAAATTCAAAATAAATAGGATCAACTTCGGAATCCGAGTCGTCTTGAGGGTTAATAATTAGCGGTTGTTTCTCTACGGTCGCATCAATTATGTTATCAAGATCCCACATTTTTTGTTCTTCTTCTATTACATGTCTTACTGCATCTTTCCAGTTTTGTTTTGTAATATGTTGTAAAGACACGTATAACAATTCACGAACAGCTTGTATTTTATATGACGTATTTTTTCTAGCCACATAACTTTTCATTTGTGTCCAAATGAGTTCAATTGGATTTATTTCGCAGTGGTAGGGTGGAAGTCTAAGAACTGTGATGTTTCGCCTTTCCGCCATTTTGTCAACTACGTATTTCTTGAACTTAGATTTGTGTTGCCGGGTAATTTTTAAAAGTTCTGCTTTTACCATCCATCTTCGTAAGACAGATACTTATTCCGCAGCCAGTCAAGAATATCCTGTTTCTTCCACGCAGTCGTTGGAACTCTTTCTACTACTCGTGAATGATAAGGTGCATTATCTAATACTATAATTGAATTTGGTGGTATGTGTTCAATCATCTGCTCAAAATACTCTTCGAAAACATCAGCTGGCATCTCCTCGTGATAGTCTTTTGTGCTTTTGGACTGAAATTCCAACAAACCATGCTTAACAAATCCTTTTTCACTGCCAATGTGAGAAATTAATAATCTACTGCCTTAACTAGAAGGTGGGGAGATTCCAGTAGACCAACCTTCCATAAACGCTTGCCTGGAGCTTAATATATTTTTATCTGACCAATTTTTTTTAGAGTATGGCCTTCCTTCAGCCCGGAATTTTCGTATGGATCTTAGATGATTTCTTCTCCAATATATTACCTCCTCCCGGTCAATCAAAAGTGATTTTCGGTCTGATTTCTCCCACCGGAAATTTAATTCTTTTAAAACTTATCACAATTTAGTTCGTCCGATATGAGGCAAATCCGGGTCGTCTCTAACTTCTTGTAAAATTTTGTTTAGGTTTGGTATTTCTTTTTTGAAAAAAATCCATGAATTTTCCTTCGAATATCATTTTTGGCAAATTCATCAATTTCAATAGGCTTTTTCCCTGTCTTTAAGTGTTCGTTTGTGTTTGGGTTAGCTATACCGTGTTTTTTTCTTTCTGATAGGAACCTATATATAGTTAACTCTCCTACGTCAGTTATGTTGGCATAACTTTCGACTATGTTGCGAACAGTGTTTGTGGGATTCTGAGAAACCAGAGCATCGTGAACATTCAGGAAAATAGTCTTCTCTCTTGGTGAATAGACAGACTTACTGACTGTACGCAACAGTACCGGTGTAAAACTTGATGATATTGATGATGAAGCCATCACAAGCAATCCAACAAAACGAGCACGAGCGAAAGGTACGTATATGTTCGTAGGTATATGGATAAAAAATCACTCACGCACTGCATATAATTCGCAAAAGAAATATTCGAGACGCTAATTACTGCAGTAGACGCGGAAACACCGACGAGCCATAAATTACATGCGATCAAAAACGTACTAAACAAAAAAATTGTTTTCGTTCGAAATAACTTCACCCTTTCAAGTTAAGTTTCGAATATAAACTGAACAGACGAGGCACGTGGCCAGAGCCGGCATCTTTATACCCATTATATTATTAAAAATCTGGGGAATTCCATCTTAATTATCTTGCAACGAATAGTACCTTCGGATATGAATTCCAAGTTTTCGAGTAAAGTGATTAAACGCGAAGATTAGTATTGAAATATCCAAAGAGATAAGGTATTCTTATTTACAAAATTGTTAATGGTTAAATTCTTATTTTTATTAATATAATATAATAACCGACATTAGCCGTGAAAGTTTTAATTATTTTTTTGCTAAATATATTAGTATTAAAATATTATTAATATATATAACAGTATTAAAACATTATATTATTATTTAATGAATAAACACCTTAGGAACACCTATGATTTACGACCGTTTTATGAGTTTGAGGCACATTTCGTGCTATCAACAATTTGTGAACGGAGAATAAATAATTTTGTTTATAAATGTTGAAATGTTTAAACTTTCATATTTATTAAAAGTTTAAGATGTTGAGTACGTATTTAGTTTAGATTGTGTATTGCTAATTGGGCGTTATCTTCTCTTGTTATTGAAATAAAACTTTAAAACCACATATTTGTGTATTTTAATAATGAAAGTAAATTTTGTACATGGAATATTATTTTTCTAATATTTTGAATCCAGAGGACTCCGTGGAAAGTAAACTGCGTGACTTTTTAAACGTAACAACAGCCTCTTGATGGAAGATTGGCAGGATTAAAAGAATCAAGTACATATTTGCAACGCTTAGCATTGGCTAAATCCCCTGAACTCTATTAAAAACAAAAACAGACCAGTCATCCTTATGTTAAATCCAAGAAAGAACGTATTGGAACCACTCCGAAAATAAGACTCAACATTGAGAAAATTGTCTTTTTTACTGACTGATAAAGTCTGGGATAGAAATCTTCTTCAAAGGAGCCTCACGACCCAAGGAAAATTGAGAAATCATCATTCCGAACAACGGTTAAACATACTACTAATGATCAACATCCATGGGTCCAGCCGGAATCCAGCCTGGAATCTCAATATTCGACAGTTCAGAAAGATGAGTAACACATTTACAAAATTCCCCGGCCATATCATTCTCGGCTGGAGTATCCCCTCTCTGGCGCTTCTTTCAAAGTTTCTGTAGCAACAGTTTGAGGAATAGAGATACTGGACATGTATACTATCACCCCTGCTGGGATGTATACTATCACCCCTGCTGTTCAACATATACTCTGAGGAAATCTTTTATGTAGCAGTAGAAGATGTTGAAGCCGCAATTCGAATTAACGGAGAATGTATCAATAACATCAGATACGCGGACGACACGGTGGTATTCGCTTACAGTTATCAACCCCTCCAGATGTGGACTGTCACATTAAGAAAACAAAATGTATGATGATCTCTAAGAAGGAACAGCAAATTAAAAGAATCAGTGTGAATGGTCAACCAATAGAAATAATAAAAACACACATATCTTGGTACAAACGTCAATGAAAATTGGGACATTCCCTAGAAATAATATCTAGGATAGAGAAAGCAATATCTGCATTTCAAAAAATGGCTAAGCTATTCAAATGCCATGATTTATCAGTACCCATAAAATTAGGTTACTTATATCTTTCCTATACTGTAGTACAGAGTTGACTCGTGGACTCTCACAGACGCTACCTATAAAAAAATTGAGGCTTTCGAGATGTGGCTTTATCATAAAATCCTGAAAATATCCTATACCGACCACGTTACTAACCAGGACATTTATTTAGAATGCAAAAAGGAAGAGAGTTATTAATCACAATCAAAACAGCCAAAATTGAATACCTTGGTCACATCATGAGGAACAGCGAAAGATATGGGTTGCTGCAATTAATTCTTCAAGGAAAAGTAAAAGGAAGAAGGAAAACAAGGACCAGGTTGGCGAAGAATTTCCTGGCTGAAAAATCTACGTACATGGTTCAACATAACAACCACAAATCTTTTCAGAGCCGCAGTTTGCAAAATAAAGATTGCCATGATGGTTGCCAACATCCGAAACTAATATGCACTAAAAAAAGAAGAAGAAGAAGGACAGGTAAAACCAACAGGTTCAAGTATACTCTGAACTATAGAAAGCATCAGTCTCTTAGTTGTGGGTTCTTTCCATTCCATTCTTTGAACAGTTGTCAATCACTGTTGATTTTTAAAGTGTCTCTTGAGAAGTCCCAGAGAAGCCCAAGAACAGGACAACTGTTTTTTATACCAGAGTACTGTGAGAGCTGTGATGAGCTGCTGAGAATTATTATGCAAGGAAGGATCCAAGGAAGAAGAAGCATAGAAAGAAGACGCATCTCATGGCTGAAGAACCTTAGAGAATGGTTTAACTGTAGTTCACTACAACTTTTCAGAGCAGCAGCCAACAAAGTGACCATAGCCGTTATGATATCCAACCTCCGATAGGAACTTTAAGAAGAAGAACTGTGTAAGCGCGTACTTACAGCGCTTTACCATCGTTATCGTAAGTCATGCAACCACAATCGTTTAGCGAAAATTCAAAAAATTTGGTGATAAGAAAGAATTGGATAGATTAAACATAACATCACATAATGGGCTTGTGGTTAAAGTGACCGTAAAATCATTATTGTTTAGTGAAAATTCAAAAATTCGGTGATAAGGAATAATTTAATAATTTAAACACAACGTGATAAGCTTGCCCCTAAAAAATTTTTACATTATCTTGTTTCCGTCATCACTGCTTGGTGGTCGAAATTCGTTGTGTCAACGACAAAGATACCAAATTAAAAAAAATACTCGCCAGGCTGTTGATTTCTACATTTGTGGTTGTACTTTTTTGATATTCTTTATAAAATAGTGTGCTATTTCTAAAAATGTAAATTACCTTCGAACTTCAAGACATGGTAATGTATCAAAAGCTTTGGCGAAGGACATTTTTATTTATCAAGTTTATCAATAATAAACATTAAACATATTTACATAGTTTACACAAAATCGTCAGTGACTTAAAAGAAAATCTCGATACGAACCACTTGATTACATATCGAAAGTGGTCTGTTCTAATGTAGATATTGTTTTTCAAATTGTTTAAATATTTAAATAAAAACGAGACAAAAGGTTAAAACATGTTGATAGTATTAAATTATTTGAATATAGAGACTAAACATTATTAATAATATTTTCAGCTTCATTAAAAATATAATTTCACAAGAAACTTAATCCATCATTTCACAGATGAGTATAGATAATTTTGGATTTTTTATTTTACGATCGATATATATTATTTATAGTCGTGTTTTGTTTTCGAATGTGGCAATATGATGAAATTTATGACGTTTGCCGGCTTTCTAAACACTACGATGTACTAAAGTTGCCTGCCTGTTTCATTGTGATTGGTCCAAAGACGGCCAGATTTACACAAGCTAAATATACTTAAATTTCAAATAGTGTCATTTTTGTATTTAAGGTTATAAAAGCAATTTTATTTGTTCAGTTTGTTGTTTTTCCGCTTTTATTACTAATTTCTATTTTGAATAAAAATCTGTTCCATAAAATGGAGTAGCATAAACAAATAAATTTGAACTAAAATGGTGTACAATTATATCTTTAATTAAAACGTTTTTGCGAATTTGTTTGTTGGTCCCGCCTACTAATATTGCTATATCTCCTTCTTTACCTCCTTTCTTAAACATTGGTATCATTATGCTGTTTCTCCATGCGTCTGGTATCTTGCAGTGCAATATTAGTTTTTGTATAAGTTTTGTCATCTCTATGGTTATACTTTCCCCTCCGTGTTTTAGAAGCTGGTTGGTTATTCCGTCTCGTCCTGGTGACTTTCTATTTTTAAGTGAGTTTATGGCTATCTCTACTTCCTGAAAACTGATTTCTATGTCGTGTCTTAATTCAGGTACGTTATTGTGTTGATTATTATTTTCCTTTCCTTTAAACAGTTCCGTCAGGTATCTTTCCCATTCGTTTGCTGCTATGTTATTGTATTCCTTCAATTCTTCCTTAAATCTCCGTATTTGTTTTTGTGTACTGTAGAAGTCGCTTTCCATCCTTTTGTGTAAACTGTTCCCAGTGTTCTTTTGTTCTTCTTACTAACTGCTTTGTTTCATTTCGTATTCTTCTATAGGTGTCTCGGGATTCTGGAGTATTTGATATTTTGTACTTCGTGTAGGCCTCTCGTTTCTCTTTACATTTCTCTTTTATTTCTTTTCTGAACCATGGTGTATTGTTATTTTTTTTGTTCGGTATGACTTTGCGTTTTTCTAGAGCTTCTGTTGCTGTTTCTTCAATGTTCTTTTTAATTTTCTCCCAGCTCACGTTTATATCTTCGCTGTCGTCTATTTGTTTCAGCTGTATCTTCTGTGCTAGCCTCCTTTGGTACATTAATATTAATAATAATAATAATTAATATAATACAAATAAAATGATAACTTTGGATAGTGAAATTATTGTGAAAAGTAATAGTTTTAAATATCGAATATCGATATCACAGCGTAATGAGGAAATACATGAAGATACATACATGAACATACAGTAGAAAATAATGATATTGTATTGCATTTTTTATAAGGGAGATCCTTTCGAATTGTTTCAGCACCAATTGCATCTTTAACCCTGTTTCATGTGGTAAGTACTGTCGATGTATACTAAGCGTAGTAAATGAGTGAATCGTTGTTGGTGCTGAGCATCGAACTCGTGCACTCTGGCTTAGAAGGCCAGTATCTTGGGCGCTGAACTACGGCCGTACAGCATACAGTAGAGTTAGTGCGAGATGTATAAAGTGGAAGGAAACAAGTGTTGTGTTGTATGGTAGAACGAGAAAAACAAAAGAAACAATAGTTGAATGAGTGGGGAGAAAAAAAAATAATAAAATAAGGATTAGTATATTAGGATATTAGGGGTACTCTAGGAGTTAGGTGTACGCCAGTTGATGCTAAAATGTAAAATGAAAGAGTGTAGGTAAATGGTCGAAACGATAATCCCCACTAGAAAAGATTATCTTTTCTACGTCATACAAGAATACTAAATCGGTCTCGCGTCTTAAAACAGGAATACTAAAAAACTACTTTATCGTTATCAGTCATAAGCTTCTACGCAAATAACCTAAATACCATTTCAATATTTTATTTTCTTTATACTTGTTGCGGTTTTCCCTCGTTGATATGCAAATAATGTGATGTTGTCACCAGGGTTGCCACCTTCGATAACAAAAAAGCAGCCTTGGGTGTTTTTTCAGATCTCGCCTAAATTTTGCCGAAAAACTGTTAATTTATTTTTATGAGACCCAAAATATTTCAATATTAGTTTTTAAAATGTTGGGTGCGTATTTTAAAATAAGTGCAAATAAATTTATTATTTATTTGGTACTTGGTGTTTGATTTTGCCGCTTTAATAAGGTCTACATTGCCACTTAATGTTAAATAATACTTCGATCATGAAAGATAGAATTTGGAATTAATACAAAGTTTCGCTTTTCTTATTTTAACAACAGTCAATCTAATTTTTCTTAAAATTGAAACTTACACAGACAGACTGTGTCAGGTTTTCCTGCTTGGGCTATTTCATTATTGCTCAGAGCAGATTTCTTAAATTCTGTGTGTTACAGCCTTGTAACATATTGCCAAAACATATTTCTCTTTTAACCCTTTCACTGCGGAGCGGCTGGGAGGATTTGCATCCCGTCACTGCGGCGCAAATAGAATTCTCCCGCAGTAAAGCAAATATTTTTGTCTTTTAGGTTACAGTTGACTTAATTTTCTGAATTCTATCATTTTTTTTACTTTATTATTTCATTTAAACTATTTATTGCCAATCATTTTACCATAAATATGAAAAATAAAGGATTGTAGGCTAGAAAAAAAACTAAATATCCCAAAAATCAATTTTAATATCAAAACAAAAAATACAAATATAAAATATTTTTAAACTTATCTAAGATTATAGATTTCGTAGAGTATGATATTTTTCGAAACAAGGTATCACGCACAGCCCAACATCACATGGTTCGCACATGTAAACTATTTCTTTCCGCAATTTATTTTTGCTACAGACAAAACATCTTTTTCTGCCTGTCGAGTCGTTTTGGTTTTTTGAGGCAATTTTTGTTGGGAAATGTATACCAGTTAAACGAAATGGAGCGGGATTTTCTGCACTTCTTCGATGTATACGAAGTCATCTAAATTTAATTTAATCATTTGCGAAATCAAATTTAATACGGTTTTGATATATGTCTTTATTAAATAACACAGAATGCGTCTCTGCATCATGGTTATTTGCAATTCACTTATTTCTAAATGCATTTTACAATAAAAATGGATTGAAAAATAGTTCGTTAAATGTCTCATAAATCTCTCAAATTGTTTTCAATTTGAGAGACGAGAAGACAGACTACTAACTCATAACTCAACACCAAAATATCTTGGAGTGACTCTTGACAGAACTTTAAGTTTAAAAGAACACCTACAAAGAACGGCAGCAAAACTGAAAACGCGAAATAATATAATCCAAAAGCTATGTGGTACCACATGGGGGTCCTCAGCCTCCGTACTCAGATCATCTGCTATCGAACTTGTATACTCGACAGCTGAATATGCTTCCAAAGTATGGCTCAATAGCAAACACACGAAGATTATTGACACCCAATTAAACCAGACAATGCGAATGATTTCAGGTACAATTAGACCAACACCCAACTATTGGTATATAAAAATCCAGTCTAACCATCAACTACCCATCCACCATGATGAGCGTGATATCGAAATGAACAGACTGCGCTCCAGATATCCTGTCATGTTAAGGGCCACCTCCTTACATCAGGAACATTTCGACCTCACCAACGCTTGGAGAAGACAATGGGAGCGCGACTCAGAAACCGCCAGGCTTTGAACTGACCCAGAGTACATGGACAACGCTAAACAGAATAAGAACAAGAAGCGGCAGATGTGCTGACAGCTTACATAAATGGGGAAAAGCCCTTACTCCGGAGTGTGACTGTGGTGCGCAACGACAGACCGTCCGTCACATTGTTGAAGAATGCCCCCGAAGGCGGTTCCCTGGAGTTTTTGACGAGTTCCTGAATGCGACCGAAAATGTTTTAGACTATATTAATGCATTAGATGTTCGTTTGTAATACTCCATGTAATGTTTTATATTGCTTTTTAAATATGTGTTCTTATTGTATGCCATACGATAAATAAAAAAATAAATAAATCTACAAAAACAAGTAATTTGAACCGACCCTTGACGCCTACATTAATTTGATATCTATCTCTCGTTTTTTTACAATCACATATTAACTTTTAATATGTAATTGTAAGCTATAAATCAGACACATTTCTATTTTTTGTTTTTATATTTTACTGAAAGGTTTCTTAAAATCTATCACAAAAAATGTTTTATTATTTTGAGCTTACAAGCTATAAGGCAATCAAAAAACCCATTAAAAAGTTCGTTACAGCGTCAGTTACGAACCGTCGCTACAATTTCCCTATATGTAATTTGTCGCCGCTTTGGGGAAGTAACATTTCATTCAGTTTTCGTGTCCCGTGTGGGACAGTCATCCCGTTATATATACGGATTCTGTTCTCAAAGTCCCAAGTGGGCAGTCTCAACGCGATTCACGTATAAGTACTCATTAAGTTTTCACCACACAATATTATGCACGCAACAAGACATAGCAAGAAGTTAAGTTTTTAAATTAGGTACCTTATTGAACACGAGTTTTGTAAAAATAAGTGTTTTTGTGACTAACAAATAAAGTTTAAAACTTAATAATCTACAATTTACTTCAACATCGAACTAGTACCTGCTTCGACGAAATATTGGTGTCTTTCATATTTAGCCACTTTAGAATCTTGACCATCGTGTTATGTTGGAGGGGAAAGAGACATCCACAACACTAAGACTTAGTAGAAAAATCGACGGCTGGCTTTATTAATGCCATTTATAAAACCGGCCAGATAGCAACCCTTCTCCTCTTCTATCCTTTATCCTTCGTAAGGATGAGGTGACGTTATGGTATTTGACGAATAGTTGCTATCCATTCTTCTCTCTCCTGGGCGCGGTGTGCTGCTTCAGACAGAGAGTAACCGGTAGCGCACTTTATTTGGTCTGACCATCGGAGTGGCGATCTTCCTCGAGTTCTTTTACCATCTACCTTGCCTTCAACCACCAACCTCTCCATGCTTTTCATTCGTGTGGTAATGTGTCCAAAGTACCTCAATATATTTTGGTTGATGATTATGGTAAGCCTAGTATTGATGTCGAGTTCTGTCAATATTGAGACATTTGTGCGATGTGCTGTCCCTATATAGCAACCCCCGATAGCAATCCTAAACGTCACTCAAAAATATATCATTTAAGTTAAAAATATTAATTCAAGTTAAAATAAAACAGAAATACTTTTTTTAAATATTACATTTAAAGCCTTTAAAGCTTATAAAAGTATACTGTTATTAGTTTGCCCAAAACGTCTAAACTTTTAGGTATCTAGCAAGTGAAAAGTCGATATACTCGTAGATAAGTAGAATTTAGTGAGATTTTTAGTAAGTTTTTTGGGTGTAAATCAAGCTTTTAAAAATTCTCTCTGATTTAAAAGTAGATCATTATAATAAGTTTTGGGTAAACGTTTTCTTGTACGTTCAACCGTATAATAGAGATAAAAATACCTTAATATAAATATTTTCCTTACCAGTTTAACCAATAAGTAACTCCGCGAAATGTTTAGCTGTTAAACCGTATAAATATTTTGTTTTACGTGAGTATGATAGAAAAAGGAAACTCATTGTAGACCGTGATGGAACTGATTAAAATGAAATATTAATTATATCGTTACGTTGATGGTGATGTCACGTTTTGTTAAATTTGTCTATAATGGCCTTACTATTTATTCATGAACATTTCCTTTGTATATTTATCATATATGTTGCCCACCTACCTAACCGTGGTTTATGTCTTATTTGTTAAAATAAAGTCGCTCTGATGAATCCCTGAGCGTGAATTGTCCTCCTTGTACAATCCTGTATGAATGAATAACTGAAGGGGTGAGTGGATAAAGGGAGTAAGTAACAAAACTGAGTTTTTGAGAAATTTAACTTCAAAGTTTTATCGCTGGAACTTTTTTATTAATCGATTTATTAAACCGATTTTTTTTTATTCTCACAGGTAGGATATGTATAAATTTTATTGTAAAAACAAAAATCTCCCCGATTTTTAAAAACTTATTTGAAAAATATATATTTGTACTTACCTCTTTTATCCAAAAACTTTTTTGTGTTAGAAATTATGTCTATGCCAAAATGAAGGGGGTATGTGGACTTACCTCCTTTATCTAGGATAAATATTTGCATTTTCTTTTGAATAAACGTTATAATCAGGAAAAAAATAACATGGATGTCAAGTAAACACTTATATTTTTGGTTTTACAAAGGAATCACAAACACTGAATTTCTAAGCAGCTTTTTAATCAGTCTAAGGATATTGTACCACCTTCTTAAAATGTTTGTTGCTCTATGATGACTTCATAATACCACTTATCCCTTTCTGGAATGAAGCAAAGCTGTTCTTTTAGGTTGTCTACCTTTTCTTTGCTTAAGGATCCAGTATTTTGGATATGTCTTGGAATGTTGAATTGTTCAGGTAGAAGGGATGGGAAATTTTTCTGCTTGAGGATACATACCATTTTGAAAGGTGTGTAGTAATCGTAAGACTCCTTGAAAAGGTATGATCCAAAGACATCTACGCGAATCCACTTGATTCCAGTTTTGATATTTTCCGTGTGTCTAAAGTGATGGTGCATGTCTATCACCATATTTTTCTTGGTTGAAGAAACAATCGCATCACGATATTCATCAGAGATGTAAATGTTTTGATGTTTCTTTAGTCGTTTCTTAATATGTCCAAATGCTCTATCCGAGTCTAAGTACGAGTGTCCTACCTCTGGAAACTTGTGCTCAACCGTTTTAAAGATGCTTTGGCCCACAAGATACTGAAACAGATATACGATCAAAAAAATTTTTATTCTCCCCGGCACACGAGTCCGTCCACAAAATTAGATGATCTTTTCCTTTGAAGGCTGGATCCACTTCGATTGTTCGTAGAAAACAACTAAAAATTTCCGAGCTACCTCTGGAAGCTTGATTTTCCGTCCATGAGCAGAAAACAGTTTTTTCCACATTTTTGGTTATTATGTAGATTCCTAAGTTGTAAAACCACATTTGTCTGTAGATCCAATGTTACATACACAGTGTTCTCTGATTTGCTAGCAAATTCTCGATCTGCTTTTTGAGATTCAAACGCTGATTTGTAATTTTCAGCGTGCTCTTCATTACTTTTGCCAGAATCGCATGTGCTACATGTATCGCTTTTGGGATAACCAAAAGACAGATTAAATTCATCATTAAAAATGAATCGGTATGTAGCCTCTTTTATTTGAAATTTTTCATTTCTTCTTTAAAGTTTATGCTTTCTAGGGATCGAAAGTTGCGGTGAAAGATATTTCTTGTGAATATTACAATGCCTGGAGTAGTGCGACTCTTCTGCTGGGAAACTGGAAATATGCTTAATGACGTAAGCAGCAACTTAAGCAGGGGTCTTGTTAGGTCTGACTGCGTGTTTTCCCCTTCTGTCCGGTTCAGGGGCATTTTTCCCTGATTTTATTGAAGTTTGAATCAGGTCAACCTTTTTTAAGCTGATTGTAAACAAGGAAATGAAAGCCCGTTTGCATACGGTAGTTTGCCGGCCACTACAAGTTACATTGTATTGGTAGGTGGCAGTTTTATGCTTTAAGGCTCCAGTTTTCTTTGTCATTGGTTCCCTTTTTTTAATGCTCTTAAAAAGAAGGCAGTTTTTTGCATTTACATCTAGTTTGTAGTAGGAAGAGAATATTGATTCTCTTTCTTCTACAGTTATTGACTATAGCAATACACAAAACACTTGTAGCGGCAATTTTCATTGCACAAAATCCCAGAGTTAACGGTTTTAGCGGGTTTTACTTGGCCTATTTTAGAAATGTAGGTCATCCCTTAGGTCTTCCCGTAGGTTTTTATGTTCTTTGGCTATATTTGAATCAGAAAAAAATGATATCACTAATGTTGCCGTTTTATTATGGCAGCTGACGAATACATGAAGGAGGTATGTCACAATTTTTATTCTCTTTGGTATGGATGAAGGAAGTACTTTATCTTGTTACTTACCTCCTTCATCCACTAGATATTTAAAGTAGTATGGTCAATTACCTCCTTCATACGCTGGCTATCTCAGTTATTTTAAATCATAGAAGGCTGGGGATAAGAGGAAAATTTAATTTAGCACCACCTTCATACATGCGGATAACTCATTTTTTTTTAAAATGTCACTTACTCCCTTCATCCACTCACCCCTTCAACTAATATTCATATGTAATTACGTGGCTAAAGGTTCCAAGCCAAAGCCAATAACCAAAAAAAAACTGTATCGAACGTATCGTTTCATTGTAAAATGGTATATGATGTAATTTCATAGTAAAGTAAATCCCGGGGTTAGGGACCATCCATAATATGTATGATCTTTGTAAAGAACAATGGAAAAGTAAAATGACTAAAACTAAACAAGTTAAAATATAATATGAAAAGGCTCAACACCAATTTTAAAATCTTGATAAAATACAAAAAGTTGATGATAATGCAAAAAAAAGTAAGGATGACAAATATAATTTAATCTACGAAAATCAGATGATTGTCGTAGATTCCAATGACAAAGATGATTTCAATGACAACAGTGTTAGTGTTTTGTGTGCATAAAAGACATATCTAGTTTTAAAAAAGACTACCCAAACACCAGGAAACCGCCTACAAAATCGAGAGCAAATTAAGACGGGAACGAAGCAACATCGCTGTTTCAGAAGCCCTCAAAAATCCGTCAAGGATTTACTTCACATATACTGAGATCTTTGAGATCCTGGTGTTGTAAAAACAACAAGTTGTATTTATATTGGTTTATTTTTCGTTTTTACAAATATTGGCTTGAATTGACAAAAAGAAAATAATCGAAGACGTGATTGTGTTCTCAAGTTGGTAGAAAAATGCACGGCTGTGTGCGGTATTCGGAAAACAATGTAGTAAAGCAAACTCTTTAAGTAGTAATAGTTGTTTTATAAATATTCTCTCGTTATTAAATGTGTAGTATCGATCGATTACGCTTTATTCTTCCCTAACTACAACCCGATAAAACCAAACACATAAGAAATCATCGCCATGAAGTCTGCTTACGTATATAGAAGAAATATCTTTAACAGTCCATGGTCCTAAAATATTTGGTACTGTACCCTCTAGGGAAAAGAATTTAGTAAGCTTTTTCCCCACAATTGGAGAAGATTACGGCAAAGTTTCATCACCTGATATGTGCTCAGGAGATAATAGATAGGGCTTGCTCGGCAGGACTGACTGTATCTGCTGTATACGTTGAAGGAAACGAAAGTCTCAAGGAGCTTCTTCTGCGAAGGTTCCAGGACTCCTGATCCAGTTGTGGAGGTATGAGGCAGCCTAGGCTCAACATAGCGGGGCCATCCAAAATTCTTACAGCCCAACTTTCGTTCCGAACGGCAGGTAGAGCTCACGTTTGGAGCCCCTGCTGCTGATTATAGCAGATATGGGAGCACGCAGCAGCCTGGGCCCCAGAAACGCCAAGATCCCAAAAAATTATCCTTATAGGCCTAGTCCGTATGATAATGATGATACAATGGACCCACTGGAGGTCTAAGTGTCTAAAATGCTCACAAATGGACCCTACTCCGATCTACCATGACTAGTGTTGCCCAAATGCAAGAACAAGACGAGACTTAGACAGTCTTGGTCTTGGTCTTGCGCCAATACACCTGGTCTTGGTCTTGGTCTTGGTATTGCACTCCCGGTCTTGGTCTTGGTTTTGATCTTGCAGCAAGAGTCTTGCAAGTCTTGCAGTTACCCATTAGCATATTGCTATTTATTAAACGTTACTAGGGAAGTTTGAAGCCACGATCTAAGCGATCCGTGCCTATACTCTAACTAACCCAGCTATCTACCATGCCCCATGAAAGTCAATCAAACATGGTTAAAACACAAAAAACCAAATTAATGACATAAACTTGACTGTATTTTAAAGAACATTTTCTGTCTAGAAAGGTATTGATAGACCTCCACCATATATGAAATGGAAATCTTAAAAAAGATTGGTACGTGGCAAAAATCCAAATACAGGTATCAAGGGCACATATTCTTTAGGTGATAAGATAACAAACTATAATGCACTTATTAAAGCAACATAAATGTTATTAACAATCTTAGCTCTACTTTTATATAAAAAACTAACTTGAAAAAATAAAGAATAGTTAAGAAAGCAATGATAATCAAAAGAAGTTATTTTAAATTAAGGAGATATCTACTTAATAAATACATTAATTTACCAAAATAAAGTAGTAGGAATATTTTTTAGGAACCAGAATTTTGGTTTTTCAGGACGAAATATTTGTAATTCTTTTTAGTGAAAAGATATTAGATGCTTCCTTAAACCTGAAGTGTTTCTGTTTTTCATTTTCATTTTAACCTTTCTATGTAGGCACAATTCAAACAAAGCAATTTGGGATGCATAAATTATTTCGAAAAACTCATCAAATTTGCTTTTAGGTCTTTTATATCGATAATTCCAACGCTCACTACTCCGACTATTTTAAAACTATTTGAATCTTTGTCCCCCATGTCAAAATGTAAACTTGTCAAATGAAGTTTAGTGATGTCGAAAAAGTACCTGGTACTACTATAAATGTTCGTTACCATTCAATACCCTAAATATCTAATAACAAACCGAGAAATATATCGTTACTTCGTTATTCTAAATATTTCGCTATTTTGTATACGCAGTAAGCTACATTATCTGTTATTAATAAACTTTTGAATATTATCGCGCTCTTTCAGCAAATTTGGTTTAACCGAATGATCTCATCGCACACTCAGCAGAAACAATGTTTAGTCTTAGGCCGATAAGATTTGTTTATTTAGATTCCTCCTAACTAAATTATAATGTGTTATATTTTTTATAGCTAAGGTGACATATTTTTAAAAAATTTCGATTCGATATTACTGTCGACGTATCAATGCAAGATTATTTTATGATTAGAGGGCGGCTATAAATCTGAACAATTTATTTCAGAGCGTAGAAGTCGTCTGCTGGAAAAGAATGTACAAAATATTTTATTTTTACATATTATCTCTGAGCACGTGTCAAATGTGTTGTTTTTAATGAATATTTTGATTGATGATTTTGATGTATGTTTATGGTATTGTTCGTAATGCGCATAAGTCCAGTTTTTTAAATTTTTAATACATATTTTTTTGCGTCTCAGAGTATTTAAGCATATACCCGAACTACAATACTCGCTAAAACGACACTCCGTCCTAACTGCAAGACGCAAGAGTCTCGCAGTCTTAGTCTTGTTCTTGCGTAAATCTTGCACGGTCAGTCTTGGTCTTGGTCTTGCTAAAATTAGGCGGTCTTGGTCTTGGTCTTGCGAAAACGCAAGAACAAGACCAAGACTGCAAGACCAAGACCGATTTTGGGCAACACTAACCTTGACCATACAATACCTCACATATACGTAAATAGTGCTCTCCGATATAGATTACGATATCGTACATCAGATTCAGTCAGGTTATAGAAAAATATTAATTTTTGGAAAATTTCAAATAGTTTATGGCTGAGTCACAAAAACTCTTCAGATCAGTTTAGTTAAAAAAATACTTAAAGTAACCCTGGTGATAATCTAATACTTGATAAAGATAAAAAAAATATTATTTCGCGATCTGATGTAATAAAATATAAAAAAAAAATTATAAATAACCTTTAATTAAAAGATAAAAATCATTATTTACAACGTTTTTTAATTACATATGAATATTTAACACACAGATAACCTGAGGTTAATGAAAATAAATATTGGGGTACATAAATATTTTGTTAAGCATATTTTATGTTATAGATTGATAGAAAACTAACGAATAATTAGAATAACGTCGTAATTAAACGTATAAATAAAAAAGGGGAATAAAATTAATCTCTTTATGATAATGCGGCAAATTTTTGAAGTCAGTGTTAAATCCTAAACAATAACAATAAATGGCATGTGCAGACGACGTGATAATATTTAAAAAGGTTAATACATGCTACAAAGACGCAGTACAAAGGTTAGTTAAAATGATGAAACATGCATGAATTATAAAAATACTATCCACAAATTACCGAGAAAAAATGATATCAGACCACAATGGAAAATGCATCAAAAACCATGAAAGAAGCAGACAGGAAAAAGAGAAAATTCAAAGAAGCAGCAACCACTCATCCTACTCAACGAAGAAAAATGCGTAGCAAACCCATCAGCAGAATGTAGCCGTCTTTGATTGCCAATACTAAAAGAAGAAGTTAACAACAAAAGAAAGAAAGAAAAACAAATCATCTACAATCTTTCACACAACACTTATGGTGTGTGGTGCCATCGCTTATGATGCAATGTCGCCTCTTAGCTTCGCCAGAGGAAACATAGGAAATATGACAGCTAAGCGATACATTGAAGAAATTCTGGAACCTTATCTCATATCCTACCTTCAAGCTCTAGTATCCAATTTTTCAGCAGGGTAATGCAAGGCCACACATTGCGAGAATCACCATGGACTTCTTTGAACAGGCTGGAGTCAACTTTTGCCCAGGCCGTCAAGATCCCCAGATTAGATATTTAGAGCATAAAACGAGATACTCCACGAAGATATTGATCACCTAATTAGAAGCGAGTCTAGGCACATTCAAAAGTGTGTTTTATCCACCGAGGTGCATCAACACATTATTAATCGATTTAGTCCGGTAAATTGTTTTAATCACATTGAAATTTTAATCGTTTCTTTATTTTGCTATTTTATATCATTGTACAAAATATTTTTAAAATATAATAATTTATAATGAGTTTTAGGGTTTTTAAGTCACTTAGTATATTTTGTTGTAGTGTAAAAAGAGATGATAATTTCTAAACAATGTCTCCATTTAATGTAGTTAATATTTAAATATTTTCTTGTCGGTGGTTGAGGCAAATTTTTATATGAATATTCTGGATTTTATTTTAATATTTTTCCCGTAATTCAGTAATTGAACTAAAGCGAGATATCAAGAAAAAACGATTAGGTACCAACTAATTAAACTAGCTACCAGCTACAAACTAGACAATGTTAAATTATTTAACCTCACTCTGATGTCCCAAATATGTATGCTTAAACACTATCTTTAATTAAATGAACGAAGACATCATTACAGTTGATATTCTAAATGAATACACAAAAATTAATAGTTTATGGGATAATTAAATGGCCCACGTTATACATACACTAAGCATTTCTTCAAAAATTTCCAGCATAATATTGATATGTTCTCTTTATGAAATTGGAAGTTACTTCCAATCATGTTCAATAATAAAACAAAAAAGACGGGATGGTTTTAAAGCCAGAATGATGATGATGAAAAGACTTAAAATATTTCCCTATACTTACCACTATACTCCCTCTAGGGAGTAAATACTGAAGAAAGACGACGATTATGTTGAGTGTGGATAAATGATATTTCTGTATCAATATTATTGGCATTTGAATGGAGTATATTGCCATTTATACTCTAGCAAACAAAAATGAAATTAGCCATTAACAAAAAAGGGTTCTAGCTGGTCAAAAATAGTTGAAATTACGTGTCAATCCTAAATTCTCGGAAATTTTTAATTCGATTATTGGTGGCACGTAGGAAAATATATTTCCTTGCGGATCGCTTTACATTGTAACAATAAAATATTATATTTCTGCTTATAATAATAAAAATAATACATTAGATCTAGTTTAAAAAATAGGTGTTCATGAATGATATTGTTACAAATACAATCCTCCCCGCAATTGATCTTACCTATTCGGCAGTAAACAGAAAAAAAGGCAATTATCAAGGTTCGAAGTTATTTCTGAGAAAAATTTAATTCTCTTGAGTTTCAAAATAGCCGAGTTAGTCTATTTAATAGCAGAATTAATCAATGTTCTGACATTATGTCGAAATGTGTTTTCACAGCAACATAAAAGCACAACAGATGAATTAACAACTAAAATAGCAGCTAAATCAACGATGGCTGTAACTACGCAAAGAAACAAATACTTCCATTTTACAAGCTTCAATAAAAACACTGAAAATTTCACCAAAGAAAGAACTGGAATACGAAGTAAACGTTTAACTTGCATGGTATGAAACAGGTAGGATAACACAGCCCAACAAAATGAAAAAAATTTGTAGCTTGAGAAATAACGAATTTTAAATATTTTTATGCCTTATTGATTTGCTGGAGCAGAGAAGAATAAAATAAATATAATAATAATTTTCATAAAATTTCATTTTATATATAGTGTTTTTTTTTGTTTACGGAAAAGAATGATTGAAATAGGACGGCACGTGTTTTGTTTCATAGTTCTTTTCATGTAAAAAAAATAAAACCTTAATTGGACTGCAACTTTTCAGACATAAAACAAACTAAACGCAATAGGCTGAAAATAGTGAAGCCAACAATTGCAGCTGCATTAAACGCCCGAATGAAAGCTTCTCTTCCATAGTACTATACCACCTTGACGTGATCATAGAGCTTAAACCGAGCATACTGCTATCAGAGGACACAGGAAATAGTAACGTAAAATGTAAAACAATATTTCACCATATTTAAACTAGACCCCTAAAAGGAAAGGTGTACTGCTGTAGGTACCCGGTTGCACTTCCTTTTATAGTACATCTTATACCAAGTAAGACAAGGATCCTTTATTTTTCCATACCCATAGGAACAAAGTACACCAATTTGAAAAACAATTAAAAAATAGTCGACTCCAAGACAAACATAAAATTAAAAAACTGCCTACAAAACTCAAAAATTATGTCTCTTAGACATCCCCTTTGATGTCTAAATCTCAAACATAGGACAACATTGGACGATTATGTACTCCTACAGAAAAAACCATGCAACTGCAAAGTATCTCGGTAATGTTTATCCGCAGCTCAAAGAAGGAAACCCAGGAACATCAAGAAGCTACTTACTTACTATTGAGGTCATCATATCACAAAAATCCACAATGGAACTAAATTTCTGTAGCTGGCTGTATACCATGTATCACTAAAAAATTAGTTAAAAATTCCTTTATAAAAGGCAGAGTATTAAAAACCCTATCGGGCTACATCACAGAACATTTTCGGGATTAATATTCTATCATCAGTGCTATATGTTTGAAGCCACTAAATACATGTTTAATTTAACAAGGTAATTTACCAACATTTAAAGGGTTTTTATCCATGTATTTAGTGGCTTCAAACATGTATGTCCAGATAACACTAATGATGGAATATTAATGCCGAAAACGTTACGGAAGTAAAACTTATACGTAGTATGTGACTTTCTTGAAAAAAACTTAGTGAAAAGTTGTTAAAGCTAACGAACTTTCTAAATCCAAATGTTTGCTGGCGGGTACGTTTCAGAGACCAAAAGTAAGGATCTTAAGGTAACATTAGCCTGACTAGTAGATAAAACTCAAGGTTAACATTAGCTTGACTTAACAAACAAACAAACGGATTCAGGGTGTAGCGCTTATCAATCCTGGGCTCCAAGTTGACCACAGATGAAGGACTATAGAGTGTTCAGGTCGACAGGAAGTCTGGGCTAGAATTGAACTAGCTGGAATCTTGTTAAACAAAAATAAATATTATAATTACGCACATAATGAATCAAAACCTTAACAATGAAGAAACTTCACACTTCGCCAATAAGCTGAACATTCACAAGATTAGCAATTAAATTTTAAGCGATGGAATCCAATACCATATTATTGTATTGTATTGTATTGTACCATATATGTATTACGTCAGTGACAAGTATTGCCTCGCCTATGTTAAGAAGAAGAAGAGAAAAAAAAATTGTTTAATTTACTAGAGTTTCTTTAGTTTAATAAGAGAAAACTAGCCTACAGAAATTAATGATCAAGGAGGGCGGAATATGGAGTAGAATAAATACTTAAAAATAATCTTTACAATTCCTCTTTGATTGCATGTTGTTTAAAAATAATTCAAATATATTTTCGGCCTATTACAAAAACAATATACCCGTCTATTATTAATAATGTAATAAAGCCTATAATAATTTAACACAATTAACATAAACAATAACACAAAAAACTCCAATCCAAAATATGTATAATAATATATATATATATATATATATTACCAATTATTTCAAACTAAGTTTCTAAGACAAAAACGATATTATCCAATAAACAGGTGAAACATTTCAGTTCACATTGCGTTCACCTTGTTTTTGTTTGCGTTCAATGACTGAAGTCATATAATGGATGACGGCTTTACATGAGCTCTAATTGATTAAAAACAGACGGTTCAAGAGTGCCGTGCTATTTCTGAACAATAGGAATGTTTAAACTAAATAAGATTGAAAAAGATAATCGTGTAAAACAAATTAAGAAAATTACTAAATTGAATGTATTGACGATTGTACGGTCAAGGTAATGTTAGGGGCATATTGTGAAGATTCACACTATGTTTAAAAGGAACAATAAATATAAAGTTACCCTTACAGTGAATGGAATTTAATATAATATGAAATGATATGTTAAAAATATGTCTAGAATTATATGTATTTGTCTAGAATGGTCAAAACTTTAGATGCAGAATTAATGTTTACTGACTATCTTTATCTAACTTTTAAGCAGCGTCTTGTGAATATTTCTACTGAATATTTCATGGTTATTGTATTTTTTCTGATTTAGTACTGTCAAAATTGTTAATTGTCAAACGTTTTCTAGATTAAGCATATCATAAAGATCTCTTTTCTCAACAATCTCTTAAGTTGTGGGTTACTTTTATCTACAATTTCTACGAGGGAACAATTTTGAAGCCACAGCGAATGTCTGAAGTATGACTAATAAAATGATGAAATAATATACCTATAGTTCTTATCGGAGCCATTACTAAATCGCATGAAACTTGAGCTGAATTTAATAAATAGATAAATAATATAGATTGCATTATGCATTAGCTGAAAATGTCATTACGAGATTAACGTGGTATTTTATTACAATTTGGATAAAAAACAAAACTTGTAATTTTATTTACTTCAGTATTTTGGTGTAAACAATTTTTCCAGTCGCCAGAGATTTGACCCCTAAAAATCATATGAACAATCTGAATTTTGCCGAGAATATAAATTTTGTGACTCCAAAAAAGATGCAAAAAAGTTTACCACTTTTCCCCTACGCTTTCCCCTAAATTTCAAAAGAAAACTCAAAAAAATCGATTTGCCAAGAACTTGTACGCGGTAGAAACAAATATTTCAAATAAAAAATGTAGCTGAGATGATTTTGAACAAAAATGTCAATTAGCACTTTTTCTGTAGAATAAACAGTTCTCTCGGAAACAACGACTGAAGTGACTTCAAAATGTGTATCAAGTAGACGTTAAAAATTCGATATCTTTTGATCAGAGTGTCCTATCGACAAAAATCATTTTAAAGCGTTTTATAGGTGAAGAGTGCAGATTTCTTGTGCAATTTTTGCATCCTGTTGCAAATGAAGTCAGTGTTGTATAAACCTGTTCAATAAATAAACGTTGCTACAACAACACTTGAGTTTTATCCTTGTTTAGGCCTGAGCCTCTTTAAGGAATCGGGTACTCCTTTTTTTGTCGAAGCAGTGGGGGTGTGATAAACGTCAATTACTGTAATTTCTGAATATTTAAGAAGTAGTGAACTACTAAGGAGCAGGGGGAAGTAGAAGGTGGTGTATGTGTGTGGACGAATGTGGAGCGCACAAGAGGAAGTTTGGAGCTTTGCCTAGCATACTAGTTCAGGTACTTCAGGGGTTACCAGCCACACAGTAGGAACGGCTCTTTATCAGCGTTTTGGCGCGCAGTTTTTAACGGGGAATGATTCTAAGATATCAAAATACTCATCAAGAAGTTCATGTCCAGTGTTGTGAAGAAGTTTTTCTCGTAGGAAGCCTGGTGAGTATTAGCCCTCGGTGATTGCAAGGCGTCTTTAGTATTTGTTTGGCTCTATTGTTCGAGCCAGCCACGGTTTTTAGGACATACTTCCTGCTGAGGGATAGGATTCTATCATTGATTGGTGATGTTGTCCCATATGTATATATGAGCTGATGGATACGACCAGTCAGTCCTCATGCAGTATCTGAGGATTCTACGTTCAGTTGCCATTATGGCATTAAGTTGGTGGAGCTTCAGAGAGACATGGACGCATGCCTTGTATTCGACGATCCGTCTAACAAATGTTTTGTAGGTGTGCAACAAAGTTTTAGAAGATGTTCCTCCCATTTTACCAGACAGCACTTTCAGAAGGTTAAACCTCTTTCTCATCCTATCTAAGGTTGCTCGAACGTCGGTTTGCCGACGGGCTTTGAATGCGGTTTGTAAAACGAACTCCTAAGTGGGAAATCGAGTTTCTGAAAATAAGGTCTTCTCCCAAAAGTGCTATCCGGCCCTGGGCATCGCGACAATTTGAAGATTTGAAAAGAATGGCTTGTGTTTTGGAGGGATTTATAGTCACTCTTCATTTGTTGCACAACCTAATAACTCTGTCAAGGTAGTTTTGTGATCGTTCGAATACAGACCGTTGTTGTTCACATTCTCTGTAAGATCCCGATATGAGGAGGGCCGTATCATCCGCGAAAAGTAGGAGGGACTCCGATCCTTGCTGTGGGCGGGCGATGCCACTGTTGTAATACTGGAGCGTATTGAGCCCTGAGGTACTCCAGCTTGTGGAGTAAAGGGGGTGGATAAATGGTCAGCTACTTTGATTCTGATGATCCGGTGAGAGAGATAGGAATTGATTAGTTTAACGAGAGATCAATAAAATTTATCACTTTAATTGACCGCTTATAGTGAAATTTTGATTAATAAAAACAAATCTTCAAAACCTTCATGAAATTTGAATTTTGAGTAGTAGCAACAAATATGAGGTATTTGAAATATGACTAAAAAACGCAGAATTTCAACTTTTACATTACAAACGATCGCACGTCACGGGAAATGCCTCCAAGAAGATGGTTTTGAGTGTAATTTGTAGCAGAAATTAGTAGTTTTGAAAAACGTACGAGTGTAATTAAAAAAGAACAGTTTTAAATGTTTTAGATCGTTTGTAATGTGAAAGTTTAAATTTAGCGTTTTTTTAAGCGTATTTCAAATTTACATTTGCTTCCAAAACTCCTAATATATACCTATATACCTAATTCTGTTTCTCTTTCTGCTCTCTCTTACCTATAGCATTACATATGTAATGATTGTGCAGGTTGACTTCCATATAAATTTGTAACGGAGAACGCGTGTATAAAAGTATGACTTCTACCGGCAGTAGCACTGGACTGCCACACCCGTGTTACATTTTTTTTTATTTATTTAATTCTATTTAATTTTGTTTGTCTTATTTAATTTTGTTTAATTTTATTTAATTTTGTTTAATTTTATTTATTTTTTTTTAATTTGATTTAATTGTGTTAAAAGTGATTTAATTTTCTTAAACGTGATTTATTTTTTTTTGTATTTAATTGTATTTGCCTTAATTTAAGTTTATTTAATCTTCATTTAATTTAATTTTGGTAAAAGGTTGAGGTTTGTTAAACTTCATTTTATTTTTATAATGTATATGTAAATGTACCTATGTAAACCTTACCTTACAATTATAGTAACCTATAATTTTAGCAATTTTGCGAAAAAATTAATTACTGATGAAGTAAAATTTTCGAGAAAGGATATTTGAATCATCAATTTGTAGAATGAATTATCAAGAAATCAACAGTATCGTTTTAAGAACAAAATATGATTGAAATGTCAGTTGTTGGTAGTTCTGATTTCTCATATATATATATATATATATATATATATATATATATATATATATATATATATATATATATATATATATATATATATATATATATATATATATATATTTATGTATATATTATATATACTTCAGTTTAAAAAAAAGTTCATGTAATCGTAGTAGAAAATTTACACAAATACCCGTGAAAAATAAAAATATTGACCTGATAAAGAATATGGAGATAAGTATTATATTTATTATATGAAGTGTAGTAATCTCAACTAATAAATTATCAACAATACTTATGCAATAAATGTCTCTACGTAGCGTCTAAAGTCCGCTCCTACTATTTTTTGAGCCTTAAAACCTGAATTAATAGATCTTTGGTTCAAAGGCACTTAATATTTTTGTTTTAATGACGTAATCCAAAAAATGGCGGAGGGGCACAATCTCACTGGGAGTCAGTTTAAGTTAATTTTTTAAATCTGGTGTGTGGAAAAATAAATTTAAATTAAATCTATTGCAGTATTTTTCATAAAAATGAAGACTACTAAGTTATTAGGAGTATTCGGGTAATCCGCCTTTAAATGAAAAATCCCTGTCCCAAGCTAATCTCCCTGTCCCCTTATGTAATACATAAATGTTAATATTTAAGTTATTATTAAGGTTTTTGTATCATTTTAGGTATATTATTATGTTTATTTGCACGTCACATCTAGTAAATTAATAATAGAATGTTTAAATAAATGAACCTCAAACACCTTACCACACAATGCAGTAATAAGTCCCTTATCCAGTTTTACCATTCTTATTTTAAGTATTTATTTTTTTATCCTTAATAACTGAATGAAAAATATCCCAATAAATAAAAAAATAGTAAGCATCTTTAGCATCACTATTATATTCTTAGAACAAAACGTTAATTAAAATATCTATATGCAACTGCTGTAAAGTTAAATATAAAAAACATAAATTATATTCTCTTTAAAATATCTTAAAATAAAAGTTCTTTAAAAAGTTCTCTTTAAAAAAGGGAATTTTCTTGCACTTTATGAAAAAGTAAAAAAGTAAAATTTGAATGATTTTTTTTGCGCACACATGCGCAATTAGCGGATAAGAATCGTTCTTAAACGCCGGAACGAAATAAGGACATTACTATTACAAAATATGAGCACGTTTGATAAAAATTTTACATTTTTTTGACGTTTTGATTTCCAATCCGGAAATACTTTTCAAAAAATATATTAAATTTAGAAATTGTTAATCAATTATGTGTCCCTACAAATTGCCGCAGCCGATTTGATAGTTGACTTACTTTGCTTCAATCTCGTAAGCAAATAACCATTTTTTGGAGTTGAAATTCTGAGGGCAATGTTAGAATGTCCAGATAATTCAGAAATATTTTGAAAAGTAAAGTTTACCAGTTGATTTTTGAGAGGGCGTGCTAGATATACACATAAATGAACTTTTTGACAGTTAAGTGGTCCATAAAATTTGTTTAACAGTGTGATTTCCTTCTTCTTATAATGCCGTGTACCTATAGTGAGTTGGCGTATTATCTTAAGGCCAGACGTCTGTCTTTTGCGGCATGCAAAAGATCGCCAGTGTTATTTATGCCTGTGTGATTTCCAAGCAGTTTTTAATTTAAAAATATATCGAGAAAGGAATGTTAGGGTATGCCTAAAAGGTCATCATCAGCCATTTAGATATCCGAATAAAAAAGAAAGATAGCACTGCTGCTAAAAATAAAGAAAGATGCTTTGATTCAGGTTAAGAGAAGTTGTAAAATCCAAATGTGGGTAACGAAACATGAAAAAATATATCTTACGGTTTATAAATTTTTTATCAGTTGTGTTTTGTATTAAAAGCGAACATGCTGGGGTAAACCCATAGATATATTTAGAGTCGGATAAACCAGTCACCTGACCCTGAATCAACTCAAAAGCAGACGCAACTGCAAACAAATTCGTGAAAGCAACAGACCTTGAATTAAGCAAGGAAGACATTTATAAGAAGAACGCCTTTTTCCACTATAATTGTATTGGATATAATCTGGTTGTTTGTGACAAAATTGGAACACGCAGATTGCAGATGAAGAAAATGGAAGTGCAGAATACATACAATAAGCAATATCAGTTGAAGAAATCCTGAAACCTTTCACCTAAAGAATGTACGCCAACCATAAAAACCAAAACAAGCATGAATATTATATTATAATTAATATTGTATATTCAATTAAAGGGATCATCAAAGGAATAAATGTGGAGAGAAATGATAAGATAAATTTTGTATATATATTTGTGATAAAAATAAACTTGTAGGACGGACAAGTCAAGTAAATACAAAAAGGAATGACTGAAAAAAATGACGAAACCTGCAAGAGATGGAGAAGAGGGTAGATCAAAAAACCAAACTTGGTAAAATTGATCATAACTTACTAATAATTAAAAAATATGAGAAAAAAAACCAAAACGTTGTACAGATAGCTGACCATAATTTTTTTTAAGAAATGTTTAATAATCACACCTAACAAATCCAACAAGTAAAGGAAAATAAATATAGTATCTTGTATTAATATATTAAAATTCTTATAAACCCATATTTAGATAAAACCGTTTATTGCAATATGTTCCAAATGTACATATACGATACGAAATTGTAAGAAAATATTAATGCAATGAATAACATAGTAATAAATTATTCTTAACATGTAAACTGAAAAAAGAAAATATTCAGCGCTGGTATTTTAGATGCGAAAAATGTGTGTCAACTATTTTTGTTAAAATCCTAAATTCTTGACAAGGTAGGAGTGGCGTTAAAAATACGCACAATATTTCTCGTATGGTATTCAAAATACTTAAATAACGTGGGTCTATTATATTGAAAAACAATAATTTTCACAATGTTATAAAATTTCAAAAAGACTTTGATTGAAAAAGACCGATTTTTGGAATATATCTAAAGTTTATCAAATAATTAATATTAATTTATGTCGGCAGTAAAGCGCATTTAAAAAAATAATTGCATTAAAAAAATAATTAATACCAACCTTGAATATATAGTTAGATCCCTGAACTGAAAAAATTAACAAACTTCACCAACTGATGTCGACACCAAAATGTTGCCGGCTCGAACGTTGATGGTACGCGAACTGAACGTTTGGTGGCCTCGAATGAATTGCCTGGCGACTTGATGAATTCAAAAGAGTATAAATTTTACGTTCATTTATTCCGCACACAATATTACATCACAAAATACATGAGTTTACACTGGGGTTGGGATAAGAGATAAACTGAGATAAACTGAATGAGTCATTGTTGCAAGAACCATCTTATTATCGACACATATTAAAATCTTTAAAGGAGAATAATTATTCTTATCGTAATCATAATTTTTAAAGCTTAGTACTTAACATTGTTTTTTCCACATCTAAAAGTGTAGTAACGATTTAGCACACTGTGTGATTTCACTGAAAACAAATATAGATCTAAGCACTAAGTTGCCAACTCTTTCTTGTAGTCGTAAAAATATGTTTTAGGTGAAAATTTGTACAACAAACAAACCAAATTTAATAGATAGGTATAAACTTTATTACAAATAATTATACAATTTGTACGCTAACATAAAAAGTATAACTGTTTTCATTTGAAAATTCTTATTTTATGGGGAATTTTCTTCTTCGTGTGTCTTTTTCGACACTTTCAAGTTTTTTAAGAATTTTAGGTGAATATCATTGTAAGTGGTTGATACAATGATATTTTGACAAAGTATGTTCTTTGGATCAGGTGCATATAAATGGTAACTAATGAAAAAATAATAAAATAAAGAGATTATTATTAGTTATTTTATTGATTTTACTCAAACGTGATTTTTTACTCCAAAAAGTCACCTAAGATCGAATATTAAGCTTGATGTCTCATGTCCTTAAACCTTTTCTCAGAATTATCCATACACGAATTTACAAGAAGTGTGAGCTCCAGATGAGCGACACTCGAAACAGATTGGGAATACGAGAGGCTTTTTTTGCTTTAAATGTGTTAACGCAACGATGCAATGACATGAATGTAGATGTAAATGCATGTTTTATTAACTATCTAAAAGCATTTGACTGCGTTAACCATCAAATGACGATCGTAATTCTGATAACAACTGGAGTTGACGAACAAGACTTGCGAATTATCTCAGAACTATACTGGCACCAAACGGCAACAATTGAAATAGAGCACACAACATCCGAAGTTATATAAATCCGACAAGAAGTAAGACAGGATTGCGTGTTATCACCACTACTGTTTAATTTGTATTCAGAGTCTATATTGAGAGAAGCATTAAACAAGGTCCAAGGCGGAATTAAGATTACCGGAATCAGCATAGACAACATCAGATATGCTAATGATACCGTCTTAATAGCAAGCAACGCACAACAACTACAAAATATAATAAATGCGGTAGTTCACAACAGCGAAATGTTTGGTTTACATCTAAACGTTTCCAAAACTAAAACTTTAGTATTTTCAAAGACACCAATAAACGTACATGTGTATGCCAAGGGTCAAATAATAAAACAGGTAAATTCCATAAAATATTTGGGAACACATATTAATAGTCAGTGTATTAAGAATCGAACAAGCAAGGAAAGCATTCATGAGCATAAAAACATTTTTTATAAGATCAGACCTTAGTCTGCAGCTTAGAATCCGAATGATCAGATGTTACGTCTTTTCTGTCTTACTGTATAGCTGTAAAAGTTGGACAATGGACTCTGAAATAGAAAAAGGAATAGATGACTTTGGGATTTATATATACAGACGAATATTGAGAATTCCATGGGTACAAAGAGTTACTAATGTTGAGGTACTTCGTCGCATGTGTAAACAAAATAATTACTAATAATAATCAAAGAGAGGAAAATGCAGTACTTGGGTCATGTGTTGAGAGGCGAAAGATACAAATTACTTCAAGGTATACTGGAAGGAAAATTACAGGGCAAAAGATCAGTAGGAAGTCGCCAGAACTCGTGGCTGAAAGACCTAAGTAGATGGCTCATCCGCAGAAATCTTTCGCGCAGCAGTTTCCAAAACTACAATTGCCATTTGGATCGCCAACCTTCGAAAGAAAACGACGTCATGAAAAGAAGAAATCTCAAGTGGGTAAGTCCAATATATTATTTTGACTTAGATCTTTTAAATCGTATGGTTTTCCTGTGACTTTAGTAATATAAACTTGGTTCTTTTTTCTCCGCTCAATAAGGACATGGATTGAGTCACCCTCAGATTGAGAGTGACCCACCTTAAAAAACATATGTGTTATATTAATATTTATGATCTTAGCTGCTTACTATTAGAAATAATATTCGATTTTAATTTTGTCCTCCAAAATAATCTGGATAAAATCTAAACTCTAATGCTCCACCATCAACTTTCCTCTTTATAAAATCAAATAGCGCACTACTTATTCCATTAGGCCTCTTTTTAAATGTGATTTCATCTTATGCACAACAACAAACTGCCGCAGATCCTATATCAAAGATTGTAAAATTATACACTTTAAACTTCTTTTTATAATAAAACAATGATACCTCTGATTAGGGTGTAGTTAATATTGTTTGCAAATCAAAGCAGACAGTTACAACTGTTGCTGTTTTCTTAGGAACCTCTTCATCGCAATTTTTGTCTTCACGTGCAACACATTTATTTGCAATGTGTAAAGCATATTCCTTTTCTATTGTGTTATGTAGATTACAAGCAAAACACTAATCTTTTTCGGTACAAAATACCGATATTAAACTCTGAATATGTGTCTGTATTGACTTTTGGTGGCTGGCTTAGCTCATGAGTGATTCTCTAACATCCATTCATTATACAGTGAATACAATTTGGGAAACGTTAAAGACTCATCAAAATACATCTTAGTTGTTCTTTGCTTTACGTAGTGGAATTCTTTTGCTGAAATAGAGTTTATATACGTATGAATGGAATTTTTAATATTTTTCGTCCACAGCATTTGCTCTGTTCTTATGGTAACCACGCATATTTCCAGGTATGTGCCCCCCTCCCATCATCTTGACCATCAATTTTTTTAATATTATAGCGTAGTTAACCACATATCTGTTATGTTAAAAGTGTCCAAAAATGTTTTATTACAAACTTGGCGTCGGTGTTCTGCTAACTGCAAATTATATTCATATATCCAGTTTCTTCTTGACTCTTAACTATGCAACCATTAAACTGGATTTAAAGTTTGACGGATTTGTAGACGTGGACGCACTGGAGACATAACAAACGGACTGTAAATATTATTTCAGTTTATAAAACGACGGGGTCGAATTTTTGCGCATGAGTAGAATCAGTGGCTAGAGTTGGTGACCATGATACTATAATATCCTTTTATTATCTATTATTATTATTTTATAAATTCTGAACGTCCATTATAACAAATAATCAACAAAATCAAAATTCAAATATGTTGATAAACAACTTCACAAAATGGTGTGCAGGCCAAACAGTTCACTTTGGTTGACAGCACAAAATTCTTCCTTTTTATTGGCCAGATGCAAGTAAAGCACTGTAAAAGATGAAAATTGGTTAACTCTTCCTTTCCAGTCCGTTTCCCTTACGTTCCGTCATGCGTTTACGTTCATTTATAAATAAGAGTACACAAAATTTTATATTGATTATTTTCCAGTGCGTCTACGTTTACAGTCAAACTATAAACCCAGCTTTACCTTTCTCTCTTATCTGAGAACATATCTACATAAATATGCGCTCTATTTGTCAGTCATATTCAGATAATTTCGATTTACATTTATCGTTACTTCTAGGTCCCAATTCTCTTAATTTCGTTAATTTTCCAGTTTTGCTAGTATATTTTTAGCCAGAGTTCCTGAGTTTCTTCAAGTCATTTATTTTCCAAACACTTGGATCCCTTTATCTCCCCTTTATTAAGTTTTTTCTTCATTGGTTATTGTTTTTTCTTAGAAGACGTATCTAATTATGAACCTGGTGCATGTAAAGTTTTCGTCTTTTCCACAAAATGTTAAGTACTGGAAGTTACAATAGTATTCATAGTAATATTCCACTACCTTGCTTTCTTGCATCATAACTTAGAATGAAGTTATAAAAAGTTACTCAATAAATTTTTCGAGAAAAACATTGTATAAAATGTTACAATGTTTTTTTAAAAATATTCACCAATAATAAAAAATTACAATATTATAACATTGGTTACAACGTTTACAATGAGATTATTTTGGTAAATAACTTTATATTTACATAAGATAGGATACAAGTTGTTAGACCAAAATGAAGGATATCCTTTATAGTTGTCATTTCAGAAATAATTAAAAAACATTGTAAGTGGAGTTACAATGTTATTCATATCAGGTGTCGTTATCATCTTTTTCTTCTTCGTATGCCTTATCCTTTTTAGTCATTTTACTCTGTCTGCAGCAGTTCTGAAGAGATCTATTGTTATTATTTCACTCTACTGCTTTAAAATTTTCAACCAGGACGTGAGTCGTCTTCCCAGTCCTCTTTTTTCTTCCAATTTTCCTTGTATAACCAATCGCATTAGCTTATTAGCCAATATTTTTCATTTCTCAGTAAATGACCAAAGTAGCTCATTTTTCTTTTATCACCTTTAACGTTTCCGTGTTTATTAAGTGTTTTACATTTTAAAATTGGCAAGCCTTTTTTTAGTTGCGTCCGTAATTGTCTAAAATTGTATAAAAGGGCAGAGAATACGTGGCATCCCAATACTCTCTAGTTTTCCATTGCATAATACTACTTTCATTTTATTGAAAATGCTTCTACCTATCTCAATGGGTTGTTTTATTTCAAGGCTGCTGCCCTATTGTTCATTTAGCTCTCATCACAAGTAATTGTATCTCGATACTTCCTCTAAAGCTTCTACCTTAACGTAGAAGTAGTTCAATCTTGTTCTTACTGACACTCATGATTTTTTTATGTGTTTAGAGCCATTCCATACCTCTCGCAGTACTGCGTAGTGCGATCAACCAAAATTTGCAGCCCCTGTCTACTGTCTCCAAGGAGTATTGGATCTTCTGCATATCTGAGATTATTCACTAGGGCTCCGTTAATTGATATGCCTTTATTGATATCTTCTAGTGCCTCTTTGTATATATACAGACGAATGTTGAGGATTCCATGGGTACAAAGAGTTACTAATGTTGAGGTACTTCGTCGCATGTGTAAACAAAAAGAATTACTAAGAATAATCAAAGAGAGGAAAATGCAATACTTGGGTCATGTGCTGAGAGTCGAAAGATATGAATTACTTCAAGTTATACTGGAAGGAAAAGTACAGGGCAAAAGATCAGTAGGAAGACGCCAGAACTCGTGGCTGAAAGACCTGAGGAGATGGTTCGACCGCTCATCTGCAGAGATCTTTCGCGCAGCAGTTTCCAAAACTACAATTGCCATTTGGATCGCCAACCTTCGAAAGGAGACGGCGCAATCAGAAGAAGAAGTGCCTCTTTAAACATCTCTGCTGAGCACATATTAAAAAGTAGAGGAGATAACACATCCTTGTCATACCCTCCTTCTTATAGGTATCTCTTTAGATTTTTGTTGTTCTACTCGTGTTATGGCTTTCTGATGTCGGTATAAATTTGTAATAGATTTTCCGTCAATAGGGCTGCATCTATCCCTGGGTAGTTCAAAAAATTTTTAACTCCTTGAATTTCGCAAAAGATTGACAATGGCAAATCATCTTCCAGATCTTGTAGCTCCGGATTTTCCACAATTTCTTCTCCAGCACTATTGTTTTTAAAAAACCACACCTAACGAAACACTTTTCAATTGTATTGATTGAAACGTCTCTCCATGCTGCCATAATCCAAATTAAGGTATTAATGTTGATAGAGAACATTCTATAGATGTTAACATTCTTCTCATCAAAAACTTTCTATACAGGAATTTAAAGGTTTTAATTATTTCTTAATCTAACGGTTGATAATGTGCTGTAGCATTAGGTGGCACAAATATTATCGATATGCTAGATAACTGAATATCGGGATGGAATGTAGCGTTAGGAATACGAGAATTTTCTTTTTTTTTTGACGTTGCATTTTTCTGTCAAATTTGTAAAGCTAATCTGTCATGATATCTCTGGTCATCCAGACCTTCTTGTTGTAGTACCAGTCGACTTGGAGTTTATCAATATAATTTTAAAACATCGAGAATTTTTAATTTTACCAATCACCAAAGATTTTTCTTTTTTCCCATTTAAATTTGCACACAATAATACGGTCAGCGTTCCTTAACAGAGTAACCTCAAGTTCACTTTTTATAACGAAATGTAAAAGTTTTACTTGGTAAGGCTCGATAATACAGACCAGTCTCGTCAGCGTTATAAATATCTTCAAGTAAATAGCCACTTAATAAATTTGGCAGTTTTCTTTGCAACTCTGAAACGTCGTCAAGGTTAATATTTGCAGCTTCTCTAGAAATTGTTCCAAATTTAATGTTATGTCTTAAGCAAAACTTGTCAAGCCAACTATTGGAAGCTTTAAAATTCAAGTTGAGTTATTTTGCCTCCTCTAAAGCTCTTTTTTTGTTATCGGTCCAAATAATAAAATGTTCTTACTTCTCACTTTACAAAACCAATTGTACACTATAGTATCGATGGCAACACCTTCAGTTTTAATTTTTTTTCTGTTAAACATTTCCACTTTCACTATACCGCTTTTTAAAAGCGGCCTTTTCTTTAAAATGTCACTAACTTGAGTTTTTCCAATTTGAAACTTTTCGGCAAAAACTCGAACACTATAATTATTTTTTTCAGATGCTTCTATTACCGATATTTTTTGTTCCAAACTTAAAAACTTTCTTTTAGTCGAAGACATTGTTATCCTTAGAATTAGAAATGTGTACAAATGATAAATAAATTCTAAAATGGGTTTTTCAAATCAAACCTAGTATCTAGTTTTATGACCATAAGTACTTACTTATATAATTATTAGTTTTATGGCTACAATAAGTTATGTGTAGTTTATTTCACGAAAAATGGTTGAATGCTTAATGATTGCAATAAAACCTGACCGCAAGTACCCCAGCTTAGTCAACATTAGTTGAGCAGGTAAGTATTCAGGTAAAATTGAAGCTACTGTGGAGTGTCGTTATCTTGTTTGTATAATAAATTCCTGGTAATATAAAAACGATTAAAAAATCGTATAAAATTATGAAAACGATTAGAATACATTTTATTTCATAAAGTTGTAAACATTTTAACAGTGAGTTTCACTATCAATGGTTGATCTTTTAATGACCACAATAAATTTGTTGATCGTTAAGTATTTCCTGAAATAAGTATACAGGTTTCCTCTATTCTGTATAATTTGTAAAAGTATATAAAACCGATGAGAAATTTTTAAATATACATTTTGTTTCATTTAATTGAAAGTGGTACAAGTGTTACCAGTGTTATACCTATTTATACCTATAAAACAGCATTATGTGGCATCCGTGGAAAAACATTGATGGTGCTTCTTCCAGTGTTCCAGCAAAGAAAAAGCATTTATCTGCTGACGCTAGAGAAATCGTAAAAACAATATATAGTTCTTTACTTACGAGAGGACTTACTGCTAATGCTGCTGCCAGTGAAATATCTGATTTAACGAAAATACCTTTAACCACAGTGAAAAGAATTACATCAAATCCCATTAAGTCAAGAAGGCAGAGTAAGGATACCGGTTCTACCAAATGTATTGACGAAAGTGATAAGGACTTAATAAGACAAAAAATTTACACAATGTACGAAGAGCAACGGATACCTACATTAGATGCTTTAAAACAACGGCTTACTAATGATGATACACAAATAAACTGTAGCCGCATTAGTCTTTGGTGGATTTTTCTAAAATGGGCTTCAGATATCGTACAATTGACAAAAGGCCAGTGCTTATGGAGTCCCATCGTTTACAAAAGTGGCGTACTGAATATATAACTTCCATAAGAAAGTACCGTACAGAAGATCGACCAATAATTTATCTGGACGAGACATGGTTTGACACTCATGAAACACCATCCAAAGGATGGTCCGATTCTTCCAACAGGTATCAAACAAAAGCTCCATCAAACAAAGGGAAAAGAATAACAATTTTACATGCAGGATCAAAAAATGGTTGGGTCCCAAATGCCTTATGGCTTTCTGCAAAGGATGTCTTATACCTAACCTTCCTCAAAATAGTGTGATAGTAATGCACAATGCAAGTTACCACAGTCGTCAATTACATAAGTCTCCAAGTGCAAATAACACGAAAATTGAAATTCAAAACTACCTGTTAGAAAACGATATATATTTTGAAGAACGTTATTTAAAAAATGAACTGTTAGAAGTGTTAAAATAATTTTCTATTAAAAAGTATATGTTTGTGATGCATTGGCCGAGGACATGGGACATACAGTGTTACGGCTTCCGCCCTACTATTGTTTATTTAATCCCATAGAGCATATGTGGCACCAACTAAAGTCAAATGTTAGGTCACAAAATGTTTCTCCGACTTTAAGTGGTAGTGTAGTCGAATTAATAAGGAAATGTGTTGATGATCTCCCCATAAAGTTGGAAAAATTCAGTACCTACGCCATGTAGTAAACGTAGAAAATTCATGTTACTTTGAATCACATAATTAAACTAATTGTTATTAATCTTGAATAGGATAGCGACAGCGAAACAAAATTAGGTATTTAGGAATTCATAAATATATTTTGGTTATTTTGGGTATTTTTTTTGTAAATATTAACTTGTATATATTTTTCTATATTTTTTTTCATTTCATCTATTTTTTTTACATTATGTATTCGTTTGTATGTATATACTGTAAATAGAACTATTATTACTGTACATTTTTAACGATATCCGATTAGGAAGAGCAAAAACTTTTAAACACGCCAGTTTTTTGCTGACAGTCCTAAGCCTTTAAAAGTGTGAAGCAAAGTACCTATCTGAATTTAGATCCATATACTACAATTATTCACGTAGAACAAAAAAACTACTTTCCTTATGTTAAAAATTGTTCAATTATCAAGTATATTCACTTGAACAACCTGAAAGTACCATATGAAATAATTTAATAAATTTTTATAATCGTGTATTACACAGCTACCAATGAAATATATTAAATAACAAACTTTCTGAAGTACTTCGCTAGTTTATTGAGAGACTCTTGTATACACAATAGGATCAACTCAGGTAACCATTAAGCACTCAACCATTTTTCGTGAAACAAACTATACATATTTGGATTTCCAGAGCCCCAATTTTAATCTTTTAATCGTCTTTACCTGACTGGTCGTTGTTGGCAGGTAAAATTACAATAATTTCTTAGAAAAACTGAAGGCAAATTTTGTCCGGAGTCGTTGTGAAGAGGGTCTGTTGTTCGGAGGTGTTTTCCTAATTACCCACATATGAAATGTTCCCTGACCTAAAAACAGTCCGTTCAACAGAAATTTCCGTTGTGGAAAGCTTTCCGTTAACAGAAGTTTTACTGTATTTATCATCAGACAATTTTATTTTCGTATTTTTCTTATAATTTTTAAGCTATTTAATTAAAAGTATATATTGTCTGACGGAACTTGTTTTCCGAATTTCCTGTCTGACGGGTGAACATTTTCGGGAAAATTAGAGGAAAAACAGCCCAGTATCAAAAAAAAAGTCAAAAGGATTTCTTCGAAATCATATCAATTTATATTTTTCTCAATTCAATATTCTGTTTTTATGGCCGGCATTCATTTATATGGTTTTTCCAAAACTTGCTACGTATTTACGTATTCTCTTACTTTTAACGTTATACATATTGGTATAATGATAACAACCATACCAACATCTTAATCAGCTTCCAATACCAACACCACTTCCTTCTGATTCCCCCAACTTTTCTTTGTTGTTTGCATAATGTTTAGGTACTAGTACCGTTAAGACTGCTAAAAAATGCCACATTTTCAACAATTTTTTTATCTAAAAATAAAACACATAAATACAAATACCATTTTATTGTTAGATAAAATAAATTTCCATCAAGTAACGGCCCAATCCATCACATTTTTTTATACCTTATTTATTATCTATCGCAATTAAACTTCTTTTATATTATGATACAACTTTTGAAAATCACAATTTTTTTTTTTTATATTTCTTTTACATTGTTCCTATATTTTAAAGATGACGCCAAAACTTACTGCTCCATGACGCACAGTTAATCACTGGAACGGCAAATCAGAAACATAAAATTTAGGAAAAAAAATTAAAAGTTCCTAAGACAAGACAAAATGACGGACATTTAAAAAAATTGTTCAAAAATTCCTTTTTTTCTTTCGACTTTTTTCACTTTTTTTTTATCAAATTGTGGAAAACTTACATACAGAAAACCAAAACAAACAAAATGTATCAAGGCTTATTAAAATCGACCGACTAAATCAGCAGATTAACGATTTTGACAAAAACTTCGTTTTTAAAAGTGGCAAAAGTTAATCTTCGGATCTAGTCGGTCGATTTTAATGAACTTTGATGTATTTTTACAAAAAAAAATAATAAAATTTTTGTGACTGAAAAAGGGTCAATTTTTTACCTTATTTTATTTTATTTTATCTTATCTTATTTTTTTAAAAGTTCGCTGTTTGTTTCTTTTTAAAACAATTTGGCATTTTTTCAATTTCTATGGCTTCTCGAGTAATTCTTGGTTTATAAAAGCAGATGGGGGCTATGGTTCTGGTTTCTACATCATAGCCCTCATCCGCTTCTATAAACCAAGAATTATCCGAGAATCCATAGAAATTGAAAAAAGGCCAAATTGTTTAAATAAAAGAGATATAGGTACGGTATAGAGCATACGGTTACCTTCGACTTGGAGACCTCTATGGAAGAAAATATCGTCTGCTCCACCTATCAATCATAATCCTACTATCAGAAATGTTCGCGCCAACACCCGCGCCAAGCACCGTGCCTATCCCCACGCTAACACCCACGCCAACCACCACCCAAACCACGGCACCATCGACGGTATTAATGAACCGTCCTCTATTTCCAGTAACAGTAATGCATTGGTTAGTGATCAGTGTAGTGAGTGTAGCCCCCAGTGATCTTTGGGGGCTCGGGAGACTGAGACCTCGGAACCCCTGAAGAAGACATCGCTCGGCGCATTGATAATCGACGCGGTTTAACAATCTGGAAGCCTGTTGAGTTTAATATTAATTCCTGTAATAGTATTAATTTTAGCTCTAGGTTTAAATATATATATATATATATATATATATATATATATATATATATATATATATATAAATATAATGGATCAGAAGAGCTTATATTAATTGAAGGCTTATACACTCCTGCCCTCAGAAGTGACAGTCCCATATATATATATATATATATATATATATATATATATACGGGGTGGCTCATCCTATGCGCATCAGTCTCTATGCGGAAAACGACTTAATATTTAAGTTTTTTCTTTTCTTTGTAGAATTACTCAGGGTCATTAACACTACAATTTAAGACAATTTTAATTATACAGGGTACTACAAAAGAGAGTGGTATATCAAAGTTATATTTTTTCTTATGAAACACCCTATATTTGATGACATTTTTGAATTGAATTGTTCTTAAAAAATAAGCTATACAGGGAGTTTTGATTTATTTTGATTTTTCTAAAAATTTTTGCCATCTAGATCCATAAGTAACCCCCCAAATTGTTAGTCTTACGTTGCCATGCAGGGTATCCGTTAAAAACTTTAACATGACACCAACTTATTAACAAAGATGTGATAAATAACATTTTTTTTACAATTTTAGGGGTTTTTAACCAAATATTTAGTGGCTTGCACTGCTGCACTTGCATATTTAATGCACTGATGGTGGACTTGTTAGTTCGAAAATCCTGTTGTGATATAGCCCGAAATGGCCTCTTCAGTTATATAACTTTTATAAAGAATTTTTAAATAAAACTATTGTGATTTAAGATATATAGCTAACTACAAGACTTTTATTTTCCTTATAGATTTTAAATTATGTATTTTTATCATTCTTGAGTGACGTCACCAAATCATTTGCATATCAATGAGCGAAAACCATAGCCAGTATGATAAAATACAATATTGAAATGTTATTTTGTCCATTTGTGGTGAAGCATATAAATTTAACTGATAGCGATAAAGTTTGCTTTTAATATTTCTGTTTTAAAATGGATACTAATTTAATATTCTTGCATGAAGGAGAAAAAATAAAAGTCTTTTCTGAAAATGGTAGCGATTTGTAAAACAGGCCTATAAAGGAAGGAACATGTGTATCTACTTACGAAGACCCTTACTACACACATCAAAAATGCTTAAGAAGCACCACTATTATTCCACTTCTTTTAATAAAAACTTAAACACTTTTTTATTTATGTATACCAATCGATTTGAAAGCTTGTTCTCTACAAATCAAGTTATGCCATGATAATCTATCGATATCAGGCCCTCTCTATCCTCCATGCTATAGCATGCTGGACGAGCCATACAGTCTGTAGTCAAAACCCCGAGGTATGAGCGGGAACACAAAGTGTATTAATACTCATACGCTTATGAAACGCACCTGGCGCATCATAAGGGCCTTTATCTCATCTTCAAGTGCCATCTTCGTTCCGAAGGTTGGCGATCATCAGGGCTATACGTATTTTCGAAACTGCTGACCGAAACAATTCGTTGCTGCTACAGCTATACCATTCCCGTAGATTCTTTAGCCAGGAGTTTCGTCTTCTTCCTATGGACCTTTTTCCTGCTATTTTCCCTTGCATAATTATTCGAAGCAGGTCATATCTTTCGCCTCTTGTAATGTGTCCCAAGTATTGCAGTTTTCGTTTTTTGATCGTAAATATGACTTCCTTTTCTTTAATCATTCTTCTCAAGACCTCGACATTTGTGACTCTCTCGGTCCATGATATTCTCAGGATTCTGCGATACATCCTCAGTTCAAATGCCTCTAATTTTTTGGTATCAATCTTTTTCAACGTCCATGACTCCATTCCGTAGGACAGCACAGAAAGTACGTAACATCTCATCAGGCGAAGTTTCATTTCAAGGCTCAAATCTCTTCCACAGAACACTCTCTTCATTTTAGTGAATATGGATCTGGCTTTTTCTATTCATATTTTGATTTCTGCTGAGCTATCGTTGTCTTCATTTATAAAAGTGCCTAAATATTTGTATTTGCTAACTCGATCGATAATTTCATTGTGTAAATATAAATTTTGGACATTTTGTGTTGATTTCGATATTACCATAAATTTAATTTTCTTTATGTTCAAAGATAGTCCATATTCTTGGCTGCAGTCTGCTATCTTATTCACCAATTTCTGTAGCTCTTCAAGTGTTTCTGCGATCAGAACGGTGTCGTCGGCAAATCTCAGATTGTTTAATCTAACACCATTTATTTTAATACCTACGGATTGCTCAGAGAGTGTTCTATTCATTACGTCTTCGGAATAGAGATTAAACAGGGTTGGTGACAGTATACACCCTTGTCTCACACCTCGCTTTATTTCGATTTCTTCAGTGGTATTATTCTCTACTCTCACTACTGCTTTCTGATTGTAGTACAGCCTTTACATTTTATTCTTTTTCAACTTGTCTTGAGTAAAATATCTTTAATCTTTCCTATCAGCCGCTCTTCGCTAACTCTTGTCTCTTCCGACCCCGAATGGCTATTAGGTTTCCGAATGCAGACGGATCACTATATTTCTTTCTCCTATATTCTCCTTGACCGAGTGATTGTCGGTATAAGCAATCCTACACTAAATGACCAATGGCTTCGGGCGGATGAGTTAGTAAGTGGTAAGACACTTTCTTGTCCTGGGGTTGAGAAATTGGTTCCAAAGGCGGATGAACCTATGAAACCACTACATTAAAGATCGTCAGATTTCCTTACAACAATAATCATGCAAAGTACGGTCAATCACATAGCCCCTAGTCCGCCGCGGACCTTTAATGGTCGAGGGGTGCTAAGAACCTCCGCGAGGAGGAGCCACCCGAATGTGGCAGCTAACTATATAGAGAACAAATTCTTTTTAAATTTCGAGACAGAGAATGTGAGAAGTTTGTTCGAACAAGGCAAAAAGCACAACACGATTCAGGAAATGAACAGACTGGACCTAGAGATATTCATGGATAAAACGATATACTACTCCAGAAATGACACCCGAGATCATCTGTATGGAGTTGGAATAATTGTCTCCAGGAGATTAGATTAGATTAGATTAAGAGAGGTGGCCTTTCGGCCTATTCCACTGCGACCTTTTCAGATCTATTGTGGTCCTCTAGTCCTAGATAACATTCTTTAGCCTGACCCTTTTTATAAAGTCTAGTAGCTTCGAGACTGTACCTTCCATGTAGCTATTTGCCGGTGGATTTTCTTCTCCTAATGCAAAAAGCCGCACATTTGCCAGACTGTCACACTGACATAAAATGTGCTCTGCTGTTTCTTCTTCGAGGTGACAGAATCTGCACAGGTCATCATCTGATAATCCCATCAGCTTCAAGTGCCTATTCAGCTTACAGTGCCCTATTAGAAGACCTACTATGACCTTGACTGTTTTCCTGTCTTTGCTTATTAGGTCTGCCGTAAATTTTGGCGAATGTTCTGTAATGAACTGTTTCGCCTGTCTTTGTCCTGGTGAATTCCTCCACCATTCCAGAGATTTGCGAGCTACCCACTTCCTTGTAGCCGTTCTTGTTACTGATTTAGCAACTCCGCAGAAGGGTTCCGGTCCAATGAATGGCAATGATGAGCCTTGTTTGGCCATTTCATCTGCTTTTTCATTGCCCTTATGACCCTCGTGCCCCGTTACCCAGGCTACCTTGTTACGGTCTCCTAGTTTATTTAGGGCACACACGCAATCCCATACTAGCTTAGAATTGACCTCTACAGAATTGAGTGCCTTCAGCGCTGCCTGACTATCTGTGAAGATGGCAACTGAACAGAACGTTCTTTCCTGCCTTTCTATTTCTTCCACGCAGTGATGTATTGCTGTTACTTTCACCTGGAAAACTGTCTAATCCTTAAATAGACTTAGTGGGAAACTTATGCCTTAATTTGTCCCTACTATGCCGGCCCCCACACCCTTCGATGTTTTTGAGCCATCCGTGTACCAGGTAGCAGCAGCTTGTATGGGTACACCTTTATTCCAGTCTTCCCTGCCTGGTATCTTAATTGTGAACTTATTGTTAAAGCTATATCTCGTAACTGTTGCATCGATAGGTTTCCCCATCACAATATCGGCTTTTAGCTCCTCGATTAGTTTTCTGTTGTCAGTACCATGCATCTGGCTTATATGTCGCTGACTATGGATTAATTTGTGCATCACGGATCTGGCTTCGCCCTGTATAAAGATATGAAGTGGTGGTAGATTCAACAGGACTTCCAGCGATGCAGTAGGAGTTGTTTTTAAGGCCCCCGTAATACACAAGCATGCTAGCCTTTGTGTATTACCTAGCAGCCTTATTGCTTCCGCTTGCTGCGTCTTTGTCCACCACGTCACCGAGCCATAGGTTATCATGGGTCTAATAACCCTTGTATATAACCAAAGAGTCATTTTGGGGTTAAGTCCCCAATTCTTACCGCACATTCTTCTACATCTGCCCAAGGACATAGTAGCTTTCTGTGTGGTTTTTAGAATGTGAGTATTCCATGTAAGCCTATGATCAAAATACACCCCAAGGTATTTTGTTTCTTTGGCAAATGAAATCTCTGTTCTTCCCAGCACCTGTGGTTTTAGGCCTTGTAGTGCTGTTTTTTTTGGTGAAGTTGACAATTTGTGTTTTCTGAGCAATGACTATCAGTCTCTCTTGTTTACACCAGTCGTCAACTATATTTAGGGCTGCTTGCATTCTCTCAGACACTACCCGAGCAAACCTGCCCCTGACAACGATTGTTATATCGTCAGCATATCCTAGACAATAAAAGCCTTCTGTGGACAGATTTCTGAGGAGATCATCTACCAAGGTTGCCCAAAGTAGAGGGGACAGAACTCCTCCTTGTGGACAGCCTCCACCTACTTTTGCTTTGATAGTTGCTTTACCCAGAGTGGACATTACTGTCCTATTCTCCAGGGATGCCCTTATCCATCTGCATATTACCGCAGGTGCGCCTCGTCTACTCATAGCCCCTATCAAAGAGCTGGTGGTAACATTATTAAATGCCCCTTCTATATCTAGAAGAGAAGAGCGGCCATTGCTATCTCTTTGTCTTCCATTGACTTTCAGATAAGCCTATTTCCAGGAAAATCCAAGCAGCCGTTGCAAATTTTGTTCTCTTTTCGGATAGAATGCTATTTTTACAAATACAGGGTAAGCCAGTGAACATTAATGTAGTACAAGTTTAGTGTATGCTCCAACTGCAGATAAATCAGAAGCTGAAATAGAACATTTTTATGAACAACTAAAACAACTTCTACAATACACAAGAAAGGAAGAAATTACTATAATAATGGGTGATTTTAATGCAAAGATAGGAAAAGGCCTAGTCGACAATATAATAGGTGATTATGGTTTAGGAATAAGGAATGCTAGGGGCGACAGATTGGCTCAATTTTGTCAAGAAGAAAACCTGGTGATTATGAATACATGGTTGACTCAAGAAATACTGGAAATCATGGAACAAAGAAGAAAATATAGAAATAAAAACCCAAATAAGTACAGAGAAAAATATAAATTAATAAGGAACAAAATAAAAGAGGCTAAGGAAAAGTGGATGATGGAAACATGCATCGAAGTAGAAGAATTACGGAAAAAGCATGATCATTATAATTTATATAAAAAAGTGAAAGAATTATCTGGAAAATCACGAACAAATACACCAAACCGAATATTTGACAAAAACAATAAACCTATTAGTAACCCAATTAAAATAAAACAAGTATGGACTAAATATATTGAAGATATTTTCATGGACACAAGAACGGAACCAACACAAATTGATAACGAGGAAGCTCCAGTAATATTAAAATCTGAAGTCCAACATGCTATAAACAACTCAAAATCTGGCAGAGTCCATGGGCCAGATGAAGTTCATATCAAGCTAATTAAACTTATAGACGAAGACAATTTAAGTGCAATAAGTATACTCTTTAACAACATATACAAATCTGGTGAGATACCTACAGAATGGCTGCTATCGACCTTTGTTCCCCTACCAAAAACCAAGAACCCCAAACATTGTAATGACTATAGATTAATCAGCTTAATGTCACACTTATTAAAAACATTTTTAAAGATCATACATGCAAGAATATTCAGAAAGTGGGAAGCGGATATGAGTAATAGACAGTTTGGCTTTCGTAACGGCTTCGCAACAGTGGAAGCTCTGTATAGTTTTACAACTCTTGCCTAAAAATCTCGAGACCAACAAAAAGATCTTTTCGTTGCATTTATAGACTATGAGAAAGCTTTCGGCAAAGTTAAACATAACATTCTCATGGAATGTCTAACGAGAAAAGGACTCGACAAAAATGACATTAACATAGTGAGAAATCTCTATTGGAACCAACAGGTTGTGGTAACATTAGATGGAAATAGCACGGATGCGCAACAGATAAGTAGAGGAGTGAAACAGGGCTGTGTACTTTTACCATTGCTATTTAATATATATTCCGAAGAGTTATTTACGCAAGCACTTGAAAACTGTACAGAAGGGATCAAGATAAATGGTGAAAATATAAATAACATCCGTTATGCTGAAGATACAGTCATTATCGCTGAAAGTGAGACAAACCTGCAGACGTTACTAAACACAATTTGTGATACTGGGGAATAGTTTGGTTTAACAATAAACATAAAGAAAACAAAAACCATGGTTATCAGTAAGAGGGGCAAAGTAATTACAAGGATCTAGATACAAATGAAGATACTGAGCAAGTGGACAAAATGAAATACTTAGGAGTCTGGATTACGGTAGATCTGAATCTGAAATCAGAAATTCGCACAAGAATAGAGCAATCAAGAGCAGCTTTTTTGAAAATGAGGAAATTTCTGAGTAACCAAAGACTCAATTTGCAAATCGTATATCGGATGATAAAATGTTATAACCACTCTATTCTTCTTTATGGTGTCGAAGCCTGGACTGTTAATGTTGACTTAATGTGAAGATCTTCAGTTAGCCTTATTAGAATACAGAAATACACCACTATGAGGATCAGACAAATCCCCAGCACAATTCTTGAATAGTCGTAGACTTAGAGGTAAACTTCCAGTTTTAAATGAAAAATATTTACCAGAACAGGTAGACCTAAAAAATGAAAAGAATAAATTGGATAATACAAGAAAATTGTACAAGCACTACTATGATAGAAATACAGCTACAAAAGAAGAATCAAGTGTAGGGGATAATGTGGTTATAAGAAAAGATGGGCAATGGAAACCTGCTGTGATTAGACGAGGTTTACCAGAGCCAAGATTATATGTTGTTGAAAAAGAAAATGGGACACTTGTAAGAAGAAATAGCTATCACTTGAGACCATCTAATAATATGCCTAAACATCATATTAACCTAGCAGATGATTTTGATCACAATGAGAATGACAGACCTTCAACATCAACGGGCTGTGAGAGTGAAATATCGAATCAGTTTCCTACCAGAAGTAAAAGATTAATTAAACTTCCATCTAGATATAATGATCTTGAAATGTACTAGTTTTGCAATCAGTATTGTTATTAGTTTTTATTCTTAGTTCAATGTTGTAATTTCTGTATTTTATAGGAAGGAAAAGATGTCATGAGACTGAATAGCTCATGAATGTAAAGTCCTGACAGGGCTATGACATGGGCCAGGGGGCACATGGTCTCATGGCTGATATATAGGTTAAGCACTTTAGATAAGGTTATGATTACACTGTAATACTGAAAGTAATAATAATGGGCTGGATCTCAATACGAACAAAACAAAGTACATGGTAGTTAGTAAGCGCGAAATATTAAATACACATATTTCGGTAAACCAACATCCAATTGACAGAGTAAACAGCTACACATATCTTGGTACTAACAGAAACAGTCAATGGTACCACTCTACTGAAATAAAACATTGCATAGAGAAAACAAGACCGGCATTCGTAAAGATGAATTCACTTTTTAGAAGTCACGATTTACCATTTAGTACCAAAATCTCTATCATCAGATGCTATGTATTTTCTACATTATTATACAGAGTAGAGGCATGGACGCTCTCGGAAGCTTCTTTAGGAAAGCTCGAGGCCTTCGAGATGTGGTGTTACAGGCGCATCTTAGCGAATTTCATGGAAGGATGGTGAGACTAATATTGAGGTCCTACGTAGAATGTGTAAGGAATGCGAGATCACTAACACAATCAAAGAGCGCAAATTAGAATATCTTGGCCATGTTATGATAAATGAACAAAGATATGACTTACTGCAACTCATTCTTCAGGGCAAGGTATCTGGAAAGGGATGGCCAGGGAGAAGAAGAATATCTTGGCTTCAAAACCTAAGGAAGTGGTTCAATACGCCTACAACCGGACTATTCCGAATAGCTGCAAGTAAAGTTAGGATAGCTAACATCCGGAACGCATAGGCACCGTAAGAAGAAGAAAAAGTGACTTTAAATAATGGCACTCCAACAATGTCTAGGTTTGGTAGAGTTATAAAAACCCGTAGGCTAGATCTTAAAAAAAAAACAAGGGGAGAATGTTGTATACGATGTGTGCAACGACCAGAAGAAGAATTAGATGAAGCAGTTATGCCAACGGTCGAACGCCAAGGACTGAGTTATATTCATTTTGAACACATATTAGGTCAAAATATTTATCATTTTATCACTATTGCCATCAACAGATTTTTGTGCAGATGAACATGAGAATTTTCGTGTATCCCTCTAAATTAAGTCTGATACCTCATTTTATAATAAATTTATTTAGTGTGTTCTTGCACACTTGCGCAGTTATACATATAACATGTCCCAATTAGATACATTTTTGAATTTAAGATTCAGTTTAGATCTTATTAGAAGTTATTAAAGTAAATTCATTATTCATGATTATTGGGGAATACCTACCTTAATATGATTTAATATACTAACTTTAGAACTAAATATTATGTTTATATGAGATTAAGTCACAAATCAAGTGGTCTGTTTATTAAGCCACAATTGATTGTAATGAAAATTACATTTTAACTTTTGTTTGACGAAATCGAAAGATTTTCGATCTGGAAATCGTTTGCTAAAAAAAATTATTTTAAAAATTGGAAGAAGTTTTGTTTATAGGTCGATATCACATTATCACGTTCGAGTTAACAATCGAAATAAAAGTTAAGATAGGGATAGGGGTTTTACTTAAAAATAAATAAAACAAAAATAACTTTTATTGCCATCTAAAGCCATCTATTGGACAAAGCTAAACCATTTTAATGTGAGTAGGTATACATATTATATTTTTATGTTTAACAAATAGCTTCGCTGTTCGCTGCGAATACTGCGATATACATATTTGGATCAGTCGACCTTTTAAGCAAAGAATATAGACACATATGACGTCTATATTCTTTGGTTTAAGGTTTAAGCATTAATAATATAAATTTCAACAAGACCTACTTTCGAAAACCTAGATATCTTTAAATCGTTTACTAAAAGCGTAGCGAACAAGTACGTTTTAATTTTTCTTAAAAGATGGCGCACCTATTAGGTTACGTTTATGTCTTTTTCCTTAAAAGATAAATTTCTCCGCATGTCGAACAAATAGACCTTTTTTTAAGAACAGTATTTAATATGGGATAAACTTACGTGTGACAGAAATTAATATAATATTATAAGAAAAATAAATATTATACTCATTTTAAACTACTGGTAGCGCCATCTCTCATAAGATGTTATAATCTATGCATTCGAATATTGTTGTCTTTACGAAATAATCTTCTTTAATTTTAAGGAATTTATCCATTTTACAGAATAATAATTAAAAATAATAAAAATGTATCAGTAAAACATAATTATTATATTTATTAATGTAAAGAATATTTTTGTTATTTCTTGAAATTAAGCTTAATCCACTACTTTTATATGTAGGAATCTTTAACTTTTGCTATAGAATTCTAATTGTAGATGGTAGTCAAAACTCTCTTAGAATATTTATGCTAAAACTTTTTTTCAGATCATTTATATGTCGTGAGTCAAGACCACTCTTTTTTAGAATGATAATCGCAAGTAATAAAATCACTAGTATAACAAAAATAAAATTATTAACTTAAAAAACACGTTCTGACACCTTTGGGACGTAAACTTAACTAAATCCAATTTATGTGGATATCTTTATTTTTTTGCTGCATATTTTAATCTAAACAGCAGATGGAAGTAGTGTCAGCCTACAAAATAAATAGCCATAAGCGTACCTAAATTAATAATCAAACAGAGGAGGTGTTTTCAACATTATTATTGACATTACATATTTACAACAGCGGCACTTGAGTTAATAAATAAAGAGGTCGATTTTAAAATAAAAAAGCTTTAAAAAATTTCATAAACAAGTTAAATTAATTTTTCTGATTTTTTGTCATGCGCTATTATAGATAGTTTTTTTAAGTGTTTCCTGTTTTTTATTTATGGTTTTTCTACGCTTCGCATAGTTCAAGCACATAACTTTTCTTGGTCCAACGATTCTTTAGTAAGTTGCAATTTTTTTTCTAATGGAAATTTTTAATAATCTGAAAACTCAAATAGGTACCCATGTGGCAAAATAAGATATATAATACATATTAGACATGGTAGAATGCGCATTATGTAGTAATAATATAAAGGAGTTTTATAAGTTTTATACTTAAGTTTTATAGGAAACTCTGCCTGGGGTAGGGTGAGGAACGGGTGGATTGTGTAACAAAAACGGAAGACATGAATTTGGAACGGGCTTTGTGATTAGAGACAGCCTAGTATAGAATATACTACATTTCAAACCTATAAACGAAAGGATATGCTACATACGACTGAAGGGAGAACGATACAACATTTCGATTATCTCAGCGCATGCACCAACGGAAGAGAAGGATGAAGATATCAAGGATGGCTTCTACGATTGCCTAGAAAGAGAGATAGATACGATGCCCAAACAAGATATGCGCATACTGTGCGGGGACTTTAATGCTAAAATAGACATTGAGCCTAGCCTATACCCCACAATAGGTAAACACAGCCTTCACGATATATCCAACGACAATCGCTTAAGACTCGCAGAAACTGCAGCAGCTAATAATACGCTAATAAAGTCAACCATGTTTCCGCAGAAAGACATCCATAAGCAAACCTGGGTCTCAAACGACAATATTACGCGCAACCAAATTGACCACATTATTGTAGATGCCCGTCATGGGAACAATATACTAGACGTAAGAAGCCTGAGACGAATAGACGGAGACACAGATCATTACTTAGTCAGAGCAAAAGTCAAATCCAGAATATCTAGCCACAAATACAATAAAACAACAATGAACCCACAATGGAACATGGACGAAATGCACAATACAGAGAAACAACAAAACTATAGAGAACAACTCGAACAAACCTTGAACTCTGAAAGAGAATACAATGATATAGAACAGCTATGGAAAACGATTGCCGAAATAATAACCAAGACAGCGGACAAGATCTTTGGAATTAGTAGGCAGAAGAGGGCAAAAACATGGTATGACGAGGAATGTCGGAAACAGCTGAAAAAAAGACAAACAGTAAGGAAGACTTGGATACAACTGCAGACAGACCAAAGTAAAAAGAAATATGACGACTGCCGAAAAGGAACAAGAAAAATATTACGCACAAAGAAAAGAAACTATGAACAACAATAATATGAAGCTATGGAGAGAGTCCGGCCCAAACCAGGCTCCAGATAATTCTATAAAGCAATTTTCTCTGAGAAAAGAGGACATAGAATCAATTCCATCCATATACTGAGAGACAATCAAGGCCGTATGATAATCGACGGTAAAGAAGTAACTGAAGAAAGGAAAGAGTATTTTAGGGACCTTCTAAACATCATACAGGAAGAACAGCACAAAGAAGAGATCTATATCACAGCGGACATGCCCGTCAAAAATCCCTCCTTTGAAGAAACCCAAAAGGCCTTAAATAAGCTGAAAAATTAAAAAGCAGAACTTCTGAAATATGAGGGAAAAGCACTACATCGCCAAATCCACTAGCTAATAACGCACATATGGTTAGAAGAAAGCATACTTATTTTTTAAAAAACATTATTTAATGCTAAACCGTTACGAAGTTCGCCGGATCAGCTAGTATCAGTGGCAGATCCAAGGGGGGGGTCACGCGGGTCATAACCATCCCCAAAACAAAATTAAATGTCAATCAAACCTAAAAAAAAAAAACAATTTAAAACCCATCAACCCTAAAGGTAGGAAGTCAAGAGTTGAAATGATTCAAACTCATTTATTGTAGGGGTAAGTGTAGAATTATACGGAAGCCTTTTTAAATTGCTCTTTAAAAAATCAACAATTCTGAATACAGTAATACCTCGACTAAAGTTACCCTGACTTTCGCTAATTCAGAGTTACGCGATTTTCAAATTTTGACAATTCGTCATTTGAGTGCCAGAAAATCGTTCGATTATCGATGAGATAAAATTACCGCCCACACATTATTGCTTATCTAATATACATGACATGACTTTTCGCACGAAATCAGCACATTTTTTATTTTTTATTAGGTATTTCTTATCTTCAGTTTTGTCTACGAATTGGTTGTTTGTAATTTGAATATGTATTATAATTGTTGAGACTGTGTGCTACATTTTATAATTTATCTATAATAAATATCAAAGTGAATATTGTTGTTGCATTAGCTCTGTCTGATACGTTAGTGAATATAAATAAAGGAACTGGGGCTGCTGTCCAAGGTATTTGTAAAACTGTGAAACAGTAGTTTGTCTTAGTGATGTTTTAGGTACAACTGTATCACTTAGTCATCTTCTTCAGTCACCAAAATTAGATTTTAAGTGGCTACTGAGGCCATAAAGGACACTAAATGCATTCTTCAAAATAAAAGATCAAATGCTGAATCTGTTTTTAGCAAACTTTCCTATGAAGTAAACAAATAGCTGAACAATTAGACATTGAATTGAAGATGCCTCGTATAGTTTCTCGTCAAACATGTCGTCAAAACCAATCTGCTAACTCTTGGGAAGAATATTTCTGAAGATCTATTTATTTACCCCTTTTAGACAATATCTTAACTTCCACCTTCCAGGATATTATTGGACCAACTACTTTGGCACATTCCACAGTAGAACAAGGGTTTTCACTGCGGATTCAAAAGTGGAAAAGAGTCATGCAAAATAATGGAAAACTTTCTGATTGTATTTTAGAAGTATTAGAAAACTGCAATATTCATACCTATGTATCCAAATATCAGAATATTTCGGCAAATATTAATTACAATGCCAGTCAGTGCAGCAACAACAGAGCGTTCTACGCTTAAGCGTCCCAAGACTTGGCTTAGAAATAGAACTTATATATTTACTTTTCTTATAGTATTTTTAATCACTGAACTTTTATTTACCACTCCTTGCCGGCTGTTGCTGACGATTCGTGCACTTATAGCCTAATATGCCTAATTATAGAAATAACTATTCCTTCATTATATTATGTTTTTTGTTGAATAAATTAATTTAAATAAAATGCAGTTTACACTTATTCTTAAGGTTTTTTCTTCATTGCAGAAGGGTGGCTATAACTACAGCAAATTGCTCTCTATCTTGAGCTGTTCTTAGAATCGAATATGTATCCATGCTCTTACATTCTTCAGCCAGGAGCATTTTTTTCTTCCTGGTCCTCTTTTTTCTTCTACTTTCCCTTCCATTATGAGTCGTAGAAAGTTATATTTTTTTTCTCTGTGAATATGTCCTAGATAACTCGTTTTCCTGTTGTTTACAATATTTAGGAGTTCTCTCTCAGTCCTCATTCTTCTCAGCACCTCGTTATTGGTCACGTGCTCTGTTTACGAAATCTTCAGCATTCTTCGAAAAACACACATTTCAAAGGTTTCTATACGCCTCATATTTGTAATTCCGAGAGTCCATGTTTCCACTTCGTATAGCAATAAGGAATAAATGAATGTTGTTACAAATTAATATCGGATATCCAACGATAAGATAGAGTTTATTAGGAATGTTAAATACATTCATTAATGTTTACACTTACATTGAGTTATTGCATTTAAATTACTTAACTTAGGTTTATACTTATTTATCCTTGGTTTGTTCTTGGTTTTATAGCTATAAGATAGGTGGGTTTAAATGAATTGTCTTTAAAATACCTAGTTTAAATTGACAGTCCTTGATTTTTCAGTATTTATATTTTAATAACTTTCCTTTGGTTTAATAGTCTTGTACACTTGATTTTACTGAGTATGTGGGTTTAAATTTTTTTTTTTTTGTTTAAATTTAAGACCCCTTAATGTTGTACCCTTCTTTGCACCCGTAGGGTATTTGGGTTTTAATAACTTCTCATTGGTTTAATATATCGCTTAAAATAATTATTGAGAAAATTGTTCCTTTACATGAGGCACAAATCATATCAATCGTAAAGGTGCAAAAATCTAAATCCTATATCAAAATCACCCTCAAGACCCATGACCCCCCCTCCCCCCCGACAAAAAATTTGTGGAGATCAGCCACTGAAAGGTGCAAAAATCTAAATCCTGTATCAAAATCACCCTCAAGACCCATGCCCCCCCCCCCACTGACAAAAATTTCTATATCCGCCACTGGCTAGTATTCTATAAAAAGTTATTTCTACGATAAAAATTGTACAGATTTCTACAATAAAACTATTTTATATAGAATATTTTGTTGGTAATAAATCACAACATTTATTTTATACAAGAATATGCCTCAAACGATTTCAATAAAATTTTGTTCTTGACATAAATAGTAAAACTATTTGGTTTATTTGAAAAATTAAACTGGATGTAATTGAAAGCAATAAAAACGATTTAAGGACATTACTAGCTTCGAAAACAATAAATCAACTTTTAAATCATCTACAATTTTATTAGTTTGTATACCGACAAAGAAAATATTAATGGCGTGACAGAACTACTAATCGTTATTATGCGTTTTTTTAATTCAAAAATGTTTATTGGTCTTTCGATATTTAAACTATGGATAAAAAAGGTGTTAATTAATTAGAAATATAAATATGTATAGGAACGGATTACTTTGAGCAGAAAATGGAATTTAAAGAAATGACTGCTTGTGACATAGGCCTCTCCATCGATCCTTCCATCGACCTCTATCCTGAGCAACATACTTTCAATTTTTTCCGGCTATTCTTTTTTATCTCCTCTACACATCTCATCTGTGGTCTTTCTCTTAGTCGTCTACCTTTGTAAGGTCTCCAATGTTGTATTGTTGCGTTCCAACGTTGATCTTTCTCTAGCAGTGTGACCTGCGAAGCTCCATTTGACTTTGGCAATTTTTGTTGTGAATCCTCGACTTTTGTTTTTGATATTACCCAGTCGTTCCTCTGTTTATCTGACAGTCGTCCATTGCTCTTTCCATTGTCCTTTCTGTTGTGGCTAGTTTGTTCATATATGCCTTCGTTAGGGTCCAGCTTAGGAAGGATGCACTGGTTGAACACTTTGCTACTTAACTATTGAGGTATTTTTTAGTTCTTACTCTTAGTAACTATAAGTATGACTATAAGTAACTTTAAGTATAATAATAAGTAACTATGAGTAACTAAAAGTAACTATAAGTAGCTATAAGTAACTATAAGTAACTCTAAGTAACTATAAGTAACTATAAGTAACTATAAGTAACTATAAGTAACTATAAGTAACTATAAGTAACTATAAGTAACCATAAGTAACTATAAGTAACTATAAGTAACTATAATTAACTATAAGTAACTATAAGTAATTATAAGTAACTATAAGTAACTATAAGTAACTAACTATAAGTAACTATAAGTAACTATAAGTAACTCTAAGTAACTATAAGTAACTATAAGTACCCATAAGTAACTATAAGTAACTATAAGTACCTAACGTAACTAAAAGTAACTTTAAGGAACTATAAGTAACTATAGCTATAAGCATTGATTAAAAATTTCTATACGTGTACACTACATGTATAGTTTTTAATCAATGCTATAAGTGTATATTGAGCTCGCACAAGGCTCTGTTTTTACGCTGACTATTTTAACTTCACTAATTCGAAGGGTTTTGTCCTTCTGAGCATTCTTTTTATATTTGTGTTGTCGATGAGTTCGATGATCTCGATGTGTATATGTTAATGTAGACGTTGTTTATGTGTGCTGGCACATTTGGCAATTAGTTGTTCTGCTGTCTCCATCTTCAGATCTCAGTGTATGCAGCTGTTTTTTTATTTTACTTAACATGAAGCATCAACGCTTAGTACTTAGAGTCCTTAGTACCCGATTCTAAAAGCTCTCTGTTGCTTCAATGTTGTTTTTATTGGCGCCATTCCCAGAGCTGAACGCCGTATGTCAATACTGGTCTTAGTATTTGTGTAAATCAGTAGTTTGTTATAAATGGATACTTTAGAATTTCTTCCAAGCACCAGTTCATCTTTCTAAATTATATAATTATTTCCTTCCCTTCTTTTTAATGTGAACTTTCTAACGCAGTCTCTTATCCGAATGTACTTCAGGTATTTTGCAGAATCTGCAAAGGGGACATAATTGTTATCTATTCTAATAGGTTAATATCGCTCTCTTATATAGATAATGTTGGATGTACTGATTTTATGTCATTAATTTTAATTCTTTATTTTTTTGTCCAATGATTAATTTTATTCACTGAGATCTGCAGTTTTATTGCAGCTTCTTGGTGGTCTTCTCCAACTGATAGGATAGCTTGATCGTCAGGAAAATGCCTAGCATATCTTCTTTAAGATCTAGAAAATGATTAGTGTATAATACTATATATAATAGTACCGGTTCCAGTACACTACCTTGCAGTACCCCCGCTTTGACTTATTTCAGTCTAGAATAGGCCTCCTCCTGCTTGATTCTGAAGAATCTCTTTAAAATGTAAGATTCCAATAATTGAGAGTTATTTCTTTGGAAGTACTCTTTTTAGTTTGCAAATGAGGCCGTTATACTCTATCAAAAGCTTGAGCAGCATCCCGAAAGACGACTGAACAAAGTTTATTTTCTTCCAGCCCCCTTTCTATTAAAATAGTTATTATATGTATTTGATCAAAGGTCGAAATCACTTTCCCTGAAACCAAACTGATAAGATATCGGCACATGCTAAGTCTGAATGATGCATGTATGTGCATTGTAAGTGAGTAATTTTTACTATACCTTTTTTGGAAGCTGTGTTACTGTTTCTCCTGTTACCATATCGGATCCAGGTGTTTTTTAGGGCTAATATGTTTATTTATCCTCTTTTCAACTTATTTTTTCTTCTTCTTCACGTGCCATCTCCGCGACGGAGGTTGGCAATCATCATGGTTATTCTGATTTTAGATGCTGCTGCTCTGAATAGTTCAATTGATGTACATCCGTACCATTCCCTCAAGTTACGCAACCATGAGATTCTTCTTTTTCCTACACTTCTCTTGCCCTGGATTTCTTTAGGAAATCCTAATGAAAGAACTTCTTTAGGAGTAACAAATTTAAATATCAGTCAATTCCCAAGGTCATCTCCCTCGTTTGGTTAGAATATTTTTTTTAAATGTTATGTAAAACGATTAGCTTTTGTTCATTGCTTCTGGCTCAGCTACGGGTTGTGCATGAAGGGTCTTTTCAGTTTCTCAGTAGCCTTCCATAATTAATAGTCACTGTTTTTGTCATACGTCAATTCGCTAAGGAAAAGTTTTTTTTGCATTGCATTATTATACATAATTTTTGACAAATAGCATTACAAAATATCTTAACATTACAAAGTGTACTTTACCATTTGTTGCATCACTTGTAAGTAAATAACTATTTGATTATTTTTAAATATTAATATTAATTAATATTATATTAATAATTTTGATTTTTGGCCCTTTTTTAACTATTTTTTTTATTTGCTGTAAATTTGTATATTCTTGCATGCAAAAGTGCCAAATTTTTGATCATAAGAATTTGTAAAAATCTTAATCATAAGGATAATTCTGGATCATAGATATTTTGAAAATAAACTATCCATAGTAAGGCTATGGCTCCACGAGCGACAGATTGTCGCTAGCAGTAGCAGTAAAATGTAGCTTGATAAATGAAAACAACAGCAGTGATACTGAGTGGCTCCACGCGCTGTAGATTGTCGCTTCGTTTCGAGACCGAGACACGTTAACATCGTGTCGCGTTCGAATAGATCCGGACCTTTTTTTTAGCAGTAATTTGCAGCGCGTTTGTGGCTCCACTAGCAGTAATTTGTCGCTTGTAGCGGTAATTGTCATTTAATCGGATATTTTTGTTCTTGTTTTTTTATTTCTCTGTGTTTGTTAAGTTGTTTCTTTGTTTTTATAAATTACTTTACAGTTTTTTCATACAATTTTTTGTTTCAAATCATAACAAAAAATTATAAGAAAGAAATAAATCCAATATTTTCTTTATCGGTATTCTAGATAACAAAAATCAATGGATGGTTTTTTTTCAATCCCAATTAACCGTATCAAACTGTACTTTATAATAGATGCCATTATTAAACAAGAAAAAGTTGAATAGAGAGAATAAACAGTTTTTATTGATTTCCCGAAAATCTATTTTTTTGATTTCCTTCTTCGAACTGGTGATTAATTTCTATATAAGTTGTTGTCTAATCATATCATATCATATAAATAAAATTTTAATAATTATTGTTTATAGTAAAATTTTATTATCTTTCAGTATTAATGTTTCGTTTTGGATAGCTTGGCGTGATTCATAATAATATAACGATAATTATTGTAACATAAAAAAGCAAGTTAGATATTGGAAAAGGAAGATTCATTACATCAACCCAATATGATAAATTAATATAATTGACATATGGGAGCCGTCGATCTACTTGATAATTCAGTAGCGAATTACAGAATACGCAGAGGTAAAAAGTGGTGGCGTCCCCTTTTCATTCTAATGAAAGTTAAATAGTTAAATATTTTGTTTTTTTTATTTTTAGGTAGATACATGTATAGGATTATAAAATATGTAATTTGAAATCTTACTTTAAGGTAGGTAATTGCTAATTTTTCTTCTGGGCTTAGGCTATCACGCATTGATGTATCCTGTTTTCGTATGACATCTTCTATATAATAAAAAATTAAAAGAAGACACCGACATCCTGTAGTATTCAAAAAACTTGTCAGGATATTCTTTTAATTTGTTGTGTAAAAGAAAAAAATTTCCCTCTGTCCGTCTAGGCACTAGAGCAGGGTGAATCCACCATTTCCGTTGTTTTTTTAACCCTAAGTCGACGGCGCAATGCCAATATTAAAGCAACTTTTTGTTGAAATGATAGATTCTCCATACTATATTATTGTATTTATCGGTGTGAATTTATTTTACTTATTTATTTATTTATCTGCTATATAAACGGACATTATATAAACGGACAAGATACCACTGATTGTAGCTGCGTCATATTAACGCTCATGGAGCCACTACAAGACCAAAACGCGGCGATATGCGCGCTGTAAACTGTCGCTCGTGGAGCCATGATTTTACTGCTTTACTGCCGCCGTAATTTTACTGCTACTGCTAGCGACAATCTGTCGCTCGTGGAGCCATAGCCTAAGCTCACTATGATAATATTATGAACATTTGAGAAAAATGTCAACCGTATCACTGTACATCGCCACATCTTAAAAAATATTCAAGGATTAAAGAAGAGAAATTAGAACCGCATTGTAGTATGCTTCACTATCTTAGCTTGGAAAACCAATAAATGTGCTGGCCATAACACAAGCTATTCACTTCTATAAATATTAATAAAAACAAAAGAAAAAATTAGATGCGTATGAAACAATCGTACAAGGACGGTAGGTTTTTGTATACATTCACAACTGCGTTTGATATAGCAAACAACATTCTACATGCGTTAAAAGACTCAATTATCGGTATGCAAAAACAACCAACACATTATGCCAACAAACATCAAACACCATTAGCTAACTAATTATTAACAGGGACGTAAGAATTCAAAATCAAAGATTGTTCTGAAGTTATTATGAATACAGTTTACGATTTTTACTGGGAATAAACCACGATTTTACTTTAAAATAAGTTTATTTTGACGATTCGATTTCCTCTTCGTAAATCGTTTTAAAAATACATTTTAAAAAAATTATTATATTTTATAATTTAATGTAAAAAGTTTTTTCACAAAATTCATTGCCTTTATTTTAACAAAAACAAAATAATACCAAGTTACTTTGTATACTATCCTTTGAGATTTATTTATTTTGCAGTTTTCGCTTTAAAATATAGTATAAATTAGAAATAAGAAAAGGTATATACAAGTTGGTTGGACTAGTACCCAAAGTTGAAATCTATCGAATATTCCAGAATGAAAACATTTGACGCAGAAACATTTATAGAACACTAGTGAAATGTGAGAAGGGAATACCATCTCTTAATCTCCCAAAAAGTGGAAGAGCACGTGCATTTCCTGCACTTAGGTCAGAGAGATTGGTGAGAAGAGAAAAAACCAGGATGGAATATCAACGGGAAAACTGGCTCGTCAATACAGCTTGTCTAACGGTTCTTTCACACAATACGACTTTGATCGTTTCGGCAAGAGGTCGTACCTTTTGTCGTACTCATCTTTCTTTCACACGTTACGGCAGTATCCATCTTATTGTCGCAGAGAGCACAGGGCATACAATTAATCGGGCAAAAATTTTGGCGTTATGGTTATTTATCGCCGGAAAAAAAGACAGAGACGTAATCGACTACATTGGGTGTATCCTTTTAGAGGACACATTTAAATATTGAAAAAAGGATATTTAACTACCGCTTGTGTTGAGCTCGACGGTAGGTACGTTGAATACACTTTGTACGTGACAGGGATGGTTTTGTATTAGAGGATACTTTTACAGTAACAGGTCTGGATGATTTACAGCAAGAAAATGTAATACGAGGGGGTTTATCCTCAAATAATATTGGGAAGATATTTTGTAAATATTTTGTATCTAATGTTTGAAGCTTGCCATGGCAAATTTCAAAAATATAAGTAATTACAATTTGTAAAATTATTAAATATAAGTAAATATAAATAATTTAAATATAAGTAATTACAATTTTTAAAATTATTCCTAATAAAAATAAATAAATATGATAAGTTATATTAATGGTCAAAGAAACACCGAAAGATGCCTTTTGAAATAGAGCTTTAAATAAACAAAAAAAACTAAAACGTACACTTTCTATTTATAGGACAATCAGCAAAACAAAAAAACCACTCTTTCGTATAAAAAATTAAAAGTTTGTAAAAACAGTCGAGAATCTTCTCAAAAATACAACAGATGACAGATGTCAGTTTTGGGTTAGTATCAGAAATCGGTAATAATAAAGATCTAAGCCAACTATTTCCATCTAGCGGTAGTTTTATATTATTAGTACAAAAAGTGACTAACAAAATGCACCACACATCGCCTAGAACTCGCCTAGAACCTAATATGAAAATGTTACATTTTTGTTACATTGTTAAGAAAAGGGTTAAATCAACGTTTGATACTTGAAGTTTGAAGTACATGGTAAATCATTTATTTTTTGAACAAAACATTCTTCTGAACTGGATCAAGGATATCTGAGGGATTTAAGGTCACGAAAGGACTAAAGCAGGGTTGCTGTATTTCGCCTACCCTTTTCAAAATTTATCTGGAAAAGCACTCAAGCTGTGGAAAAGAAAATGTAATGGCATGGGAATCCCTCTCAACGACGAGACTACACTGTACACCTTATGTTTCGCTGATAACCAAATACTGATTGCTCAGGATCATTACGACTTGAGTTACATGACTAGGAAGCTAATAGAAGAATATAACAAATGGGGTCTCGAAGTCAACATTAAGAAAACTGAAACCATGTGTATTGGAGGGACAAAGCAGTCCATCATATTAGAAAGATGGGGTAGAAATTAGACACTGTGATGAATACAAGTATCTGGGTGTGAAGATAACTCAAGATGGAACACTCGATGCTGCTATAAAAGACAGAAGCATACAGGGTAGAAAAGCCATATCCATGATGAACGGCATTCTGTGGGACCAAACAATATCTAAAGCGAACAAACAACTCATATACAACACCATACTTAAAAGTGTAATCAAATGAAACAAAGAACAGATAAACTGTTACTAGCAACAGAAATGGACTTCTGGAGAAGAGCAGCAGGCAAATCAAGAAGAGATCGGATACCAAATGAGAGAATACGAGAAATGATGGAAGTCAAGCATACAATAGTTGATGACATAAAAACAAAACAGTTAATATGGTACGGCCATGTACAGAGAATGTTAGATGACAGGACTCCGAAACAGATTATGACGTGGACACCACAAGGAAGAAGAAAAAGAGGAAGGCCGAGAAGAAGCTAGAGAGAGGGAATTGAAAAAGAACTAGAGGAAAGAGAAATCCCTCCAGGCCTATGGTTAAATAGAGAAGAATGGCGGTTAGGAGTCGGAAGGCGTCGGAGAACGCTGTGAACCGATAGTAGTAGTAGTAGTACATTCTTCTACAGCATCTACTGGTGTCTTTAACCATTTATCCATTACTTTATAATTAAAATAACAAGGTACGCGGCTAACGTGAACTCACTTGTTTGTACTACTACTCAGTTATCAAGTCAAATACGTATTAAACTTACTAAAGCCGATTGGCGACTACTGCACAATTTCACAAGCATGAAACGTTTCTGGCGTGACCGGCATTTCGACAATGCTCCCGTATTTTAGTTTTATAGTCACCTACTGAAGTTATAACGTAAAATATTATTTAATTTTTTTTGTGTTATTTTATGAGGCGATAATTATGACTGTGTTGAAATTTGCGTACCACCGCAAATAATGATATGTACCACCAGTGGTACATGTACCACAGGTTGAGAACCGCTGGTTTCAAAGTTAATGAAGTTACTAAATTCTTAATTAATTAAAACTACGCCAAAATTTCTGCAGAAAACATATAGGTTTGCTTACTACAAACATATATAGCCTCGTATTATCAAAAAAATTCGTCATGGCTATTGAGATGACCTGAGAAAAACGTATTTCTCTGGACTAAATGTTCCATTTTCTATATTGTATTTGTATTTATACTCCTATAGTCCTACGTAAACAATCGATACATTGCTAATCATCATTAAGTTAATTGGCAAAACTACTCATTCAAAAAGAATGATCTTTCTATTATAACATTGTTTAGAAAAAATATTGTACAATCACTGCTCTCATATTATTGTTTATAAGGAAAGATAAACTTTATTTAATTATCACATTAAAGTTGTTTTTTATTAACTCGCTTGTTTCCTGGTAGAAAAATAAATATAGAAAAAAACATTTCGAATCAACAGAGGTTTAAATCATTTTTCTCGATACGTCTTCATTTTCTTTTGTTTTAAATTGCTGGATTATAAATCATCGGTTGTAAAATCGCCAAAGTTCTTCGAGAGGATTTATTTTAGAAATTATTTGTTAAATTAATAAAAATCAAATTGATAGATAAAATGGAAAATATTAACATTTTCAAATGATCTGGAGAGCGATAATCTAGAGAAAAACTATGGCAACTAAATACCAGGTGAAAGTCAAAACAGTTATAAAAGACTTTTAAAAATCAGTGCGGGCAAGACTCTCATAAACAGGATAGGAAACAAACAAATTAGAAATATATATGAGATAGACGACATACTTAGATTATAAATCATGAAAGCGTTTCTGGTATAAAAATAATGTACAGTATTATATTTGTCACGGGCGGAACTAGGGGGAACTCATCCATCCTCATCATCATCATCATCATCATCACAGTGCTACAGCCTTTAAAGGCCCTCAACCTTCTTAAGCTTTCTGCGCCATTCTTCTATGGCTCTTGCTTGATTTTCCAGTTGGCAACAATCATCTTTTAAGCTTACTGTGTTACCTCAACTAAGAGACAAAAAGAACAAAAAAAAACTGGAAGTCTTCGAAGTCTGTAAAAGAAAAGTCCTAAGAAAGATATTTGGACCTATTAACAAAAACGGAATATGGAGATCCAGGTATAACCATGAACTCTACCAACTGTTCAAAGAGACACCGATCTCAGAATTCCTTAAACTTCAGAGACTTCGCTGGGCTGGTCATGTAGTAAGAATGGAGACAGAAAGATTGCCGAAAAGAGCCCTTGATAGTAAAATGCAGGGCGCAAGACCAAAAGGAAGGCCACGGAAAAGATGGGAGGATGAAGTGGCAGCGGACGTGCAAAATTTGCTAGACGTGAGAACTTGGAGAAGATCGGCGCGGGACCGACAAGGTTGGAGGCATAGTTTGGAGGAGGCCAAGGCCCGATTTGGGCTGTAGCGCCATTGGAGAGAGAGAGTGTTACCTCAACTATCCACCTCAGCTTCCGTCGACCTTGTTTTCTTATTCCCGCCGGTTGTGCTGTTAAAATCTTTTTAAAAGATGTTAAACAATATTAAGTTAAAAAGATGTGCTTAGACTGTAATGCAACTGTTGACGTAACAGGATCCAGTCTTGCAAAACACATAGTTACAGCTCTGAAAAAGCATGGATTTCAATATTCTCAGATGGTTGGTCAAGGTTATGATGGTACTGCAGCTATGATGTGCGAAATTGCGTTAGGATCGTGCAGACTGTTGGTTCCTGCTTTAGATATTCGGCTCAACACACTGCCGTTATGAAACAAAAAATTACCGGCTGATCATCAAAAAAGCTGCTTGTGATGTGTGAAATATATTTCACACATCGGGTTCACAAGCATTATGCCGTTATATGATTCAAGAAAATTTATTCAACGATTGTGATGCTCTCTAAGAACTCCAATCTAGCCACAATCAAGAAACATCGCAACAAGTAGTCTAAATGGTTGACGCAGTGACACACTTCCATTTGTGAATTTTTTTATATATAGGGCTTCTTTAAAAAGTCACTAGCTATACATGGGGAACTAAAATTGAATTGGGCAGGACATGTAGCGAGAATGCATGACTCACGATGGACGCAAAATTACACATTGGAAGCCAAGAGCAGACAAACGTAGTAGAGGAAGACGACCTACACGTTGGGCTGACGACATCAGGCACATCACGAAAAATTGGCAACAAAGAGCACAAAATCTAAAAGAATGGAGGAGTTTAAGGGAGGCCTATGTCCAGCAGTGGACGTGATAAATAAAGGCTGGATGATGATGATGATGATACATTGGCGCTATCAAAACAGCTGCAGGCAATTAACACAGACCTCATACCAGTATTCAGCCACGTGGATGATGTTATTAATGCTTTGCAACTTTTGAGACAAAAAGCTTATGAAGAGTACCTTTATTTCTATGAAGAAGCAAAGGTAATGCTAAAAAAATTGTGATACACTGCTTAGGCCACGTATTATCGGAAGGCAATTGAAGTCACTATTAGAAGATTTGACAAGAAATTTGAAAATGTTTCTCTAATTATTGGGGAAACTTCTAAAAAAAATGATGATAAATTCGAGAATGTTTCCAAAAGATTAAATGAAACGTCTTAAATTATTAAAAAAGCAGCTAGACAAAACAACAAAAAATTCGAAAATTTTTCTAGAAGATTCGACGAGACTTCTTAAATAATTAAAGAAGTATGTAGTCTCAGAACAATGATAAAGTTGCAGAAGTTTCTAGAACATTCGATAATGTAGAAGAGAAGATCAAACAATTAGAGAGCTTGATAACCAATACGAAAGTGCTACCGCCAGTTAATGCAGTAGTTTTAGATCCTGTAGTGAAAGAAGAATCACCGAGAGACGAAACAACACATCATATGAGATTCAAATTGCAACTATTTGATGGGAAGTCCTTTTGGTCCATATATCTTAGACAATTTGAAGCTGTTGCGATAGCCAACCATTGGACAGAACAAGAAAAGGCTGTTTGCTTGACTGTTGCTTTACGAGGTGATGCTGCGGATATCCTAAGATCGATTCCTAAGGGTCAAGAAAAATGTTACCAGACCTTTTTCACTCAACTAGGCAAACGTTACGCAGATGCCCATCTACAAAAAGTCTACAAAATGCAAATAATAAATATAATTCAACGAGCAAGTGAGAATTTGTAAGAATTTGAAGCAGACGTTACTCGTATAGCGCGGTTGACTTATCCGGAGGCACCAGACAACATATTGGAAGAAAGTGCTGTAGATACCTTTGTCAATAAGTTGAGAGACCTAACCTCTGAAGAAGGCGACGAACAAAACGATAAACGTGTGGAGGAAATCGCACGGAAAATAGTTCGTGACACGATGCCGAAGAGATGCGATCCCAGATGTTGCAATGGTGGCGACGTAGATCACATTTACCGTAAATTGCAAGAAAATAATACAACAGTCAGAAAGCTGTCTAGAATTCAAATGTTAATGCTCTGTTAAGACAGCTATGAAGTGCAAATTGTAATCACTGTCTTAAATTAGAGACTTTGCCCCGTGAGACGAACTACCGGCATTAATGATCAATGGCAGCCTCAACAGCTACAAGACGCCCAAGCAGATGATACATGTATAAAAAGAGTATTAAATTGAATGCATCGAAGTGAGAGACCTTCTTGGCAAGACAATAGTGCATGTAGTCCAGAAGTCAAGTCCTACTAGAGCTAATGGAATTGCCTAGTACTAAAAGATTATCTTCTGTATAGAACCTTTGAGAATGGTGGGTACAGAATCTAAGCTTTAGTTGATTATACCTAAAAGTAAAGTGTCAGAAAAATTGCATCAGCTGCATGACGGTGCATCAGGTGGACATTTTGGTATTACGAAGACTCTGTAAAAGGTTCAAGAATGGTTCTATTGGGTAAACTGTAAAGATGATGTTAGAAGATGGTGCTGGAAATGTGAACTGTCTGCAACCAGTAATGGTCCAGTTGGTAAAAAGAGGGTACCCATGAAACAGTACATTGTTGGTAGTCCTATGGAAAGAATAGCAATCGACATTGCAGGTACATTTCCAGAAACTGATGATCGAAATATATCCTGGTAGCCATGGATTATATTACGAAATGGACTGAGGCCTATGAGGATGTCAACTTTGGATATTGCTGCATGCAGCAGGAGGGTGTCTCCTTGTCTTACACCGTTATTTACCTCAAAGTTATCAGTCTTCATATTTTTTGTTACAAAGGACGTCAGTTTGTTATATCAGAGAAAAAAACACCTTGTGTGATATATTTAATAACATTATTCTGCTATAGTTGGAGCATCCTTGCTTTTTCCCCATACTGTGTAAGGCCCCATTTCCATTCTTCAGAGATTGTTTTATCACTCCGTATTTGGGTCATTAAACTATATATTTTTTCCATAGTGCTGGTTCTCCATTTTTAATAATTTAGCTGATATTTTATCAGAACCAGGTGCCTTATTATTTTTTAAGGAACTAATATGTACTTATAATTTCATTTTTGGAAGGTCCATAAAATTCTCTCTCTACTGAGAAGACTACAGCTCCATTTTTCTCCTCTTCTACATTCGTATGATTTAGCAGCTCATGAAAATATTAGTTTAACCTGCTTAGAATGCTTTCATCATTAATCAGATATTTTCTTCTTTGTCCTTACAAAAACTTTCCCTAGGTTTAAAGTTGTCCCGCATCTCTGTAGAATTTTCTTTAGAGAATCCTATATAATCTTATTAAAACAATTGATTTTCTCGTAAAATTTCCCTGTATTTCAAAAAATAATAAATCCGCAGTTATACATAAACAGTTTTTGCGTGTCCATCACGGTAAGGAAAACATCCCCTACTACGCTAATGAGTCATAGTATAAGCCTTGACCTGAATTTACTGAAATACCCTTATTTCCAGGATTTCAACTCGAGGTCGTCATAAAATTGAGCATGCGCAATCTCTTCGAGTCGATAACGAACAATGGAAATTATTCGGAACAGTGAAATCATAAAATTTTCACTTTTTCATATTCACCGTCGTCCCCACCAAAATGGAAATTCCCGTATTCGGTGAAAAATGAAAATTTTCGATGACTCTGGGTATTTTTGGTGTATTGCTGTGGAATTTTCTATGACGCTTTTGCAATTTTAATGAGAGTTTGGTTGTACACATCGTGCAATAAAGAAAATATCGATGTTTCGTCATCACGTCGGGAAATTTTGAACGAGAAAGTTACCACGAATATCTATCTATCTGTGTATTATATATTCAGATGCATAAAAATAAAAAACAGTCACTTAGTAGTTCTTTAGACAAATATTATACGATAAAAAACAGAATTATGGTTATATCAAATTGAAAAATTTCTTATTCCGGTAATTGAGGTAAGAGGAGATGGCATCTCAGGTGTTTTTAAAATTAAATTGAATGCTTCAGGGCTTGGATGCCGTTAAGCTAAATTTTTAATCTCAAAAACAAATGATGGAAATAGAGTGGTCTCGTCGATTATAATTCAGTGAACTAGTTAAAATAATGATAATAATGTACATGGGTCAAATATAGAAAATACACAACAATTAAATACTTTAAAGTTGTAAAAATTAAAAAATAATGATAACTTTTTATGAAATGTAATTGCTAATTTGTTATTTTATGTTTTCATGGGCATTTGCAATTCTTTAATTTGTCAATTTTCTACATTTTTTGTTCTTTTTTAGTATTTCAGTTTTTTCGTCAGTTATTTGTTTTATATTTAAACAAGAACGTCAATAAAAAAGACTGAAATTTGGAAAGACCTGGAAATAATAAAATAACATCAGAAATGATACAAAATCTACAAAGAAATGCATGATGTTACCACTGAAGAAAAGCAAGATCTACTCGCGCTCCCCGATGACTACTCGCTGGCCCTTACCATCCCGGCCAGTATCAAAGACGCACCAGGGTTGGCATCCGTCTTTCAAAAGAAGTTCGGTCGAGTTGCAAAACTTCAATGCCAAGTGCCAGCTCCTGGAAAAGCCTTGAAACTCCAACAAGCATCACGTTACCTTTTCTACCTGGTAACAAAAGACACTGCCCGTGACCAACCTACCTACCGAGTGTATGGGAAGCCTTACTTCAATTATTGAAAGAGCACGTACTAGAGTCCGACGTGCAAAAGTTAGCCATGCCAAAGTTAGAGTGCCGCCAATTAGATTGGAGGGTTATCCGAAGCATGGTGGAGATCTTTAAAGACACCGAAGTCCAGGTGTTAGTCTGTTGCAATCCGCATAGTTACTGGTGCAGAGAGAAAACCGTCTCTTGTCGTTTTTATACAACTGGAAGTTGTAAAAGAGAGTCCAGTTGCCAATACCTGCATACTGTTCCAGTTCCAGTCCCGACAAGGTTCCAGGAGGAACCATCTTTAAAGAGGGGGGCAATGTTACGATAGATAATGACGTGTCATATGACTGAAAAACTGTAAACATATTGCTAATATCTTTTCTGTTCTAGTTATATCGGCGCTCAGTTGAAAAACCAATTTCACCCGTCGACCGACTTTTACTAGTAAATTCGCCGAAAGACCAGTCCTTCGTTCTCGTCTATTCGATGGGATTCCGTTCTAATGGGGAAGGTCATCGATTCATTGCCAGACCCTTCTAGATAACGGCATTTTATATAAATGGGACATTTTATTTAGAAGGGCAGTTAGTTTCTGAAGATTCGCGCCGCGTTTTAAATTGTAACGCACGAATTATAATAAATTATATAAGTGTAAAATAAATTAGTACAAATCAAGACTTCAAATAAACTTTTAAGTGTTATAAATAGAACGTTTAATAAATAAATGAAAACAATAAATTAGAAGAATAATAAAAAACACAACAGTACCGATCCTAGAAATAAGAAATAAAACAGGGATCATGGATGCAGTTGAAAGAATAGCCATGGCTAAATGGGCTTAGGCCGGACATGTTGCCAGATTGACAGATGATAGATGGACCAAAGATACTGGAATGGCGACAAAGACAAGAGGCATATCGAAACAGAGGACGACCACCGACTAGGTGCACAGATGGTATAAAGCATATCACCACAAATTGAATGCAAGAAGCTCAAGATAGAAATAGGAAAATTTTACGGGATATCTACGTTCAGCAGTGGACAAATATAGGCCAGTTGATGATAGACTAAATATATTTTCGTTTCTTTCTGAGACTTACAGCGAATCTCTCATTTAGTCTTTTATTTTGTATCACCAGCACTCCATTTCTGTTTATTTGGGATTCAAATATTTAAAAACACTGACGCCCATTATTTTTGTGAACAACTGTTCTCTTCCTTTTCTTTTTTTTTTTGTTATTCGTATATATCTTTCGTGTGTTCCTTACCTTCCTAAATGACCTCACCTATTATCTACAACGACTGAGCAACGACGATTCGCTGACGACATCGTGATTATAGCGAGCATATTCGAGGAATTACAAATTATGATGAAGGAACTCGCAGACAGCTCTCAATACGTTCGCCTTAAAATGAATATGATATTAACAAAAACAAAGACCAACACAACAAGAACAAGTCCAGGAATATATCTACCTAGGCCAAATTCTGAAACTTGGCAAAGAAAACCAAAGTGCGGAAATCACTAAAAGAGCAAGACTACCATGGGCAGGATTTGGAAAAATCAATTGGATACTGAAGAAATGCAAAATATCTCAATACTTGAGAAACAAAGTGTTCGACCAATGCATCCTTCCTATTATGACATATGGATGTCAAACCTGGACCCCAACCAAGGCAAAAATGAATAAACTAGCCACAACAGAAAGGGCAACGGTATACGACAGTCAGACAAAAAGAGGAACAAAGGTAGACGACCAATAGGAAAACCACTGATGAGATGGGTAGACGACATCAAAAGAATATCCGGATTGGAAGTATGTTGCTCAGGATAGAAATCGACGGAAGGAGTTGGGAGAGGCCTATGTCCAAAAAATGGACGAGAGAAGGCTAAGAAGAAAAAGATATTTAACTTCAGACCAAATATTGCAGAGATCAATTAACTATTCTTTACTATTTGTAAGAATGGGTTGGGAATAGGTTGTTTATTTTTCGGCCATTTATTGTGATATTCAATGCATTGCAGCATTCACCAGCAATGCATCAATGCTGACATTCAGCATTGATCACAAATGTACTTAATTTTTATTTACATCATCATTTAAAAAGAAATTATGTCTACGTAATTTAAAAGACCTGTTTAATTGAATATTCAGTCAGCTGCTTATAACGGCACTAGATAAGATGAAAAACATAACGGTAGTCAATCTTCAAGTTAGAGCGATAGGAAGCAGAAAAATACATGTATGTATTTAATTTTGTAGGAGAAAGCGGATATCCGAATAATGTCAATAAAAGTCATTAATTAATAACGAAATTGTTGCTATACACACTTTTCCAAAGCCCCTGAATTTTTTGGTTACCAATTCGACCTCAGGATGTCAGTGAACCTTCTTGTACGTCGTCAACCGTTACCTTCATTGTCACACTTTCACTCTGTGCAGCGTTCAGTGACTTTTCGTAACGCCACAAAATGCCGGTCTGTTTTATTCTACTTGATGAGGCCTTTCAGTTACTAAATAACTTTCGAACAATGGCCCTAATAGCTGCTTATCAAGGACGAAAGGAGAAGCACTTCAGCTTTTGTTATAAATTATTAGGTACTTTATTTAATGGTTACTGTAGAAATGTATCTAAAGAGACGTTCTACAGTATGTTGTTTTCGCATCGACTCATAGTTAAAAGATTTTGTTCTATCAAAATATATTTTTCTGAAATCTGTACAAATATTTAATTCTCAGCCCAATTTTTGACTCGCAAACTTACGCAATTTCTTAATACTAGTCCGTTGCTTAACTACTCTCAGAAAACAGTACGAGAATATTTTAAACCTAGCTCGAGAATATTATTCTAGGACTGTTTAGGAAATAATATACTATTTGAAATCGTAGGCTTCCACGGCCAGAGTCAGAATTATAGTTTATTCGTCTTCCGGGTTTGGACCGTGTCATTTGTGAGTGACCCAAAAGTGGGTTCATCTCGACGTTTCGCTACAATTGTATGTAGCTTCTTCAGGAGAACAAAAAAGAAAAAGAAACAAAAGACAGGAAGATGGGTAGTTAGCAACGGTAACTCAGTTACTCAACGCAACCAGAGGCGAATACTAACTACCAGGATGGGCATTTGGTCACAGTAACTCAACTACTCAACGCACCCAGAGGTGAAAACCAAATGCCAGGACAGGGATTCACGTCCAACAGCTCAGAACACTAACGCGTCGAGAGGCAGGGAGTGAATCCGACGATGCGACGATTACTCCGCTACCGCTCTATTTATAGTCGCGGTGACCTGTCGTGTCGGGACGTATCGGCACACTCCGTGGCGCGAACGTCAAGAAGCGCGCGCTGGCCAATCATGTGGCTGCATCGTGGTAGCGGGACCGGACGTTTTGTTCTCCTGAAGAAGCTACATACAATTGTAGCGAAACGTCGAGATGAACCCACTTTTGGGTCACTCACAAATGACACGGTCCAAACCCGGAAGACGAATAAACAATATACTATTTATTTGGTGGTAAAAACAATACATTTCCGAACAATGATGCAGATTGTTGGCCAAGGCGTTAGCCGAGGAGAACAACCATCGAAGTTCGGAAATGTGTTTTTATATACTATTTTTTCTAAAACTTTTTCTAAAATCGCATTCACTTCACTATTCCTTCTCCTCATTTCTTGAGTCCTTCTCAGGGTGTGGTGACACTGTAAATATTGTTAGCTTTCTGTTTTCATTGCCTGCGATCCTTTTCCATGGATGGCTTCATGTAGCGATTTTCCTAGCAGAATCCTCATTTAATCTGACCATCGTGTTGGAGATCTTCCTCTTGGTTTTCGGCATTCCACATTTTCTTCTACTATCAATAGTTCCATAGTCCCCGTTCTTCTGGATATGTGGCCGAAGTAATTTAGGTATGTTTGGTTTACTTTTTTGAATAGTCTTTCTTTTATATGAAGTTATTACAGAATTGACTGGTTGGTTCTGTGTTCTGTCCAGGATACGCCTGGAATTGTTCTGTAGACCCGCCTTTCGACGGCTTCGATCTTACTTCTATCGATTTTTTTAGAGTCCATGTTTCCGTTGCGTACGTAGCAATAGAAAAAATAAAGTCATTGATCAACCTGAGCTTAATATTCCTTATTATTGTTCAGTTTTTGCAGATTTTAACTAATTTAGCTGTTGTAGTTCGGGCCATTGCTAGTCTACGCTTGATTTTAGATTAGCTATCGACATCGATGGTTATCAGGGAGTACAAGTACAGAAATCTGTCCACTACTTCGAAATTCGCCACTTGGTGTAAGTGAGGTAGATTATTAATTTCCCTGTTTACGATCATTATTCGTTATTTTCCGGTATTGACCTGAAGTCAGAAAGCTTATCCGGCTTAGTCGTTCGATGATGGTGATCATTCCGACTTTATTCGCTGCTAGTATAAGTGTGTCATCTGCTTATCGCAGTTGACTGATTTTTCTACCTCCTATAGCAATTCCTCCATCCTATTCGTCTAGTACTGTCCTCATTATATATTCAGAATATATGTTGTATAATAATAGTGATAGTATGCAGCCCTGTATAGTTCCTTTTTTGTTTTGAACACATTTGAAAATATTCCATGTACTTTAACTTTGATTGTTTTTCTCATACAGATTTCTTATTAGGTTAACTAGGTAGTTAGGTACTCCCATAGTTCCAATTATGCTCCAGGGGATATCTCATTTACTGAACCGAAAACCTTGGTGTAATCTAACATGATGTATCACTATTAATAAAGTCAGTTGTCATCTTGTTCTATTATAATCTTTTCATTTACCTCATTTTCTGTAAGGTTTGTTTTATTACAATATGATTTAAGGCGAGGATTTAATCGATCACACTTCGCACATGTATCATTTGCAGGATGATGAAAAGCAAGATTAAATTTTTCATTAAATATTTTTTGTACTGAAATTCTTTGAGCGAAGCAACCTTCATTTCTTTGCAGGTTTCAGTATAAAGTCTATACATTCTTGAAATATTCAAATCGGGGCTAAGATAATGCCTAGAAGATTTTTCACGGGAATAGTGGCTGGTATAGGGTGGAAAATTTCTTATGGGATCGCGAAGAATATCTTTCAACTGTTCGGCAATTTTGGGTTGGTTTTTATGTATTCCTCTTCCATCTGGTGATCATACCCCATTATAGGCCCTTTTTTTATCTAGAATCACTCCTATCTTTTTAATAAAAAGATAAGAGTGATTGTAAAGAAATTTGCATAAGTACATGCTTTGACAAACTTCTGTTCGATATCCGGTAGAATTTTTAAAAAAATGTTTCCTAGAAAAAGATCTCCTGCTTTCCATTTTCTCTGGTGCCAGCCTTTGCCTATCTTTAAGTTTTTCTTCCACACTTTCCGGGAACACTTGATCTTGAACGTGTCTACTTAATTGGTAAAATCGCGAAAATATGTTCTGTCTTTGAGCATTATCAATCTTATCATAACACTTTCGCCTACAGTGGCATGCTGATTATAATACTTTAGCTGTCTTTACCTTCCCCTTTTTAGTGTTATATTCCTCGCCTTTACGTTTTCATTCCTGTCTTTTAAGTTGCTTCCAATCTTGAATAGGTTTTACTCGTTTCCTTGATTTATGATATTCCCCTATAACTGTTAAAATAGACTCATCGTCTTTGCTATAGTTTTCATCTGAACTATAAATAATATCTTGATCATCAGAAACGTCATCGCTACTTTCTAATTCCTAAAAAAATTAAGTAAACAATGTAAGTGGGAAAAAAGTTTTTCAAGCTTTTAAGAATGTTAAAGAGACAAATTAGTATGTTGGAAGCACTTACGTTTAAAGTAAGTTCATGCTTATTTGCTTTTTCATTTTGTTGATTGCTTTCATGCGTTTCATTGTTCATGAAGTTGTTCTTCAAGCAAACTCATTGAACGTTATACATAGGTACAAAATATACAACAGCAAGGTAATAAAACTTATTACTTTATTATTTAACCAGTAGATATTAAAGATTGCAACAATTTAGATAATTTAAGAATTATCCACCTGATTTTTAAAAACGACATCAGTATCTAGGCTACCTATTGCACGTTCTATAGAGTTTCTTGACTGATCCATTGTCGAATCCATTGCAATATTTTCAGATGCCTGAAATTGCATGTCTACATTTTGTGGGATCATTTCCACAATAACAACAGCATTACTACAACCAGGCTGGGCAAAAGAAGTTGATATGGATTCTTCAGTAGAATGACCTAAACCCATTTTTTATATTAATAAAATAACATACCTATTAGCATACCTATTTTATTTTAGTACTTACCATTTTCGTTTCTATTTCTATCACCAAGTTGTCCGGAGTCTTTAATTAAGGACAAGAGGCTTTTAGTTCGGCTTGAATACATTTTTGTTGCTTTACTTGCAGTAAACTCACATAAAATAAAACACAGAAGGGCTTCACCGGTACAACAACAACAATATTTTTTAAGGGTAGGTTTTTGTAAATGCCAATCTCCTAATGAGCCCTTCTGATCCGTTTTTCGCGGGTACCACTCGCGTCTACTATCGTCTTCTTTCACAGGTTGTTGTGTGATTTCGCGCTATTGATAATTTTAGCTCTATTCCTTTCTATTTTCTATTTTTTTTTTTCTCCAGTTAGGTATCTTCAATCTGTTGATATCTTCTCTGACCTGATTTTCCTGTCTGCACTTTGGTCTCTCTCTACATCTTGTATTTGTATGTTTCCGCTTTAATATTTTCTTCATTAATTTATCTTCTTCTCGTCTTAGTACATTCCTGAGCCATTTCAACTTTTGTGCCTTTATATATCTGACTCTATATGATCTATTTATGTGATTATTTATCTCATTGTTCCTTTCTATACATTACTGGGTTATTTATGCAGATTTTTCATCTTGATTTTTTCTAAATGTATGAGGTGTCCATCTTCTTTTACCTCCACCTACTTTCTAATATTTCCTTTGTCTGTCTGTTATTATATGGATTTTTTTCGCTAAATATATTAATGAGTTTGTAGCTTTTATTATTTCTATCTTAATTTCTTCTTCTATCTTAATACTTTTTTGCATCTTCAGAAAGGGAATTTTAGAAAACTTGAAAGGGTAAAACTTCATTCTCCAAATACTTCTTTACTTCAGGGAACACATAACCTCGAAATTATTCAATAAACAATTCACGCCTTCTTTTCTTTGCCAGAAAATGCGAACAAAATTTTTATTTTTAACCGAACGATGCATTTTCTCAACGATAAATAACAACCCCAACCTCTGATCATATATCTAGTTGCGCTGGACTTTTTCCTGAATGTAGATACTGTTTGACATTTTTATCCAAAACATGGCCTGTTTCATTTATATTCTGGAACCTATGCGATAGTCCAAGTCTCGAAGTAAAAAGAGTGGTCTTATCTTCTGTTCCATCTTTTTCTTCCTTACTAAAGAACGAATATATTACATACTTATAGCCCAGACTTGATATAATGCAAATAATTGAAACTACGGATACCAGTACCACAGATACCGGTATCGCGGATACGGAACCGCTACTGTCATGCCATTGTAAATTATGACCACAAAACTGGAAAATAGCTGATGATACTACCCCAGCAGAACAAGTATTTGGTCAAGCATTTAGTTTACTCTCGATATGCTATCCTCGATCTGAACTATCCCTTATTTTTTAGAAATATCCCTCGTTAGCAACACTTTTAAGATTATTAATGAATTTTTCCATTGCACTCATATTCATTGTCTAACGCATTGTTGTATAATCTTACATATATCAGATTTCCTGTTTTTAATTACAAATTCTAGTTTTTGCATCGACAAAAACTCATGAAGGGTTTTATAAATACAATTTTTATATTATTTTTTGTTCATTGTGGAGTTTACTGTTACACAATATAGATCTTAATATATTGGTTGTGTTGGAATATTGTATTTGTTTCTTATGCTTTTAAATTTTTCTGATCTTTTACATTCGATATTTTTCTATTTCTTGAATCGTTTCTTGGAAATGATTCAGGATTTTATTCACTCTTGTAATATTAAATTTTTTCTGCTCTGTAAAATTTATTATTTATAAACAACAAATAATTATCATTGTTTGCCGTTTGTTTCTTCTCTAAAAACATTTTATTCCAAATATACACAATTACAATAGTAATAACTAAGGAGTGTTTTTTCCACTTAAGAAGTCACTTAAATTTTTAGAGAACTTTTTGTTTTCCAGTCCAGTTGTCTGTGTTTTAATTTACTGACTACGTAATGCAGTATGATTTATTCCGTTCGAAAAACTGGAGAACTCCGAGTAGACCCACAAAAATCTAACCTACTTAAAACAGGAACGAATTCACGGCGTCATTTGGCTCTTGAAATAGATTTTCTTGCTCTGCACTCTGCAGCAGAGGGTTCATAAATCCTGTGTTAAATAACAGGATTGGTGCAGCTAAGATGAATATTTCAGGAAATTAGACTTAATGGATTCAAAGAAATAAGCAAAATGTTGGTTAAAATACACGCGGCACAGCTAGAATAACTATATTATGTTATGATTGCGATATTTTGGGTATGCAGCGGAAGACAGTACAAATAAGTACTCTTTTTAGTTAACCCAGCATTTTAAAGTAATTATTATTTACATGGGAATAAGCCACAATTAAAGGTTAAAGTACGTTTATTGACGGTTTCAATCTCCACTTCGAAAATCGTTCTCAAAATACATTTAATAATGTTTGTATTTTGAGAACGATTTCCGAAGTGGAAATTTTAAAATGCAAATTTACAACATAATCCGAGTTGTTGGTTTTTGAAGTTATACTTCTAGACGCGCGTTCGACTTTGGAAATTTGCACGGGAGTAACAAGCCTCGTTAGGCATGTTAAATTATAAATTAAAACTTGTAAATATCTCAAGAAAGTTCAAATGTGTACTTATATACACAACAAACAACAATTAAATATTGTATTTGTCGATGTCAGATAAATTGACAGTTGTATCACCAAACAATATTTTTTTATTAATATTGTTATCATGGTAAATTAAACATATGCGTAAGTAAGTTACGTATATTGTCATTTTTAAATACTTATGAATATTGCATTTTAATTTGTATTAATATTATTATCATGGTAAATTAAACATATGGGTAAGTAAGTTATGTATACCTATTGCCATTTTTAAATACTGATGAATATTATTTATTTAATATCTTAGCATTTTTAGAATCGGAAACATTTATTTGTTATTATTTCCACTGATTGATTACTTTATTTTTAATTATTAGCGTACTTATTTATATAAAATGGTATATTAAATTAATATTAAGTACATTGTTTCTTTTGTAAACAACTGACCTAAATTTGTTTTAATGGAATCTTAGGTTAGAGTTTTAAAATATTCGAACTAGAATCGTAATACAGATCGCCTAATTAGCCGTGATCGTTTAGTGGACTAGTTGTTCGGATCCCACGTTGTGGCCGTGGTAACCCAGGTTCGAATTTTGGTCACGGCAATGTGCAACATGTCACGGTGAGGCAACTTTTTTTTTTTTTTTGTTTAAAAATATTTAAAAATATTAATTACTGTGTTTAAAATAATAAAATGTATTTTGAACAAATTTTTACAAACAGGTGTATATAAAAAATACTCTAACCCGCTCCAAAAAAATTTGTTTTGAAAAAACTATTGTTGGAAACGAAAAATTCGATAATAGGGTAGGATTAAAAATGATACTTTTGTTTACCTATATAAAAATAACAATTTTACATTTTTTTTTGATGAAATACTCCTATTAAGTCAAATGTTGTTTATATACAGCAAACGATGCACCATATACCTATATACCTAATTCTGTTTCTCTTTCTGCTCTGTCTTACCTATAGCATTACATATGTAATGATTGTGCAGATTGACTCCCATAAAAATTTGTAACGGCGAACGCGTGTATAGAAGTATAACTTCTACCGACAGTCCCACTGGACTGCCACACCCGTTTTTTGTTTCTCTTTGTCTTCTCTTATCTTTCTTCTAACGATGGTATACATTCTTTTATATTCTTGGAGATTTTCTTTGCTTTTTTTTTTCTCTGATCCATAAGTTCAAGTATTTCTTCGGCAATCCACGATTTCCGTTTCTCTGTTTCATTCTTCAGGTGTTGTTCTTTTATTTATTTCACTGTTTCTTTTATGATAGTCAGACTTTCCTCTATAGTTCCTGAATTTCTGCATTTTAGCACCTTTGTATTGAGGTTTTCACTCACCTTCAGTCGAACATTGGGATCATTCAGTTTTTTAACATCATACTTCTTCATCGACTTACTTGTAACCTTCTTCATTCTGAGTTTGAAATTACCTACAACTGGTACATGTTCAGAATTTATGTCTGCCCCCGGGTATGTTTTGACAGATGTACAGCTGTTCCTATACCTCTTATTTACTAGCATGTAATCAATCTGATTTCTTACAATCCTTCCCACAGAATCCTGTGGAGATTTCCAGGTGTACAGTTTGTTTGGGTGTAGCTTAAACCAGGTGTTCATTATTACTAATTGATTTGCTTCCGAAAAAATCTCCAATGTATATCCCCGATCGTTCCGATTTCCTAGTCCAAATGGTCCAACTGCAGATGATGTTTTGCTGGCCCCAACTTTGGCGTTGAAGTCACCCATGACAATTATTAGGTCTTGCTTTTTCAACCTATTCACGACTTGATTAATGCTATGGTACAGTTCTTCTACCTCTTCTTCTGTTCAATCTGATGTAGGTGTATACACTTGAATTATGTTGATGTGGATTGGTCTTGTTTTTAGTTGTATAAGCATCACTCTAGCTGAGATTGAGATGAAGTTGTCAACAGATTTTTTTGCCAACTCTTTTGTCAATATAATACCGACACCTAATTCATGTTTGCCGTTATCTGTTCCAGAATAGTAAACGCGGTGTTTCCAATATTTGCAGTTCCTGAACCTGGCCAACGTATTTCGCTTATTCCCAGAATATTTAATTTCATGTGTGCCATTTCTTGTATTGCAATATGAATTTTACCTCTCTGTGCCATGGTTTTCACGTTCCATGTACCTATTCTGATGTCTTCTTTGTATCTTAATCTTTTTGTTATACTTGTAACTGCACCTCCCGGAGATCCAATTAAGGAGCTTACTCCGGAATTGAATTTGATTCAATCAATGATTATGAAGAGCTTAAAAAAATGTGCAATTTGAAAGGTTCCCCTTCCTACAGGGAAAGATTTATTCCGTTATTTGGAACAAGCCTTGGAACTAGTACAATTAAGCTGGGATAAGTTGAATTAGACCCACGAACTAAAGAGAAGAATCGGTTTTGGGTGGGCAGCATAGAAAAAACTGAAAGAAACTATTAAAAGTGAGCTGCCCACATGTCTGAAGAGAAAAGTATTTGATCAACGCGTCCTCCCAGTGTTGACATACAGAGCAGAAACACTTACCCACTTTAACAAAAGCCTGAGCTACCAACCTAAGAGCCATACAGAGAAGATGGAGCGATCGATGTTAGGAATAACTCTGCGAGAAAAAATAAAAAACGAAGAAGTCAGGAGAAGAACCAAGGTGACTGACGTCATCGAAAGGATAGCCAAACTAAAGTGGAGATGGGCAGGACACATAGCTAGAATGACGGGTGAGCGATGGAAAAAGAGGTAATTGGAATGGAGACCAAGGGAAGGCTAGAGAAGCGTCCATCGACCACCTACACGATGGGCTGACGATTTAAGAAGACAAAATAAAAACTGGATGAAAGTTGCGCAATATAGACGGGGTTGGAAACACAAGAAAGAGGCCTATGTTCAGCAGTGGGCTTTTGAGGCTGGATGATGATGATGACAACTGACAAAGGTAAGAACATAAGCGGCCAAAACAAAGGTGTTCTGGGAGAATAATTACCAATCAAAAAGACTCAGGATGGGCTGCATCCTTGATATTTCACTGTATTATCAAGGAATCGCTGTGTGCCAAGGTTTTATCTTGGAAAGAAATAATAGCCACAGTCATCATCATCAATCAGCCAATCCCGTCCACTGCTGGACATAGGCCTCCCTCAGTTCTTTCCAGTGTTCTCTACACTGGGCCGCTTGTAGCCAGTTTCCCGCTACTCTTTTTATGTCGTCGGTCCATCTAGTCGGTGGTCGTCCTCGGCTTCTTTTAGCGTGTGTAGCGGGTAGGTACTCCTCCACAATCCCAGTGGAGGATAGACTTACTTCAGGGATGCGACCCTGCCCTACGCGAGCCTTGATTGTCTCTCAACTCCTATGGAGAGAAATCATGTCCTAAACCCATTCCTACCCAATACCTACTATCCTACCAATTTCCCAAACCAACTCACCAACCCGCCTGGCAAGCGTGGTGTTTAAATGCCAAAACCCCTCAGCATGAATAGACATTCAAGAAAAGGGCCCTCAGTCCCCGGCAGCTCGCTAGTTCCCAACCAAGGTAGCGGTAGGATTCACGGACAGCGGGCAGAGGGTGCAAAGAATCTCCGGGATGTAAGAGGCTACCAAGAACGACGAACGCTGCACATAATTACGTATAATGTAAGAACCTTATCCAAAGATGAAAAAATGACGGAACTGGAGGAAAAACTCAGACATGTGAAATGGGATATTATAGGAATTAGCGAAGTCAAAAGAAGAGGTGAAGATCAGGTCAAACTAAAATCAGGCAACATATTCCACTATAATGGGGAAACAGAATCGACAACTGGAGGAGTAGGTTTATTAGTACACAAAAAATTACAGAAAATGATACAGAGCATTGGCTGCATTTCCCCAAGAGTTATGTATATAAATCTAAGACTAAATAAGAGATACAATCTGAAAATAATCCAGGTATACGCCCCCACCAGCGATTACGAAGATGAGATTGTTGAAGCCTTCTATGAGGAAATCGAAAGAGCAAAAAAGCAGGAACCGGCCCATTACAATCTGATAATGGGAGATTTTAACGGGAAACTCGGAAGGAAAAAGGACGAACAAGAAGTAGCAATCGGAGATTTTGGAATCGGAGTAAGAAACGAAAGAGGCGAAATACTTACCAACTTTCTACTGCAACACAAACTGTATGCAATGAACACCTTTTTTAAGAAGAAACAGAGTAGAAAATGGACGTGGGTTAGTCCAGATGGAAGAACTAAGAGCGAATATGATTATATAATAACAGACAAAAAGCAAATTATTCAAGATGTCACTGTACTTAATAAACTATCAGTAGGAAGCGACCACAGACCAGTAAGAGCTAGAATAACGATAAACCTACAAAAAGAAAGAGCAAAGATGATAAACAGTGGCAAACGCATAGTTTGGAATTCACCAAATCAGCCAGAAGCGTACATAAAAAATATAGCAGAAACTTTACAGAGTAATAATTCTAAACCTCTAAGTATCGACGATCATAATAAATTAATTACAGACTCGGTTAGAAACGCACAACTCAAATTTTGCCACAGTCATAACTACTGTCAATTTTATAAAAAAAATGAGCTCACGCACATATTTCAAATGTTCCTGGAATATCTGGACGTTGACTATTGTGACGTGGTTTATTACTGTTAAGTGAGGTGGCCCAACGGAGCTGCCGTTCTAAAAAGATTTTTTGAACTGAGAAAAGAGATTCGAGATTTTGTGGACATTAAAGAAACGCCAGCAGAAGAACTTTCCAAAAATCAATTGATTTTAGAACTTGGATTTCTGACTGATTTAACTGGCGAAATAATCCAGCTCAACAAACGCTTGCAGGAAAAAACAGTTTGGGGATTGTCCAAAACAATTTTGCAGTTTAAATTATATTGATGTTATACCAAGCAATTTCCAAATGGACACAGTATATTTACAATGCAATACTACTCTGAAAATGGAGTTTAAGTAAAGCGCTAACTTGGTATACTTCTATAAAAGTTTGGGTTTTAACTTCAAGGAATTAAAAAAGTTTGCTCAGCAAATGATACAATGTTTGGTAGTACATATTTCTGTGAGCAGGCTTTTTTAATCCTTAACTATAGAAAAAACAAACAAGATGACCATTTAGATGCGATATTGCGCGTTTCTATGTCTAAAATGGAAGCAGATATTAAAAAACTTTTAAGTCAAGTAAAACCTCAAAAATCGCGTTAGCTTTATGTCTTACTTAATTTTGTACCTATTCCATTAAATGTATTTAAATAAATTGTGTCAAATATGTCTGGCTTTTTAATAATATTCTGTTTCATCCAAAACTATGTAACTCAAAATCTGAAGGAGTACATTTGATGACCAAGTTTGAATATCTTGATTAAGGAATTTAGCAACCCCGTTTAAAAAATTATCGATGCCTCTGTTCCAATGACATTGCCACAAAAGTGAAGAAAATGCAACGAGTGTTCCCAATATCCTTATAACATTTAGGAAGGAACTTAAATTTAAAAAGAAGTTGTGTAAGTGCTGAAATAGCGTTCAATTTAATTTAAGTACTTAATATTAATACGCTATTAAATATAGTATTGTTGTAGTATTGTAAATTGCTGAAAGTTTTACTCGCTGGTAAAACATGAAGAGTAATTTATTTATAAATCACAAAAGGACGATCCTGTATCTTGGCTCTAATGCGACATATTGTTCGATATGGTGCCCTACTAACTGGAATGGGGCCAAACTCAGGGACACCGAGAGGGACACATGGGGTTGGCATCAAAAGAGGCGAGGCGCTCCAAAAGCGACCCCGTTCAGCTTCCTCGCGTGCTTTTCGGGTCCAAAAATTTTCGGGTGCATGAAATGGTCCGAATGTTCCCATTCTTGACCTAGTTTCCAACAGGGCGGAGCGACAGAGACAATCATCCAAGCAAAAATACATCTAAAATATATGTCTAATATTATTAGAATCCTAAAATATAAATCTAGAAAGCATGATTGTGCATCTTTTTTGGTAAATTTTAAAATGTATTTCAAATAAAAAATTGTTATTATTTATTCAATATATAGTTTAATATATAATTTATTTAGTACCTATATAAATAGAAAAACTTCAGAAAATATACATCCAATCAACCAATGACACTACAGCACAAATAGGGCCTTAGTCTCCTCAGTTAGCTTCTTCAAAGATCATGATCCACTGCTATTCTTTTCCATGAGCGTGTTTTTAGGAGCGTCCTGATCTACTTCGTCCTACCATCTCTTTTTTTTTTGTTATTCCAACATTTCATTTTCATCCTGTGGAATGTCCTGTACGACGGGATGTTGAGGCTACAGATGGCAAGGGGATGCACTCTTGTAGCTTATGTCGATGATCTCGCACTGGTTGCGAAGGCGAGTCAAAAAACGGACATGGCTAATGCGGCTAACATATTCCTGCGTCGTATTAGTAGGTGGATCACAGAGAAAGATCTACAGCTAGCACATCAGAAAACTAAGGTGTTAGTTCTCAAAGGGAGCCGGGACAAATCCTCTCTTCGCTTTAAAGCGGAAGGTGTGGAGGTTGCACCGGTTATATCGATTAAGTATCTCGGAGTCTGGTTGTCGGAAGGATTGAGGTTGGGAGTACACATCCAAAAGATGGTAGAGAAAGCGAACCGAAATCTGGAGGCGTTGATACCGCTGATGCCAAACATTGGTGGCCCACTAGGAGGTAACACTAAAAGAAGGGTGCTAAATGGAGTTTTCCAGTGGGTGGTAACCTACGCTGCCCCCGTGTGGTGTAGCGGCCTGAATACTGCGAAATACGCAAAGCTGATGGAGACTTCGCAAAGGCGAATGCTCCTCAAGATATCTAAAACATACAGGACGGGTTCAAATGAAGCTCTATATGTCATTGAAGCGGTGATACCGATCGTTTTGATGTGCAAAGAGCGAGCGAGCTTGTATGCGAGGAGGATGGATAGAAATATAGATGAGAATGAGAGAGAAAGAACGATAGTGGAGTGGCAGAAAGAATGGGCAAATGATAACAGAAAGGCAAGGTGGACGAAGGAGTTTATTCCCGATCTAAGGCCGTGGTGGGAATGTAAGTTCAGGAAACTAGACTACTTCCTAACACAGTTTCTGACCGGACATGGTAGTTTTGGCACCTTCACAAATAGAATAAGGAAATCTGCCTCGGCAGACTGTACTGTTTGTGGGGTACCGGACGCTGCCGCCCATATTTTTAACTGCCAGAGATGGGCAATGAGAGGGGAGATTTCGAGAGGCGAATGGGTTTCGGACTGGATGAAAGAAACATGGTAAACATAATGTTGAGAGGAGAGAAAGAATGGAGAGAAGTACACTGACTGATTTCTGGGGTGATGAAGAAGAAGGAGGACAGAGGAGGAAATTGAACCAGGGATCTAAAATTTATGGTTATTATTATTTATTAGTTTTTGACCTAACGGAAATATTTTCTAATTTACGGTAATAGGTATGGTTATTTATAAGTTTTTAGATAGAATCCGGAATTCAATGTATACCTTCTTAGGCTCTTACTGGAATCTGGCAATACGGCAATTAAAAAAAACCATCCAATGACACTACAGCATAAGTGGAGCCTTAGTTTCCTTCAGATAGCTTCTGCAAAGGTCTCGATCCACTTCTATTCTTTTCCATGAACGTGTTTTTAGTAGCATCTTCATTTAGTTCGTCCTACCATCTCTACTCATCTCTCAATTCTTTTATTACCTCAGACCCTTTCATATGTAAGAAAAAATTATTATGCTTATAAAGAAATAATTTAAACTACACACCTGCATTTTTTATCATTCTATTCTCACTTTAAGGCTTTAATAGTCGATCATAAAAAACATTTTATTTCTTTTGAGTTTACAAAATTCTATGCCATAACAATGCATAAAAAATCTCACGTACCTTTGAAAGTTTCTATAAAATGCTGGTTGTTTTGTCGGTAAGAATAACGGATTGCCGAAATATATACATCATTCTCTCATCCGTACTGAGATAAACTCATCGCGATGCTCTCACACATATTCTCTAGTCCGAAGTCGGACAATTAATAATGTCGCGCTCTACGTACAATTACATCTCTCATCTTTAGCGGGACAATCACATCTTTTGTACAAAAATTTCTCTAGCACTCTCATCGCAGATTCTCTAGTCCTCAGTCGCACAATTCTGTACATCGCACTCTACGTACAATTACATATCTCGCCTTAGTGCATATGTCGCTATTTCTACGTAATAAATGTACATACTCGACATAGCAAAGTGGTCGTTTAAATTTAGTTTTTTTCAAGACAAGTTGTAAAATAAAAGTGTTTGTAGAATTAATTGTAAATAAAATAAAAAATACTTTAAGTCGCAGTCTACAATATTACTTCAACATCAAAGTATGCCTTGCTTTAACAAAGATTAATTAATCGGAATCTTTTATAATCAGTCAGTTAGAAGTTTGGTTTTCGTCTTATATTGGAGGAAAGGGACATCCACAATACAAGTTCTTGCAATATATTAGATAGTTTTGTTCTATCTACTAAATCGTAGGATTGCTTGAAATCTATAAAGATATTGTAAACGTTTATGTCAAAAGGATTGGTCAAAGGTAGATCTATTTTGCCTAAACTCTGCTTTATTTGATATTTCCCAATGTTTTTTTCAGCAAGAGGTTGAAGCCTAAATAATATTTGTGAGTATTCTGTACCCCGAATAGAGTACAGAGATGCCTCTATATTTCTGACATAATAAATTGTCTCCTTTTTTATGAACAGGGCAGATTATACATTTGTTCCATTGTTTGAAGATTTTTTCTCTCTTCATACTTCTTGTACTCATTGAAGAGGCAGCAAGAGAAGCTCTAAGAAAACGCAAAGTCATACTGAACAAAAGAAACAACAACAATACACCATGGTTCAGAAAAGAAATAAAAGAGAAATGTAAAGAGAAACGAGAATCCTACACGAAGTACAAAACATCAAATACTCCAGAATCCCGAGGCACCTATAGAAGAATACGAAATGAAACAAAGCACTTGGTAAGAAGAACAAACAATGAAGACAGGGAATAGTTTACAAAAAGGATGGAAAGCGATTTCTACGGTGCACAAAAACAAATGGAGATTTATAAGAAACCAACGGAAAGAAATAGCAGAATTGAAGGAATACAATCATACCAGCAAATGAATGGGAAAGATACCTAACGGAACTGTTTAAAGGAAAGGAAAAAAATAATCAAGACAATAACGTACCTGAATTAAGACACGAAATAGAAATCAGTTTTCAGAAAGTAGAAATAGCCATAATTGACGCAAAAATAGAGTGTCTAGTCACCAGGACCAGACGAAATAACCAACGAGCTTCTAAAACACGGAGGAAAAAGTATAATTTAACTATAACAGAGGCATGGAGAAACAGCATAATGATACCAATGTTCAAAAAAAGAGATAGAGAATACCCTAACAATTATAGAGGTGTAAATCTACTGAACACTGCACTTTAGCTTATCACAAAAGTCCCAACCAACAAAATCAATAAACTAACAACTTTATCAGATCAACAACAAGGATTCAGATCCGGAAGATCCTACGTAGACGCCGTATTTATACTAAGACAAATCACAGAAAAGGCCATCGAGTACAATAAACCAGCATATCTATGTTTTATAGACCTGACAAAGGCTTTCGATCGCATCCAAGTCGAAGACGTCTTACACCTACTATATAAAAGAAACATACCAATCAATATTATACAATCCATCGAAGCAGCAACTAGATCTATATTTACATGCACGACGGAGACAAGACCTGACACATCTAAAGCGAGACGACTACTAGAAACAACAGAGATGAAAATACTCCGACGAATATCAGGGAAAAGTCTGTTGGATAGGGAGAGAAACGAGAACGTAAGAAGAGCATGCAATATAGAATACATAAATGCTTGGGTGACAAAACGGAAACAGGAGTGGAACGAACACATTAGCAGAATGGCAGAGGATAGGATACTAAGAATAGCACGAGATAAGTCACCAAATGAACGAAGAAGTATTGGCAGACCAAGAAAAATATTGAAGAAGAAACAGGCTTTAAAGCCTACATACAAGAAGGAAGAAGAATAAGATATTTTTTTATAGTAGCTGATACATCTGTCTTGTCCAATTTGTCATATGTCTTGCATATGAAGTTCTGGCGGTATTTTGTCTATTCCCGGCGTTTTATTGCTTTTTTGTATTTGTATTGCCATTCGAACCTGCTTTTAAAATGTAGTTAGTTCATTTTCTTCTTCATCTTCCATCATTTCTTTTGTTCTACCTTGTGTTGTTCCTGCTGCTATAATTGTTATTGTAGGGAGCTAGTCTTCGGCTTTTATAAACTGATTAATTGTATGTTTGATAAATTGGTATCCACTCCGTGTTTAATATCTGCTGGTTTTCGAATTTTGTCTTTTTTTGTCTGCATAGTTTATCTACCCTCTGCCTTTTGTTCTCGAATTCTATTCTCACCTTTTTAATTAGTCTGAGTATGTATGTGCTTTATTTCTTTCTCTAATCGCTTGTTTGAATTCTTCACTTTTCTTCTTTTCGCTGTGTCTTTGCTTCTAACACTTCTTTTGTCATGTTCACTATGATGCTGCTTATGGTATTCCACTGATTTTGTGTTGGGGATTCTTCTCTGTGCTCGTCTTCTCGTAATCTTTCCTCCAGTTTTCTTATAAATCTTTTTTGGTATCTTGAAGACTTTTAGGTTATCTAAGTTTAGTTTTACTTGTTTTGGATATTTTGCTTTTTACATCTATTACACTTTTTTTAACCTGAATTTTCAAGTGCCCTTATGAATGTTGTGAAATCCATGACGAACTGACAGCGATATTCTTTCCAATTGCGAAAGAAAATCTCTCCCAAAGTTCTTGATGTAATCGTTCCTTATTGTATCTAAGCTTTATGCGTTACCCATTTCATTACAGAAATTGCTGTTATAAGTTCTTCGTTTAGAATGCTATAAAGGGTCTTAAAAATAACAAAAGACCAGGCAACGATAACGTATACGGGGAAGTATTGAAAATGCTGTGCAAAACAAACAGTCAATTTCTAGACTCACTCGTCAGACTCTTTAACAATATTTATAACAGCGGGGAGTTTCCTGAAGATTGGCTAGAGTCAACTTTTGTTGCCATACCGAAAAAACCAAAAGCAAAGTCTTGTGATCAACATCGGATGATAAGTCTAATTAACCACATTTCGAAGGCATACACCAAGGTTATTTACAACAGAATAAGCAAAAAATGCGAGGATAACATTGGAGATTCGCAGTTTGGGTTTCGGAATTCTCTTGGGACAAGAGAAGCACTTTTTAGTCTGCAGGTACTCATCCAGCGCTGCAGAGATATGAACAAAGACGTGTACATATGCTTTATAGACCCAAAAGCATTCGATAACGTAAAGCACGAAAATATATAGATAATTGAAGTTCTCCATAAGATCGGAGTCGACTACAGAGACATTCGAACAATAGCGAGTCTCTATTGGGGTCAAACAGCTAAAGTGAAAGTAGGATCTACATTGAACAATAAAATTGAGATCAAGAAAGGGGTACGACAGGGCTGTATCTTGTCTCCTATTCTCTTTAATATATACTCAGAAGAAGTATTTAAGACAGCGCTGGAGGAAAGCACAGAAGGCATAAAGATAAATGGAGAAATAATTAATGACATAAGGTATGCTGATGACACTGTGATTCTAGCAAGTAGCATGGAGGAACTGAGTTGCCTAATGAGTAAGATACAAAAAACAAGTGCACAATACGAACTCAGACTAAATATCACAAAAACCAAATGGATGTTAGTAAGCAAAACAAAACAACCACCACAGCAACTGATATTAGACAATGCAAGAATTGAACACGTGGATTCGTACATCTACTTGGGAACAACAGTTAACTCAAATTGGGATCAAGCGAAGGAAATATGTATAAGAGTAGAAAAGGCAAGAGCATCGTTCACTAGCATGAAGCAAATTTTCACCTCTAAAAGCCTCACCCTACCTCTCAAAATTCGACTTCTGAAATGTTATGTATTCCCGGTTTTGTTATATGGAATGGAGACGTGGACAATGACCGCAACATTGATGAAAAAAGTAGAGGCCTTCGAAATGTGGGCTTATCGACGTATATTACGTATATCCCGGACTGAGCACGTGACCAACGAAGAGGTACTACGCCGGATAGGTAAAGAGAGAGAGGTAGGAATAAGTATAAAGAAAAGAAAGTTGGAATACTTGGGTCACGTTATGAGACATAATAAATATAGAGTACTACAGCTGATCATTCAAGGGAAAATAGACAGCAGAAGGGGTCCATGGAGGAGAAGACACTCGTGGCCCCAAAACTTGCGGCAATGGTTCGGATTGTCATCTGCTAAACTATTCAGATCTGCCGTAAACAAAGTCAGAATAGCCATGTTGATTGCCAACGTTCGGACGGACAATGCACATGAAGAAGAAAGTTCTTCGTAACTAAAAGGGTCGATATAAAGATAATTGTCACTACCTACAAACACTATGCTGTATCTCGAGTTTAGCTTGCCATGTGAAAGGAGTTATTCTTTGCAAGTTCTGTTGTGGACTTGTAGGGTCAATGCTGAGGTTTTTTTTAATAATTACCAAGCACACCGCCTATTTTTGGATATGTCTAAATCTTTCTTTTTTTTTGCTTTTTTACAGTCCTACCTTTCAGTTCTGGTGTTAAATATTACTTTTATACATTCCTCGTTAAGTTTAATATTTTCATTACAGAATGGGTTGTCCAAGAAATTAAATCACAGCGACTAAGATGGGCAGGCCACGTGCACAGACTGCATAACGATAGACATAACGTAAAACTGGTATGGGGAGAGATTCCTACGGGCAAAAGACCACTCGGACGTCCCAGAATGCGATGGAGAGGTAACATCGAAGCAGATCTCCGGAAAATGAACATTCCATTTGACCCTAGGTTGATGGAAGACCGAACAAATTGGAAAAAAGTTGTACAGTCAGCCAAGACCCACCCAGGGTTGTAGCGCTACGTGATGATGATGATGATTACAGAATGGGCTATTGTCATATGTTTCTTTATATTGCTGCGGTAAGGCTTTGGAATCTCCATGAACACCTGCAACATGTGCTCTTGAAATATGTTTTCGGCATCCGTTTTTTGTCAAGTTTAACAAAGCTTTCATAGTATTCTGCTGTATGGAGTCACTACCATAAAAGTAAAAAAAAAAAAGATGAAGATAATTTTGGACAGACAAATAGTTATAGTTTAATACCACTTGAATTGGGAAGTACAACTAAGTAGCAGAACAACTAAGTAAAAGTAAGCGTACAACCGCAATTAAATATACATTTGTGTCACCAAGTTCTTTTATGACTTATTTATTGTCAGCCATAAACCAGCTTCATTATAAACTCTCATATCAAGTAAATTTATTTCAATTTTTTTATAAACTTCTGAATTTGTTTGGTACTTATCTTGCAAGTTAATTATCAATAAAATTATGTTTCCTGCTGCATATAAATTTAGTATAATTTACATAATCATAAAGCCGAAAGGAAAAAGTATTATTAGTTTTATTCAATGATAGGTTTATCTACAAATGAAGTTGAACGGTGTATTAGTATGAAACTCATAAATCGTTCTGATAAAACTTTAGAAATTTGATGTCTTCCTAATACTCTTGTGAGAACATTGTTAAAGTATCAGACTCTCAGGCAGTTTTTCAGGGTATTTAAAATTTATTGATTTATTTATTTATCGACGGAAAACCCCTTTATATGTATATATAAAAAAAATTTACAGTTAATTAAATATTAATACAACCTCTCCTAATTCTAAAATACATACTTAGTATAAAAATACAAATTACGTAGTTAAAAAACACTAGTACAAATTAATGACTGGAATGAAACAACTAACAGTTGAATCAACTAAAAAAAAGATCTAAATGCATTGTAAATACCTTAGCTGAACACCAAAATAAATCATGTGAAATGCAAAATTCATTTCCACTTCTGCGAAGTCTATCCAAAGGGCTATTGTACCCATAGTTTGTAGCATGAAATCCCATATGAAACAACGACCTGTCTCTTGTGGTTAAAGTTTCCACCTCAGACCAAGCAATTCCAGAATATCAGAACAATTCATAAGACCATTCAAAACCTTATATAGAAATATGAGATAAGTCTTGACCATTAACCTAAACAGTAGGAAGATGTAAGATGTTGTTGACATCTTGACCTCGCAATCTCAAGGAACAAACTGTCAAAAACCTTTTCGGTACTGCTTCTAAAAAATCGATGTGGCACTGGTAATAAGGTGACCAAATAGTTGAGACGTGAGGCAGGACAAGAAAAGGTTATATTGAAACATTTATTCAAATTCAACGATAATGCATTAAAAGCAGAGCAACTAAAATATATAACGAGTGATAAAAAATATATAATGAGTTTAATTCTTTCTGAAGTTTAAAACAATCGGTTAGACTGGTTATCTCCATATAAAGTTTAAAATCATCAGCAAAGGGTAAAAATTTGGCATGCTTAAATATTAGTTAAACAATAAAGGTCCCAAATGAGACCCTTGAGGAACACTAGATGAACAGATATAGCAGATGAAACAAAAGATTTTATCTTCATATATTCAACCCATGTTTCCCTATGTCCAGGGAAAAATAGACAGTAAGCGAGGACCAGGCAGGAGAAGACACTCGTGGCTCCAAAATCTGAGGAAGTGGTTCGGGCTCACATCGGTCGAACTATTCAGAAGCGCCGCAAATAAGATCAGAATTGCCATGTTAATAGCCAACGTTCGCAACGGACAGGGCACTTGAAGAAGAAGATATTCAACCCGTTTACTCAGACAACTAGCAACCCATTTCAGAAAGAAGGATGGAAGTCCATACAGCTGAAGTTCATGAAGTAAAAGATCATGATTCACCCTATCAAAGGCCTTTCACTATCAGTATATATGGCAATATCAAAAAAACCAAAAAAAAAAACCAAGTATATGGTCTTCAGTAAGAACATGACACAACCAGCACATATTAGTATAAACGGCATTCACATTGAAAAAGTATCAAGTTACAAATACCTGAGTACTTCAATAAACGAAACTGGAGACCAAAACAATGAAATAAAAAGACGTATCGAAATTGCCAGGGCCACTTTCATAAAGATGAGGAAATTCTTCTGCAACAGAGATATAAGCATCCCTCTCCGATTAAGAATGCTAAGGGGCTACGTATTTAACACGCTATTATACGGTGTAGAAGCTTGGACTCTCAAGCAGAACAATATAAAAAATATTGAAAGTTTCGAGATGTGGTGTTACCGTCGAATGCTGAAGATAAGTTGGGTTGAAAGAGTTACAAACTTTGAAGTAATGCGAAGGATAGAAAAAGTCCCAGAAATTTTGTCAACGATTAAACGAAGAAAACTCGAATGTTTGGGTCACCTGATAAGAGGACATAAATACACATTACTTCAAAATATAATGGAAGGAAAAATAGAAGGAAAACGGAATCCAGGCCGTAGAAGAACGTCATGGTTGTGTAATTTGAGAGAGTGGTTTGGCTGTACCACTAATGAACTCTTTAGGTCAGCTGTAAACAAGGTCAGGATAGCCTTGATGATTTCCAATCTCCGATAGGAGTGGCACAAGAAGAAGAAGATATACGGTATCCACCTGAAAGTTCTCCTCAAAAGCTGAAATAATGTACTGTTGATATAGGATCAAATTAGTCAAGGTGGATTTTCCACTCCTGGATCCATGTTGTTGGTTAATCAAGAGAGAATTACAATACCAAGTCAATGAATTGCACTGAAGGAACTCAAACAGCTTACGGATAGAAGACAGCATAACCACAGATCGATAAATCTTAACATCCTCTCTGGCAACTACTTGCTATCAACAAGTCCTCATAGACACTTTATCTCAGGACTAGCAACCTCCAGTGGAGACTTACGTTGCCATGTTATTGTTTGATTTTCCTTGAAAATCAAACTTGATGATCTCTAAGTAGATATAAAAATAAAGTGTATTAACAACACTTGGAGTTAGTTTATTATATTCCTAAAGTCCACTTTTTTGCATTTTTTGGGGTTATTACATCAAATTTGGTCAAAAAAAGCAATATAAATGTCTTAGCAATGTAAAAAGTTACTCCTTGCCATTTCTTAAATTGAATATATACCTTTAAAAATGTTAACGGGTAATTTTGTTATGCAGCTTTAAAACTTTAAACCTCTGTAGCTCAAATGTAGATAAAGTGGACTTGGTTCATTTCTATTCTGAACTGTCTATATATAAAACAGATAAAAATGAATTAACTTAAAAATCCTATAATCCTATAATCTTGTTTTATTTATCCCTAATTCTTTTTAGTTAACAATTATTATAAGAGATTATTTGGATAGGGAGAATAAAATATCGTCAGACTGAATGCTGGTAGGATTAACAAAAAAAAATAAATAAAAACGCCCATTTATAAACTTAATAATGGATGTAATTTTATATACCAAAATGTCTGCATCTCGAAATAGGACCCTCTCTGCAAGAGACCAGATAGAAAATTTATACCTGCTTCAATTTACGGCGCCACCATTGTGTTTCGGAAAGTATGCCTTCCACCCTCTGGGGATTGATCATCCCCATTGGTCCATTAAAAGAAATTTTACAGTCAGTTACATTTACAAGATAGAAATTGATAGGTAGACGATGCCACCCTATCAAATTATTCACTAGAATGGGCAACTATGAATGGAATTAAGAAAGTGAAAAAATTGGAAAGGGGGGAATATTTTTATGAAATCCTATAAATCAATAAATTTCTTTTAATAAACATTCTATAAGTAAAATGTTATGTCTGACTTAAATTATAACTAACTTTTTATATCTCTCATATACTTTTAATATTTGTATGTATTACATTCCATGCCTAATTGCTATAATTTTGGAATTATAACTACATTTAAAAAGTTTAACAAAATCGATGCAGTAAAAGGTTTGAGTTTTATCCAAATCAAACTGTAACAACTGAAGATAAATCTTGGAAGATATTTATGTGGTGTTATAAGAACATAGAAGGAAGAAATTCTATATGCAATAAGTTCAATGAAAACCAGAAAAACATCAGACCCAGACGAACTACCAGATAAAAAAACCTTAAAGTTGTTGACGAAGAGTATCGTGTATTCGTGTATTAGTAAATTTATTCAATAGCCTTTATAAATCAGGAATTATACCATAGGAATGGTGATATGAATCTTTGTAAACATAACGAAAAAAAGGAAAGCCAAATACTGCCAAGATTACCGCGCTATAAGACACGATGAAACCATTCCTAAAAGTGATACATACTAAAATTTACAGAACAGGCTAGAACAAAACGTTAGTGATACTCAGTTTCGGTTTTGAAATGGCCTAGGCATTCGTAAAGCATTATTATGTGAAGGCTCATATAGATATGAGTCAAGATATGCATTTGTGCTTTATTGACTATAATAAAGTATTTGATAAAGTTTGCCATGATCATCTAATACAATTATTACTGAAAAAAAAACTAGATATAAGAGATATTAACATTATTTCCAATCTCTATTACGGTCAAAAACCTCAATACAAATAAATAGAAAGAAAACCGAAGATATAGAAATAAAGAGAGGCTTGATCAGGGTTGTGTGCTCTCTCTCTCTCTCTCTCTCTCTCTCTCTCTCTCGCCAATGGAGACTGACATACAAAACACTCTAGATAGGGTAAGAAAAAGGGCCAAACTCCTGGGAGCGTTGTCTGGTAGTCGAGGCAACACGTCAAATAAGATTTTGCACACCTACAAGAGCTGCATAAGACCAATAATCGAATACAAGGCGTGTGTCTATGCGTCGCTTAACGCTCGCCAAATCAATACCATTATGGCCACAGAATGGAAAATCCTTAGGAAATACATGCGGAAACGTGCCAATTATCCGTCAGCACTAATCCACTAAGTAGCAAACATAACATCTATTAAGGACAGAATCCGAACCCTCAGCAAAAGATATGTCCTCCGCACCATAGCTAGCTCTAACAAGCGAGTTAAGCAAACACTCAAAACTCCTTGCAAATACTCACCAGGACTCCTCGAAGAAAAGTTCCATTCCTTCCAGCAAGACTTCTACACAACACTGGAAACGAACTTCCTGATGAGTATTTCGACGTCCTAGAGGAAATCCCTCACCTTGTCTTGTCTGGTTGACCAAAACTTCCTCTAGTACGCTCCTATCACAAACACAAATGCCACCTTCTGAACCCTTGCTCATTAGTACTCCACTCTCAAAAATCAACCCACAAATCAAAACTAACATTTATCACACCTCCTAGCTCCGAAAAAAAAAGGAGCAGCCCTACCTTGAAGAAGCGTAAGCTTAAGCAAGGCAACACCGTTCAGTCACTCTCTCGCCAATATTCTTTAACATATACTCGGATGGCATTTTGAATAAAGCCTTGGATAGTTATAATTGTGGCATTACAATTAACAGAAGTCCAATTAACAATCTGAGATATTCAGCTACCAGTATCCGAATCGCTTCAAGAGCTACAGGCGAGAAGAACTCAAGAAGAGTATGGTCTCTCACTAAACACGAACAAAACAAAATTTATACTTGTAACAAAATCTACTCGGAATACCGGAAATACCTACATACATAACAAGCCGATTAAGAGAGTTCCAAAATAAAATTACTAAGGTACTATTTTCAACGAAAATGTTGACAACTCTCAAGAAATAAAGATCTGAATTGAAAAGGCTCGAACTAGATTTATGAAAATTAAAGGCGTATTCTGTAGCCGAGATTTAAGTCTGAAATTAAAGATATTGCTTATGAGATTTTGTGTACGATCAGTACTGTATTACAGCATGGAATCGTGGACAATAAAGAAGAAGAGTATTAAGAAAATAGAAGCCTTTGAGTTCTGGTTGTATCGTAGAATATTACGAATTTTATGTATTTAGAGAGAATCACCAATACCGATGTTTTAAGGCATATGGAAAAAGAAAAAGATGTAAACCATTAAAAAGAGAAATTTTTATTACCTTTACACATCACAGTTTAATATCACTAATAACCATATATTTAGAACCTTGGTCTCGCAGGTACGAATAGCTTTGACGATTTCCAACCTCTAGAAAAGAGACATCACTTAAAGCGGCAGAAGAAAAGATCGTCCACAATTAAGTAATAAACAAATAAGGAACTTTAAAAAACATAAAGTAACGGTAGTTAAAGGGAATACTCAAAATGCTTTCCGTTTATTTTAATACAATAAACCATGCGATCTTTAAAACTTTGCAATACATTTTGCAAAATGTCTGACTGCCCAATTTTTCTTACCTTTACGGAAATCCTATCTAATTCCTTAATATTGGCATGTTTTGTTTTATACATGTTTTTTAAGTGACCCCATAGGAAATAGTCCAAAGGATTCATATCGGGTGATCTCAGGGGTAATTAGATAAAACCACACCTTCCAATCCATCGTCTGTGGAAAACATTATTTAGCTTACTTACCTCGCGCGCTTAGTAAGATGGTGCTCCATCATGCTTGGTGATATTTACTCATCCAACGAGAATTATAACGTTACCGGTATCTAGAGTAATGTCGATTTACGTTTTATTGTTGTGGGATTTCGGTTAGGAAGCGGTTAATATTTTGGTTCCTTATTGACATCTATGCATATCACATACCACCACATACTACTATTATTTAAATCTCAATTCGTTCTTTTTCAGATAAACAAATAGAGGAGCTTTTGGACGTGTTATCTTCTTTCACATATTTCACGCAAGTTTCACATATTTCGACAAGAAGTTGCATACTGAGGCGATATTGTATTCACTAATGGTGTAACAGCTGATCCTGACAGAGTCAAAGCAATCGAGAAAGACCAGTACCAAACGGTAAACACAAAATTAGTTTCCTCGGCGTATATAACAGAAGACTTGTTAAAGAATTTGATATTTCTTAACCTGTAACAAAGCTAACAGAAAAGAACAAAGAATATTTATGAAATGATGAATATCAAAAGTAAACCGGTAATAAACCGTCCGAGGTCACAAGAAAAATGCGTTTTACCGATTCCAGCAATAATGCTGTAGACAGACTGATAGAAACCAAAAATATACTACTATGTTGCCAGAAGAGAACTTCTAGCCATAGCGAAGGCTTGTAAACATATTCACAAATATTTTTATGGTCAAAAGTTCCTTTTTCGAAGTGACCACGTAGTTGCTTCTGGTTCTGAAGTGGCTTTACAGTTCAAGTAGAATTCAGGACAAGAAAAAATCATTTAAATGTCAATGTCCATACAGCGCAGAATAGATATAGCTTGTTCAATATTAGACAAACTTTGCGACGAATTGTAACCACAAATGATCAATCTCAACTTCAAAAACTATAAGATGCCCTAAAAAATTATCCTTGTCGGAAATGTTCCTTAAAGGTGAAAAGTCAACTTGCCATGATATTAGTAAATGTAGTCCAGAAGTTAAAGCATATTGGAGCCAATGTAATTACCAGGTACTTCAAAATGATCTTCCCTACAGATCGTTTGACCATAATGAGAGTACGGAATCTAAACAACAGCTGATTGTACCAAAAATAAACTATCAGACATATTGGATCAGTTACATGAAGCTGTATTGACTGGAGACTTTGCAATTACGAAAACATTATAAAAGGTAGGAGAACGGTTTTATTGGATAGACTGGAAAGATGATGTAAAACGGTAATGTTAAAAATGTGAACTATGTGTAAAAGACAATTGCCCAGTTCTTAAAAAATGAATAAAAAGGGTGCCACTGCTATGAAAATTTCTTTCATAATTGTGCGAGATGATGTTTCTGTATACGGTTATATAGCTGACACTAACGTGACATCAATATTTAGGATTTTATAGCTTTCCCTAGTAGGTATTTAGATCTCAAATAGGTTGTTTGGCTTGTTGGACCTTTCTACACTGTAGCTGGAAAGATCTTTTGTGTATACCCAAAATCTATGTTTTTTACAATTATATAACAGTTGCAAGCACTATCATCGTTATTCTGACTTTACAACCATGCGTGGGTCCTATCCTCCTCAAGAATTTCTCCCCAGTCGTCCCTATCCATCGCCTTTCTCCGCCAAGCACTCATTCCCATATTTCTCATGCCTTCATCGATGTTATCAAGGAACCTTGTTCTAGGTCTTCCTCTTCTTCTCTGACCAATGGGTCTATCAAGGAGCGTTTTTCTGTCTGGGTCATTTTCTGAGTCATTATCTGAGTCTTCTCCACATTCCATTGTCATTCTCTGCTCCATAGATTCGCCTTAGTACTTTTCTTTCGAAACATCCTTACATGTTTTTATTATGTGTTGTTAGAGTCCAGATGTCTGAACCATATGTTAGGACTGGGCGTATTATTGTTTTATAGAGTTTTATTTTTGTATTTCTCGATATAATTGTGGATTTAAGGAGGAGATTCAGCCCAAAATAGCATCTATTGGCCGTGCAAATTCTGCGGTTTATCTCTGCGGTAGTATTATTTTCAGTGTTAAGGAGCGCTCCCAGGTATACAAATTCGTTCACTGCTTTGATGACGTCGATTTCTATAACGAATGGTCGTAGGATTTTTGGTTGCGTGCTTATTTTCATATACTTCGTTTTGTTAGTGTTTATTATTAAACCCATTTTTGTAGCTGATTCTTTTAATGCTACATACGCCTCTCGTACAGCGTTTTCCGTTCTCCCATTAATATTGATATCATCAGCATAGGCCAGGATTTGCACTGATTTATTATATATTGAACCAGTGGTTGTGATTTGTGACATACGTATTACTTTTTCCAGAGCTAGATTGAACAGTATACAGGAGAGAGGGTCTCCCTGACGCAGCCCATTATTTGTTTTAAAAGGTTCAGACAGTTCCCTCTGAATTCGTACTCTACATTCAACTTTTTCAAGAGTTAGTTTTGTTAAATTTACCAACTGAATCGGTATTCCTAGCTCTTTCATTGCTTTGAACATTTCCTATTCACACTTGCAAGCACTATGTTTGACAATTTCCTTTGCATTTTCGGATAATTTATATGGTGCTCTGTCTACTAGTATACTAGTACACTTTACCCAATTTACAGAGATAATATCAGACTGAGCAATTTTTAGTTAGAACACCTTCTGTGTTTACTCTGCGTTCAACTTTCTAAATTTCTAAGAGTATTTTTGCGTAGTGAACAGAAGGTTGTAATAAAACTATTGTTGTTCACGTTGAGATAACTGTCATAGGATTTTTTGAAGTCCACATAAACTAAGTACAGTTCTTAACGAATGAATTGTTTTTCCCTCACTGTTGAGGACCTTGAAAAAAGTCAATAAATGATAGTCTTCCATACTTCTTAAAAACACTAAAGATTTATTTATTTAATCCAGAGTTTATTTTAAAACATGTTCTGCATATCCGTTCCTGTTTTAAGTCATCTCTCAAACCGTCTGCAGCGCTAATAAAGTTGCTGCTTCCTCTTGTATTCGCCAAATGACAGGAAGATATTTTTTCGTATTGAAACATTGCCGTTTGTTGTCGAGTGGCTGCAAGATCAATAGGTTGGTTGGAGTTGTACAGAGCGTATCAGCGTCGAATCGCGGCCATTGCAGGCACCAGGACGCCTCGAGCATTGATCGACCTACTGACCCCGTTTTTCGGGGGGGCTAATAATAGAGCGCCGTCGCCGTCGAGTTTTCGACGCCGTCGCCGGATTAATAACGAAAAAACATGTATCTCCCGCACGGTATTTTTTTTTTGTAAATATACACCTTTAGTAATTAAAAAACACTCCATAACTGATCTGCCAGTGTAGAAAAGTTTGAAAAATTGGTGACAAAGTGTATTGTCAATTTTCGAGATTTTCTTCGCACACTTTGATACATTTTTATTACTTAAAGCTTTAAATGAAACCTTTAATTGTATTTGAGATATATATCAAGCAAAACAAATCGATTGTAACGTCTAAGTCAAACCTAATTAACCAAATTTACATTACAAGCAAGACTTACAAGGTGATCTAACAAATAATCAAGACCTCTAACCAGAATCCAAGCGGTAAAAACACTCATGAAGATGAAACCACAATTGTCATTTCGCCAACCTTCGAAAGGAGACGGCGCAATAAGAAAAAGAACCAGAAATAGAAATAATAGCAAAAATAGAGCAGGCAAGTAATTAAAGTTAATGTAGACATCACATACCGAATGTTAAAGCATATTCTACTTATACAGGCGTATATGGAGGCAAAATCCAGACATTAAACTAATATTAAATGAGTTACTCAAAGTTACTTTTAAAATATGAATGATTCGCCGACGAACAAAAATATGATATCTAATAATGACGTACTAAATAAATAAAATTTATAAATAAAATAAAGAGACATACAATGTGTTATATATAAAGTTCATAATCTTCCAAACATTTTTTTAACAATTCGAAATATTTGTTTACCTCATCCCGATTCATTGCCTTCCGATTTTCTGCTGGATACAAATTTTAGCCAATTTGTATCCAACCCTTTCCTCTCTTTGCTTGAAAGAGTGTCTGATTAGAACTTGATTGGCGAAGTGGTAAACTATGGAGCGAACGTTTGCATATCTTTTACATGACGAACAAACCTACGTTCTTTGTCTTTCCCAAGCCGGCAATCGGGGCTCATGTTACCTTTGACAAGATTTCCAGTTTTCACATGTCTCTCTAATGTTTTTCTTGGAATTTCATAAGTTATAGATGCATTTCTTATAGAAGAACCATTTTCAACAGCTTGGACGGCACGGAGAAGTTTCCTTGAGTCCGTAAACCTTGGGATACACCATGTTTTCTCGTATACTTATTTGATATCAGAAAAGAGATACAGTTTACACACCTACTAAAGCCATATTACCCAAAATTAGGATGGTCATCTCACCCGATTCGTTAGGGAGAGATGGTCACTCATTGAGTTGCTATAACAATGTAAGTAAACGAGACAATTTTGAATGATTCGCCGACGAACAAAAATATGATATCTAATAATGACGTACTAAATAAATAAAATTTATAAATAAAATAAAGAGATATACAATGTGTTATATATAAAGTTCATAATCTTCCAAACATTTTTTTAACAATTCGAAATATTTGTTTACCTCATCCCGATTCATTGCCTTCCGATTTTCTGCTGGATACAAATTTTAGCCAATTTGTATCCAATCCAGCCCTTTCCTCTCTTTTCTTGAAAGAGTGTCTAATTAGAACTTGATTGGCAAAGTGGTAAACTATGGAGCGAACGTTTGCATATCTTTTACATGACGAACAAACCTACGTTCTTTGTCTTTCCCAAGCCGGCAATCGGGGCTCATGTTACCTTTGACAAGATTTCCAGTGTTCACATGTCTTTCTAATGTTTTTCTTGGAATTTCATAAGTTATAGATCCATAAAGAAATTTAACAACAAACGACTGCGAAGATAGGAAGAGATGGTGTTTAGGTATCGGACAACGTCGAAAGACGTTCTAAACCGATGTATATATATAGATCCATAACCCTTGGGATACACCATGTTTTCTCATATACTTATTTGATATCAGAAAAGAGATACAGTTTACACACCTACTAAAGCCATATTACCCAAAATTAGGATGGTCATCTCACCCGATTCGTTAGGGAGAGATGGTCACTCATTGAGTTGCTATAACAATGTAGGTAAACGAGACTATTTTGAGGGTAGAAAAAACTTCAAAATGTGTTTTACTTATATATTTAACTTCAGCCAACTACTTACCTATGTCAAAAATTGAAATACAGGTTGATCATGCAACATCTCAAAACAACTGTGAAAACATAAACAATATATGTTGTTACTTTACAGTTTGGGCATATAAGCTGACTTTATTCTGTATGCACGAACAAATCTGTCGTCAAATATACGAAATATTAATTTACCAACACATTTTTTTTTCTTTCATCGGCTTTTCTTTTTGAAACAAGTTTTTCAGCTAAATTTTGACATCACCTCTGATAGTGATATTGGTCTATAAAATAAAGTTTTGTCAATATTCTACATACGTTGACTAACAAGAGCTATTTAAAAATTTTCCTTTTTATACTGGCAGATCCAATAACTTTACAAAGAACATGACTACATCATGAATTATCTAAAAGAAGAAAACTTGGCACATCTAACCTCACTTCATATTGACATAGCAATTTTACCTCTAAAATATGTGGTATAAAAAGGATTTTTAAATCTCTGATTAAAGTTTCTTCTCTCAATTATAAAATGATTTCCAATGAAGTGCATTTTCCAAACTATTTTAGTATGTTTAGTGACTTTATGTGTGTGATCTGTTTCTTTGGTTTGTCCCATCAATTTTTTGTCTAATGACCTCACAACAATTTTAGTTATTAACTCACAAAGACTAAATTTGGGGGATCAACTTAATTTTTTCATATAAAACCACCTTAAATAACATATAGGTATATCTTATATACAAGACTTGCAAGATGAAATAGAAGATGTAGATCAAGCAAATGATGGCATAACGAAGGCTCTAAAAGAAACGGAAAGGGAACGCTGCAAGACCGTTCTGACCCATAAAGAAAAACTAAGCCAAAATACCAAAGAGCTAATAGGTAAAAGAAGACAGCTGACGGAAAAATACGGCTCCAACTACACAACAATAAAAAAATTAAATAAATATATCCACCGGCCAATCCAAAAAGACGTAAGACAATACAAGAGAAATAACTAAAGTAATTCAAGAAAACAAAAGTTTAAAAGATTTGATGCGAAATACGAACAATATAGGCAACAAAAATATGTACAAAATAAAAAAGAAAGATGGAAACATTACTGACCAGGGATCAGAATTAATGTCAGAAATAACTCCATACGAAATCAAAACGGCACTTTTAGAAATGAAAAATAACAAATCCCCTGGCGATGACGGAGTAGTGATCGAAGCGATCAAACTAGGTGGAAATAAAATTATCCAGGCTTTGGCCAAGCTTTTCACCGAATGAATCTATCAAGGAAAAACTCCTTCTCAATGAAACAATGCAGTCATTATTTTATTACGCAAGCAATGACAGATAACAGATCTAAAAAACTACAGTCCCATCAGTTTGCTTTCACACATATATAAACTTTTCACAAAAATTATCAAAAAAAGTTTGGACGCTAAATTAGACTTCTATCAGCCTAGAAAACAAGCTGGATTTAGATCGGAATACGACCAGTTACTAGTGATAAAGAACCTTAAAGAGAAGTCTGCAGAAGACAACAAACCATTAGCACTGATATTTGTCGACTACGAGAAAGCATTCGATACCATAAGCCATCAGAAAATAATAAAAACATTGACAGAATGCCGAATAGACCATCGCTACACTAACATAACCAAATATATCTACCAAAAAGCCACAGCTAGCGTAAGACTAGCTAGGGTAAGACATTTCATGATTTTGGACTTTTCTATTAAATTGGGACTTTCTTGTAATTAATGATTGCAAATATTGCCCTGTGCATTTTCTTGTATCATTACATTGAACTAAGATTTTCTTAGATTCAATTTAGTTTAGAAAACATATCAGAAATGGTTTTTCAACATTTCTTGTTAGTGATGCAAATTCTCTTACAGAGTAATGTTTGATATTTAAGAAGTCAACTGCTAGTTTACAAATACTTCCACCGTTAGAAAAAATATGTTCTATAGTGAATAAATTGTCCTGTTCTTGGTATTGTTTATGAAACATTAATTCTCACTACTTTCTTAACCATTCTTTATAATAATAATAAACGAGATATATGCGATATGGTAATTAATTCTTGGTTTAGTGTGGATGTTGAAAAATAAGCTAAGTGTTTAAATAATAAAGATTATACGATTCAAAATAAAGTTTTCTCCTCGTTAATCGCTCATGAAATATACACGTATATTATTATTGCTTTTATATTATTGAAACTCAGCAGTAATACTTTCTCACTATGTGTTACAAAATACTCGTAAACGGCAGAGGTGCACTCTTTTTTCTTGATTGATTTCTATCAAATTCGAAAATATTTGGTAATATACATGTTACGTCCCTCCACACATATTCTTATTTTTTATTAATATTTTTTTTTTATTTTATTTTTATATTTAATTCTTTAATTGACGTGTGTATGTCTTATATACGTACCCTAATACTGCCCTGAACGCAACGTACCAACGAGACTTAAGGGTTGCGAAGCTTTCAGACTACACGCACCTCAGTCTTGTATAGATCAGCGCGATAAACACTCCAGTTTTTTTGTGTAAACTTAACTACGCGACTTTGAGAAGATTCTAACCCCCCGAGTTCCCCCAGTGCACTGTGGAAGAAGCAGAAGTGTTAGTTCAACATCACAGGTACCGTAATTTGATTGCATACACACACAATATTGATATTAATTGATAAATTTTACATACAACTTATTTTCGCCAATTCTTGGCGTGAATTTACCTCTGTAGCATAGACTTTTTCCTTAATATATGACCAAACTGCGTAGTTCAAAGGGTTAAAATCGCATGACCGAAGAGGCCAATGAATCGGAGCTTCTGCACCTCTACCAATCTATTGATTCGGAAAATGATTACTCAACCAATTACGACACCTTCTATCAAAGTGTGTTCGAGCTCCATCGTGCATCACTCTAACCGGTAGATCATCTGGCAAGAGCTCTTGGACTTGTCTGTAATGATAAGGATGTAATTGCTGTTCTTTCAATATCCGCCAAGTAGGTACTTGAAGAAGAAGTATTTGTTTGTCTTGCTATATTCCTTACGCTAACTGTTGGATCTTGATCAAGTAAATTTAAAATATTATTTTCTTTATTAATTGTTCTTGTTGTTCTTGGTCTACCAGAATTTATTTTATTTGGTCTCACATTTCCAGTTTCTCGACAACGTCCTTCAATGGCTCTAAATGTTTTTTTACTTGGTAAGTTTCTTCTAGGAAACTTTTCTGCATAACGTGTCACAGCTGCACTAGAACATCCTAAACATTCGCCTAAGGTTAATAACATGTCAGTGTGTTCAACATTTGAGTACATTTTGATTTGATTTTACAAATAACAAGGTTTCAAAACTGTAATTATTGTTGATTTACCGTCATAACAATCAATAAATGTCAGATTTCCATGGCACACTTGGAGAAAATAGAAGTATACCTATTAGAACTTTATCATTACTACCAGCATCAATTATTAGTTCATAATTTTCAAATCAAAATATTCCGAAAACGGTACACAGTATTGAGTTTTACCAAGAATACCTTTTTCGTGTAAAATTGAATGATGTTTAAGTTTACTTAAAATTTTGATTAATAATTATACTCTTAAAAAAGTTATATTGACTAATACTTAGTACGATCCGTGTAACTAGCGCCCTCTATGAGAATCAGATATAAAAACAAATGCATGGGATGTATCAGCTTCCAAAACTTATTCGTATAAAATTTCATTACAATGTTGCCAGTAGTACAAACGGATGTCGTTACAAAAATTTTTTACTAAGCAAACCCCAATTATTTTTCAGTTTTTTACTTACCCTAGAGACGGGGTTACCTTTTTTTTAAACACCCTGTATAAGTTATGAAATTGCAGAATTGGAATTGAAGCACCAGGAATACAGAAGTAAGCCAATAGATGTTTTTATAAATAAAAAGAGAGAATTAATAGCTAACAAAAAGACTATATCTTTAAATTTTTCTCATAACGCTCAATCTGAAAACCTCGCACTGGCTTCTTATTAAATATCAAAATTGAATTGCTGAAACCGGTTATCCTCACACAATTTCCGAGAAATTAATAGTTCCATCAATGAAGACAGTAGCATATCGGAATCGGATTAGTATGTGATAAAAAGCAGGAAGAGTATGTGAATTCGCTGGCCCTATCAAATAACACAGTGAAGCGTATGATTGTGGAGATGGCAGATAATATTGAAGAAACTAACTTAAAAGAGTGTAACTATTTTTCCTTGCAAGTTGATGAAAGTACAGACATAACAGACAATGCTAAACTAATGTGTTTTGTAAGATACGATTTTGAAAATACTATTCTCGAAGAATTTCTATTTCGTAAATCTCTGTCAACAAGAACAACGGCTGAAGAATTGTTTTATCTGATTAAATTGAATGAAGTAAATGTGTGGGACTAAGTAGCGATAGAGCACGGGCAATGGCAGGCGGTCGTACTGGACTTTTTCCGAGGATCAAAGCTGTAGCACCAGAATGTGTTTGAAGTTTGAATGCATTGTAGCATTCACAGAGAGGCTTTAGCTGTCAAAAAAATGCCACTGCTTTTAACCGAATCTTTGCAAGAGTGTGTAAAATTTATAAACTTCATAAAATTTCGCCCACTGAACTCAAGAGTATTTTCTGCTTTGTGCAAACAAAAAACCGGGAAGTGAACATGAACATCTTTTACACTGCGAAGTGCGTTGGCTATCAAAAGGGAATGTTTTAAAAAGACTTATTCAATTTAAGGAAGAAGTTTCAATATTCTTAGAACAACATCCACCAACGGCTGAAGATGTCAATTGTTTAATCAAGGTAGCCTATCTTTGTGATATTTTTAACTGTATTTAAAGTACAAGAAAAGGTGCAATAAAAAAACTTAATTTGTGGATACGTCGCGCGAAGCAGGAAATTGCAAAGCTTTTACAAAGCTAACAGAAATACAAAAAGAGTATAACGTGAATTCATTGCCGAATGAGATTTCAGCGACTTTTAAGGAACATCTGCTAGGACTGGAGGCAAATCTGAAGGAATATTTTCCCCTCATCCACAGCAACAAACCATGGATAAGGAATCCATTTACAATGGACGTAGAATCCGAGACAGGACTTCCGAATTTAAATATTGAGTCAGTAATTGAACTGTCGTATGATAGGGCACTCAAAGATATATTTAACAAAATAACGCTGATAGATTTTTGGCTGTCTTGTTGCAGGAGTACCTAGTTTTAACAGAAAAAGCGATGAAGTTTCAATTCCTTTTGTTACGACCTATAATTGTGAGGCAGGGTTTTCAACATTGGTTTTCCTCAAAAATAAATATAGGAACCGTTTGGAGGTCGAACCGGACCTGATATATTTTCCTCCAAACGTGAAGTTTTTCGTTAACCAAAAACAACTCCATACTTCTCGTTAAAAAAGTATTTCATTTTTATTTTGTTGTATTACATTTTTGTTTGAGCTAATGATTCTTTATTAAAATACATAAAACTATAATAAATATTTAAACATGTTTTCTTGTACACACACCTGGGTATGAAAAAAAAAATTAGTGAGCCCCAAAGGATAAGCACAAAAACAAACGGGCCATAGAAAAATAAGTTTGGAAAACGCTGCCCTAGACAAGTATCTTGTCTAAGACATTAAATATTATAAGGACATGGCAACACTTCCAACGCAGTATTTCGTTTTGTGAAATTTAATTGAGAGCTCATTTGATGCTATCTACACTGGGATCAAATGTGAAAAATGTCCAGTATTTTTTACTCGTTTAGGAGTATGATTATTTTTAGGATATGGTGCAGAAATTATTTTTAATTATGGTTTCTGTGTTTTTACAACTTCTTTATTATCTGATCTAGTGATGTAATTACAACACCTTTGATAAGAATTAGCGTTGTCCCTCTCGATTTTTTATTTTTCAGTTTTTTTCTTCACAGTCTTTCTTTATTTTATTTCTTCTCTAAATATTATGGGCTACCAAAACGTCAGCTAATTTCAGTATTCACTACATTATCATATAAAAGATTGTTTAGATACGTAAGAATTAGCACAAAATAACAGTTGTGAAATATTTTATTTTTTCTTTTCAGTAAGACTCGAAGATATACATTTTCTCCAAACAAATCCCCGTGTCTTGTTGGTCCAGCCCGTCGCTGGCATTCCTAGCGAGCAGAGAAGAGCATACACGTGTCAAGAATCTAGGAAGTAGGTCAGATCGAGGAGGCATTACATCACTTTTCATGGGTACTAACCAAGCGCCAGGGTCTCAAGCTGAACGTTTTCTACGATTTTCTCTCTCGAGGCTTGAGTGCTAGAGGTGCACCTCTAGCGATTTTATAACCGTTAGGTTTCACTGCTGACACTAACTAGGCTGTCAAGGAGAGTTCACAAGGCTAAAGAAGTTTGATTGGTTGATTATTGTGAATTAAGTGTGACCTAGAAGTACAGAGTGAACGATCTCAGATTTATTTAATTTAAACAAAGAAACATTGTGGATTTTTATGAAATAAACAAGCAAATAATTTTAAAGATTTTTTAATACCAGCAGAAATAATCAAACTGATCAACAAGAATTACTAGTGGATTTGTATAACTCTATATACAATACAAGAATTATTTCTAAAGAATTGTTGAAGTCCTGATGAGTTATACCCTCCAAATATTCTTAAAAAATATTCATAACAGAATCTATCGAAAGACTGGAACAAGATACATATATCAGCTAGACACAATTTAGATTCAGAAATGCACTAAAAGCTTTACTTGCTATGAATGTGTTGGTCTAAAGGTGTATGGATATAAATCAAACACAGTACGTCTGCGTTTTATACTGCAACAAATCATTCGATAAAATCAGGCACAACCACCTCATACAACTACTCCAACGCACGAATTTGGATAAGAACATTAAAATTATTGCCGAACTTTACTCTAATCAAACAGCCGTAATGGTGGAGAAGAGCTTTCGGATGAAATCGAAATAGGCAGAGGTGTCAGAAGAATGCATAATATCACCTATCCTCTTCAATATATTCCGAAACAATTATCCAAGAAACGTTAGAGGGACAAACAAAAGGCATAAAAGTAAACGAAAAACCTATCAACAATTTAAGACACGCTGATGATACGGTACTGATAGCAATAAACGATAATAACGACTATACTGAAGAAATCAACTCAAAGAATAGGAAAAACCAGTTATGTATTTACCAAAATGAAAAGTGTTTTGCGTAACAGGTGCACGTGTTCTCTGAGCTGCTGTATGAAGTGGAAGTATGGACGCTAAAGGAGCAGATCGCCGATAAGTTGAAAGCTTTCGAAATGTGGGCTTCCAGAAGAATGCTTAGAATAATCTGGATGGATAGAGTTACAAATGATGTAGTATTGGAAAGAATGAGAAAACAAAAAGAGGTCCTAAACACTATCAAAGTTGGAAAGTTGCAATATTTGGGCCATATTATGAGAGGTGAGCACTACAAACTGCTGCAGGTGAGCATTTAGGAAAAATACAAGTACGGAGAAACCGAAGTAGAAGACTCATTTTCTAGCTAAACAATCTAACGACGTGGTTCAGCTGGAGTTACAGAACTGTTCCGAGAAGTGTTGTCAAAGATTTGCAGTTATTGCTAGAAAACGTCACTCAGACGGATGTCAAAAAATGGTCAAATGTGGGCAAAAGCAGCCGGGGAAGTCATGTATGAAGGATAGTAGAAGATCTTTTTCCGAATCATATTTAAAAATTGTAATTCAAAAGGTCAGTGGACGAGAAAAAACATGTTTGTAATAACATGAGTTAAAAGCCTTAGAAAAACTCGATCAGCATGTTCTGTTACGCCTACGATATAACAATAATAAATAATGGATGACAATATGGAATAAGTTTATTTCTTCTATCAGTTTTCAAAATAATGCAACTCGACCATATTATCAAACAAAGTTAGGGGAGATGACAAAAACGTTGAACAAATAATACAGTTGTAATCTATGGGCTATCTTTGGGCTATGGGCTATTTCTAGCAGCCAAGTAAACAAAATAGAACATTACATTGTAACGAAAATAAAACCTAGGTAGGAAAAAATGAGGACTGGTTCTGGAGCAAAGTAGGAATCCATATAATTGATGAACACCTAATGAGGAAACAATAAGAGATTTATCGGCAAAGGTGTACTCAAGCAACCAAATATCCCCGTACCGGTGTCAACGGTACGGCCTGTCTGTCTTAATTACGGCCTATCTACCAAAATTTTAATTTGACTTTGACTTCCTCACATTGTAAATGGGAATCCTTCTGTTGTTTTTTCTCCGCGACGATCCAAGTCTTCTCAACCTTCGATCCTCTCTTTCCCGGTTGCGCAGAATTCACTCTTTAGAAGCATCTACCAGAGGTAACTGTCAAGGTAAAAAAACAATTGGATTATGTTTATTGTTGTTCGAATATTTTAAGACACAACTTAAAAATGTTTTGTAGGAACTTATGAGATTTATCCGGGGGAATTTGGGCTGTGTAAATAACCATATAAAGTATGCCTTTTAGTTCGAAATTATGTGTTTATCTTTCAAGGATTAAACCTTGTACAACATAAATAATGCTACAGATAGTATAACAAGACGCCTAAAAGAAATGGACTAGAAATATAAAGAATATACCAATGAAAGTAAGTTGTAAATGTGAAAGTTATGAACAAGATTAACATATCATTGAAATCAAAGTTAACACGAACAAAACTGAAGGCACTCTAAAAATCATAGCAGGCAATATTCTTGATGCCAGAGTAAGAAAAAAGTAGGATATTTATGTAGACTAGATGATATAGTCAAAGAAAACAACGTTATGTCTGATATTGTCGTCATATAAAACTAACTAGCAGACTAGTCATCGACCACTAAGAGGACTTCCTAAAGTGAAGAATAAAAAAACTTCCCAAAAAGCCAACAATAAATATATCGTACAAAGATAAATCAAGACCATGGAGGGTTCATTGTATTCATCCGTCAAATCAAATATTGAATAATAAGTAAGGATTAAGAGTACCTAATAAAATCATAGCGGATCAAGATTGTATGAGGATATATTAAAAGTTAAAATTAACCTTATAAGATTAACCGTTCAAGTTACCACAAGAAAAAAATAAGACTATTTGAGATACAAAAGATGAAGATAATAAATATGGAAAAAAGTGTAAGTATATACAAATAGTGAGAAAATACTTTAGACATTGTTAAAGAACACTCAAAATGTACGGATTTCCCATAAAGGACCGATTAAAAACATAAAGACGGTTTGCAAGTGCAAACAGCTAAAGCTTCAATCAAAGTATACAGATTTTATGAATTAATTGAAGATATATAAATTAAAGAACAAGATAGTGATTGAATAAATGACAATCCAGCCAGTTTCGACAATTTCATTAAAGAAATTTTATTTATAGGTATATGGAATGTATTTTGTGCACTAAAAAAATGTGATTCAAGTCTCCTACTTTCTGACATTCAGTACATATTTTTGAATTAAAAACTTTTATACTTGCTAGATGTAGAGGGAAACATGCATGTCTAAACTTCATTCTGATTAAAGTTGTTATATATCTTCGAGATACTATATAATTTTTTAAAACCAATATATATTTGGAACTGAAGGTTGAATCAGTGAATATTGAGATTTGGATTGTTTGCAAATAATTTGCCATGATTTACATCATTGATTTTTGTGAAGGGTATTAACTAAATCAGGTATGTAAAACCTACGCTGATTTGAAATACTATATCTTCTTCTTCTTTAAGTTCCATCTTCTATCGAAGGTTGGAAATCATCATGGCTATGCGGACTCTGTTGACTGCGGCTCTAAAAAGTTCTGCACTACTGCATTCAAACCATTCCCTGAAGTTCTTAAGCCAGGATATTCTTCGTCTTCCCACATTTCGCTTTCCTCGGATTTTGCCTGTACATTATATGCAATGGCTTTTTTAGCCAAACCATCAACATATTATGCGTTAGCCCTATATGAGCCTTAACCCATAACTTTAGTCTTCTTTGAATTTTATGAATTTCAAGAAGGATGTTCTTAATTAGAAGGATAATTGTTTGCATTTTTATTGTGAAAATCCATAGTTTGAATAGCAGGAAGAACAGAGAGTAAATCGGAAATAATGTTTGCAGATGTATCTTCAGATTCTTTAAAATATTGTAGCGCCTCATAAATCGCTATAGTTTCCGCACTGAAGATAGAAAAATTCTGACTTAATTTAAACATTTTTTCTGTCTTAGCTAAGCAGAAATATAAAAGGCACACCCATTGCCAACTAACGTCTTAGATGCATCTGTATATATAAAAAACACTCTTTTTCTGCCATGAAGTTCACATTCTTAGCAATTTAAGGCAATTTTTTTAAATCAATCTCAAATCAACATATTAGAAATATTCAAATAATAAGTTATATATTATAATAACTGTTGTAGAGTTAAATAATACATATATAGTCAATTTCCTTAGATCCGTATAATCGTTTAAGCAACCTAACATTCCTTGGTGCAACTAAACGCACAAATAGTTATAGCCCTTTGAAATTACAAAATGAAAATTGTTGAAGGATTTTTTTCAATATTTTGTGAACTGAATGAAATTTTGTAATGAAAATGTGTTCTTCACTTTTCTGTGGTCAGAGCATCTTTCAAAAAGTAATAAAATCTGTGCAACTCATAATAATTATATTGGGCATTACAATGAAATTATAATTGTGGCACTATTAGTTTAAAAAATGTTTTAATTAAAGTATATTATATAAACATAATACAATAAATGATTGTTTGCTCCTAACACCACCTGTTAGTTTATTAACAAAACATACGTTGTTTCCATCTGACAGATCTGTCACCTGTCAAATTCCTGTCACCTGTAAAAAAATATGTTCCTTTAACGTTAATATGAATGAAATTTATTTTTCTGGAAAATATTATCTAATCTTAAATATAATAAGTTACCAAAGTACATTTACTTTTTGAACCAATGGAATTCAGTGGAATTCATTTGCATTTAAAAGAATATACCAAGGAAACTATTTTTCTTACTTTCTATATTTCTATCTTTTATTATTACGTCTTTACTTCACTAATATTATTTCTATTTTGGTCTACTCGATAGCTTTCCATTCATTAGTTAACGAAATAAGTTCATCTGAAAATGTATGTGGTATGTGCCCATCTCTATTCCAAAACCCTCAAAAAAGTAGATTTAACACATTGCACTGCGGTGTTCTAATTCCTAAATAAAATAAGCCGGCGCGGAACTCGAAATATAGGACAAATATTAGCTAGCCACAAACTTTGTTGAGAGATGAACGGATTTCAGTTGCTATGTAACGTAATAATCAAAACTCAAAATATTTTCAAAAACAATTTCGTTAGTCAGTTGATCATATTTAGTCTACAAATTTAATATAATATCTAAAATTGGCATAGACGTAGCGGTTTTTATCTATTATTTCATATTGTAAATGGATTGGTTTTTAAAGATTATTTCTAATAAGAGTCTCCACTTAAGACAGCGAGAGCTGTTTGGGGGTTAGAGCATGGTAGTCTTCTATTTCTTGGTACTACCCTACAAAAGATTACTATTTAAATGGGAATAAGCCACAATTAAAGGAATGTTTGTATTTTGAGAACGATTTCCGAAGTGGAAATTGAAACGTCAATAAACGTATTTTAACCTTTAATTGTGGCTTATTCTCATTTAAATAGTAATTAATTTAAAATGCCACAAGAAAATAGCTTCAGAACAATATTAAGATACCCTACAAAAGATTATTTTTCTTCTGTCATGTTCTCAGCTGACCCGCCGGGATATGTTTGCTTATACCTTAATATCCCCTTTACATGCAGCATGCAGCCATTGCTTCTACTACTCGCGTTGCCCACTGTCCTGCCCGAAAAAAGTTCACGGCAGCATTTAGGGCAAATGACTGGTAACAATGTTAACAAACAGCTACCACAGTGCTGCATCAGTGTACTATCAGCAATGGATGGCATAGAAATTACTGCGGCGACAGCTATATGTGTTTTAAGTTTACAAACTTATCTTAACGTTTTAAAAACAAATGAGGTAGAAAAAAAAATCGATGTCGAAAAAGTCTTTTATTTGGATCATAATCTGAAAATGGATCATTTTTACAGAGAATATGACAAACTTTTTTAACGAACTGAGTTGTGAGGAATCCGCAGGATTGTTTAACCTTTGCAGAATGTCACGCATAGATTTTGAATTTTTGCTTCAGAAAATTGAGCCCATGATAAAAAAACAGACTAAAGTAAGAATTCCAATACCACCAAAAATACTCTTGGCAGTAACATTACGATATTTGGCCACTGGGGACAGTTACCAAAGATTGCATTGTTTATTTAAAGTAAAACATCACCAGCAATTTCGCTGATTGTGCGGAAGTTTGTAAAGCAATTAACATCTTTTTAAAGGACCAAATTAAATTTAAAGGACAAACCGCATCGGGTACATTGTGCTTTTTTTGTGGTCTTTTATTTGAAGAATCCCGCAACAATCTCTCACCTCTCTAAAATAGTGATAATGCTATGTCGATATATTCCGCAGTATATTTTATGCAGACTGAGGGGATCTGAGTGAGTCCTTTCGATATTTTTTCTAATAACTATATTTCTTCTGACAGTCCTATGACAGTCAAACATCCTAACGCGTAGGCTACAATGCCTTTTAGAGACTGCGACTACACTAAAAAAAATCCAAACGTTACTTAACCTAATTCACAAACTATGCAAGGCTTTCATCGTGACAAAATTAAATTAAGAAGGAAGTAATTATATTTACCGATACATTTATGATAAAAGCTCCCAAATATTTAGTAATAAAAAACTCTGCCAAAGAAAGAGATAAATAAATAGGGTTGTCTCCATGATTGCAGAATGGCTGTCGAATTAATGGTTTTACATAAACCATGTAACTCGGTCAAGTTAACCTAAAAAGTAGGGGTGAGGTTAAAAAATTCGCATAGAGCTAAAAACGAATGTTTGGATCACCATTATAAATGAACTGTGAAAAAGCTATCTCGGAAACCACGTTAAAAAAGGCGCTAAGTACACTACTTTACAGGTAGCGTGAAAAGATGTGCGTATTATGAAAACTAATTTTTTCAAGTTTTTTAATAGTTATATCTCCGAAGACCTAACTCTTACGAGAAAAAAATATATAAACAATTATTAAAGATAATAATTGCATGATCTACAATTTTTGGCTTAACCTTAAATAACCTTTTTTGCACATGTGGGATTAATGAGGACTTTTCATATCTCATTTATAATCGTGTCCCGAACATTCGTACCAATTTTTGACTCTATGCGAATTTTTGTGACCTTGAATGTCTATCTTAGTCAGACTAATGAGCTAATAAAATTATCGTAAGGAATATCAGATGCTTTGAAATATTCACTACGGCGAACTTACATAAAAAAGAAATTATCTTAAACGCCACTGATAATATCTTTATTGCCTAAAATTTCGTTATCACCGCACGTGTAATCTTTGTCTACTTAATTTGTTTAAATTCATTTAAAATAAATATGATAAGATTCATAGTAATCATGCTTGGAGATAAAACAATTTTTCTACATAATTGCTTCATTGATAAAGTTCCAGAAATATTTTTTAGCAATTAAATGACACTTTATTTTTCTGGAATATTTCAAAGGTCGAAGATCTCAACTACCTTAAAATAGTTCAAAAACAAAGGTTTTTTGATTACTGATTATAGTCGTGAAGATATGAAGCAACGATTCAACTGCCTTCTTTTTCTTCCTTCTTGTATGTAGGCTTTAAAGCCTGTTTCTTCTTCAATATTAGCCTCCCAAAGCATAATATTTTTCTTGGTCTGCCAATACTTATGTGTCCATTTGGTCACTTATCTCGTGCTATTCGTACTATCCTATCCTCTGCCATTCTACTAATGTGTTCGTTCCACTCCTGTTTCCTTTTTGTCACCCATCCATTTATGTCTTCTATATTGCATGCTCTTCTTATGTTTTCGCTTCTCTTCCTATCCAACAGACTTTTCCCTGATATTCGTCGGAGTATTTTCATCTCTGTTGTTTCTAGTAGTCGTCTCGTTTTACATGTGTTAGGTCTTGTCTCCGCCGTGTATGTTAATATAAGTCTAATTGCTGCTTTATAGATTCTTGTTTTCATGTCTTGTCTTAGGTTTTTGTTCTTCCAGATTGTGTCATTAAGCGATCCCTCTGCTTTATTTACTTTTAAGCTCTGTTGTCGTACTTCTTCTTTAACATATCCATAACTAGTTATATCTATTCCCAGATATCTAAACCTTGCTTCCTGTTTTATTATTTTCCCATCAATTTCGATTTGACATCGTAGTGGGTATTTAGATGTTGTCATACATTTGGTTTTTTTCTGCTGATATTATCATATTGTATTTCTTGGCTGTTGTATTGAAGATATGTGTTAATCTTTGGAGCTCATCTTCTGTCTCGGCGATTAATGCGGCGTTGTCTGCATAACATAATATTTGGATTTCTTTGTTCCCCATTCTGTAACCATGACCTTTATGTACTGCTTGTATTATTTCGTCCATTATTATATTAAAGAGAAGTGGGCTTAACGAGTCACCCTGTCTGATTCCTCTTTGTACTGGTATACACTGTGTTAGTTTTCCATTTATCTTTGCCTGTATTCGAATGTGTAAGTAGATGTTTTCGATGGTTTGTATAATATTGATTGGTATGTTTCTTTTATACAGTAGGTGTAAGACGTCTTCGACTTGGATGCGATCGAAAGCCTTTGTTAGGTCTATAAAACATAGATATGCTGGTTTATTTTACTCGGTGGCCTTTTCTGTGATTTGTCTTAGTACAAATACGGCGTCTACGCAGGATCTTCAGGATCTGAATGAATCCTTGTTGGTCATCTGATAAAGTTGTTGGTTTATTGATTTTGTTGGTTAGGAATTTTGTGGATGCTTAAGAGCGGTGTTCAGTAGATTTATACCTCTATAATTGTTGGTGTCTTCTTTATCTCCTGTCTTTGTACATTGGTATCATTATGCTATTTCTCCATGCGTCTGGTATCTTGCAGTGCAATATTAGTTTTTGTATAAGTTTTTTTATCTCTAGGGTTGTACTTTCTCCTCCGTGTTTTAGAAGCTCGTTGGTTATTCCGTCTGGTCCTGGTGACTTTGTATTTTTGAGTGAATTTATGGCTATCTCTACTTCCTGAAAACTAATTTCTGTTTCGTGCCTTAATTCAGATACGTTTGTGTTGATTATTATTTTCCTTTCCGATTCAACTAACTAACTAAAAAATATTTAGGTTGATACTTTGGGTGATAGTGGCAATTGACAAGTCAAAAATCCTAGGAAATAGTCATATTTAAATTTCTACAAAATTGGTGACATGCAACACAAAAAATGTTAATTATCGTCAAATTTATTAACAGAAAAACAAAAGGGTATACAAATAGTTCAATTTAAAGAAACTGTTAAAATCACTTTAAGCCCACAACTACGCCCGTATCACGTACGTTTGTACAGGTAGGGTGGTTATGGTAAAGTCATTTTATTAGTGAAATGAAATTTGTTATTTTCCAGTTTTCATGTTTTCGACAATTCTTTTTGATTTATTGCGATACATGCCATACACAAAATTGTTTTGGTTTAGGTCCTTCTAATAAACCGTCAGCCGACATTACGCGACACCACCAGATGATGATACCTTTTAATCTAACAGTGAACTTATTTTTTTATTATTATTTGGCATTGGGATTTGATCCATACAGTCAAGAACACTGTTACTTAGTTTGTAATATATTTATTAGGATGAATAGTACTGCTAGATATTTCTTGTGTTTAGTTAACAAATAACAATGTTCGACACAACTGTCTACTGAGGATTAATGTTTTCTGTACTAATTATAATGATTTATTGTTTGTATTTTTAATTAATTTTAGTATAAACTCCAATACTTCTATTCTATTATCGTTTAGAAGGCAAATTATATTTGTTGGGAATTTAAATAAATAAAAAAAACTTTCGTTCCCTTACTATCTTCTGTAACAGTAATACAAAATAATACCATTCAGAATCCAAGAAGCAAAACGGGATTTACTAAAACTGATTTAGAACTAATTATCTCTCTTGCGTACAATAAGTGGATAACGTTATTTAATTTGACCCGGTCAAATGTCTTCTTAAGTTCCACGGAACATAAATATGCCGGTTTGTTGTTTTCTAATGATTTCTCTTCAAGAAAACAGATAAAAGAAGACATTAAAAAATATTAAGAAGACCGTATAGAACAAGTCATAGAGAAAAACCGAAGTCTTAAATGCACCAAACCGAAACTAAGAAAGAAAAACATAATAATCATTAAAAATGAACAAGGACAATTAGAAAACAGTAAATCTGATATAGCAAACGCAATTGAAAAGTTCTACGCCGATCTGTGTTGTTCCAGAAACGATCACCCTAATTCTTTAAAGCAGAACTTGAAAAGGCAGATAACAAATGTCACGAAGAAATAGAAAGCGTAGTAAAAGAAATAAAAAGGAATAAAGCTCCTGGAAGCGATGGAATCCTAGCAGAAATGCTGAAGGTGTGACGATTTATATTGCCTACCTCAGGGTAAGAACATAGGGGTAGAAATAGGGGACAGAAACTATGGGGGCGAAGATAGGGCAAGCAAAATAAACGCTACTATGCGAACGGCACTCAGGGGGTTGTTGGAGAGCTGGGGTCGTGGATAAGTTGAAATAAATGGATCGGATTGGGGTATCTACACAAAAAAATGAAACCAAGGGGTTACTTAAGTAAATCTCCTGGGCAACTGGGCAAATAAAACAACAAGAAAAGGCTTCTAGCAATTTAGAATAAGGGCGCCGCTTTGAAGGATCCTAAACTTGCTGGAGCTGGGCAACTGGGCAAATAAAACAACAAGAAAAGGCTTCTAGCAATTTAGAATAAGGGCGCCGCTTTGAAGGATCCTAAACTTGCTGGAGGAAAGAAGAAAAGGGCTCTTCCTTCCTAAAAAGTAAACACACAAAAAAGGTTAGGAGATTTTTCTACACTAAAATAAACAAAATGGTTGGAGCAATAAATTAAACATTTATTTGTGTCTCTAACAAAAAGTTACAAAAATACAGATTGCACCAAAAATATAAGTATATAAATAGTTGCCAAATACAGAATAAAAAAACTTACATGTGTCCGTTTAGAAAGGGGTTGGAGATACTACAAAAACTTACAAATGTCACCGCAAAGAGAATAACCTTTTTTTTAAACAAACAAAACAAATAAATATCGAAAAAAATAAAACTAGCTGTCATATGTTAACATTAAATTAAAAAAAAAACAATTAAAATGACAGCTAAGTTAAACTATAAAATTTACAATTTATTAATTATTACAAATCCTTTTAATGAAAGCAATTATTGTTTTAGCAAAAAATGTCTGTCTTTACTTTAAAATTAATACGTTAAATGTTACCTTGATTTCACTGTTTCGCACTTTTAAAACTTTCAAAAAAAATTGTTAACATCTATGGAACATCTATCTGGACATATTCTCCAACAGGGACAAAGCAACCATTTCCATGCTCAGGAACGAACAATCAAAATATGTAGAATAAGGTTCGGTGGAGGAAGCAAGCTGACGACGGGGACATCCTATATACTCATTTTACAAAATTTCTTCAGTGCCGGTGTACTGCACAAATCTTATGGTGATTACTCTGTTTTAAACTGCCATTATGCAAAGAGTATTATCACCTTAACCGGTCTTAAGACATAACACAAAAAAATTGAATCGACTCGCGATTCCTAATTACCCAAACATCTTTCTACTCTGACATCTCTTGCTTGACTCCTCTGCGTTAGATTTTACAAATTCAACCAAAATAAATTTCCCTTTACGTCTCACAGCTAGTTTTTGTGGTCTATGAACCTAAACAAATAATCTACTCTTCTTGACCTCATTCTTAGCAACGAACCGCCAAAAAAAACATTGAAATATTTCCAGTTTTATTACGTATTAGAAAAATTGTATTACCTGACTTGCAATATTATATTAAGGCGGGTACACATATGCGAGCAGAACTGTTCGCGAACCGTTTGTGAACGCTATATTCGTTAATTTGTACGACGGGACGAACCGCTTGCGAGCTGTTCGTTCGTTGCTCGTCAGGAACCACAGCCTGTCGGTTTTTGGGACGAACACAAAGAATGTTCGCAGAACTATAAATTGTGTCTATAAATTGTTTCTGCTAAGTGTGCGATGAGATCATTCGGTTAAACAAAATTGCTGAACGAGCGCGGCTTATATAAAGTAACGAGAGAAATTAATAACAGATAATGTAAACAAAATACCGAAATGTTTAGAATAACGAAGTAAATTAATTCTTGGTTTGTTATTAGATAGTTAGGGTATTGGATAACCTGAACATAAACATATTTTCAACGAACTCTTCGCGAACAGCTCACGAGCAGTTCGCAAACAGTTCGGCTCGCATATGTGTACCCACCTTTAGGGGACTCGAATGTAAACAAATGACAAAAACAACTGAATACCAAAACTTGATATTTAGAATCTCAACTTAAAATGCCATAATACATTGATCGTTTTAAAATTCATTTGCAAACAGAAAAACGAAAATATTCCACCGACAGGGGCGTCTTTAGAAATTTTTAACATAAATATTTCGTAGTTAAAAAAAATTTGAAACCTACAAAGGAAGGCGGAGAAGAAGCCATCACATATCTAAAAATACCATTTAATAAATGTCTATTCAAAGGTAACATACCCGAACAATAGAATACTGCTAAAACAATACTAATACACAAAAAGGGAGACACCACAGACCTGAAAAATTATCGACAAATTTCACTTCTTTCACAAGTTTATAAAACTTTTACAAAGATTATTACAAATAGGTTAACAATTAAATTTGACGGATATCAACAGTAGAACAAACCGGATTTAGAAAAGGGTACAGCACCTGTGACCATCTATATACTTTGAAAAACCTAATAGAACTAACGAATAGAAGACTAACGAATGCAATCTCCCATTATGTCTGGCTTTTATAGATTATGAAAAAGCTTTTGATAGCGTAGAACTGTGGGCAATAAAAGAAGCATTAGTCAACAACCGGATCGACTCCAGGTACAGAATATTAATACATAATATTTACGAACAAGCTGAAATGATAGTAACGTTGGGTAATGGAATCGAAACAAGACCTGTAAAAATCAACCGAGTGGTAATACAAGGAGACAAAATATCTCCAAAATTATTTACAGCTACCCTAGAAGATATCTAAGTCAATAGACTGGAAAAATAACGGAATCCCTATTAACGGAAGATACTTGAACCATCTTAGATACGCAGATGATGTAGTACTAATAGCCGACACGTGGAATGCCCTGAATACGATGATTGAGGAGCTACACACAGAATCCCTAAAAAAAAGACTGAAAATGAATTTCAGCAAAACTAAACTAATGTCAAACAAAAATAACAAACTTATGATAAACATTCATGGGACAGAGATAGAACACGCAGATGAATATACATATCTGTGAACTCTAATATTCCAAACAATAATAATTATTCAGTACGTGATAATACTTAAATGCGTTTCATTTATCATGTAATATACTTCTTTTTTTCATCCTAATCTAAAAAAAAATGTCAGAAAATATTATTTATTGTATGAACTGCCGCCCTTTTGCAGGTACAGTCATAAAGCAGTTTCGGGAATACTTTTTAATTCAAAGCGGCTGGCGGCTTTCGGACTTTCAGTTATTTGAGATTTCACACGTAGATACTTTACAAGAATTTAAGCAAGTGGTTGTAAAGTTTCTGTTATAATATTGTTCCTATGGTTATGTTTATAGATGGGTTATTTATGTCTTATGTTTAGTCTTAGTTGAGAATTCGATGAATTTAGACACGCTTTTGATAAACGATTTTGTTTGTAAAATATAGCAGTGCACCCGTTTCTTTTGCACAGTAGGTACTGTATTTTGAAGTAACGTCCAGACGTCGAGATCAGAGCAATTTTATTCGTATACGCGTTACGGCTACATATTATTTGGAGAAACATTATTTGGACAACTTATTTGCAGTGTTTTTGGATTTATTTTGTTAAATTCGCCCGGCTTCGTTCTTAAGTGATAATTTCAAAATGTCCGAAAGAAAAAGAAAACGACTTTCAGGTTTTTAATATAGAAAAATAAAAGAGGCAAAAACTGTGACGAAAAAAAAATTAGCGGTGCACTGGAATGATTTTTGATGAAAAATATACATAAAAATATAGAAGACTCGGATATAAATTTAGGACCTTCAACTTCAAGCGAAGTCCAAACCATAGAAAAAAGTACCAAACAATTGAATATTCCTGCGGATAGAGATGGATGATTTGATGACATTAATAGCGATAGTGCGAGTGCTGATGCTAAAACACCTGAACCTGAAACCACCAAGACAGAACAATTAATGTAATGAAATGGAGAAAAAACATTGGGGCGCACGTAGAACAAATAACAATTGTAGTAAGATGTGTTTCTGCTTTCTGCAATGTTACCTATAGAACATGAAGTGTGTGCGACATTGGACATTAAAGATATTGTCAAAAAGTTTTCCAAGACGAAAGCCCGAAAAGTGCGTTTTTATTTTTTTTTGTGTTTATGTGTCTATTCACGGTTTATTTTAATTAACTGGACGTTTAAATTAGGATATTAGGATATACATATTCTGGAAGTTGGATCATGGTTATTAAATTAGGATAATGAACGTTTAAATTAGGATATTAGGATGGGATATTAGGATATACATTAGGATAATATATGGACGTTGGATCATGGAGATTAGTCTAAATGTTCAAGCAAGTATTTATCAATTTACAAACTATTATTGTTATATTATGCATCTTCTGCACATTTGTTTCAATAATAGTATGTATGTCTAAAGTGTTGGAAGGGGGGCGGCAAATATTAAGTTGCACACGGGCGGCCAATACCTTAGCGGCGGTCCTGGGCCGATGGAATAAAGAAATCGAGAATTGGCGGCCATATGAAGTAAAAAGGCCACGAGGAAGACCGCAAATGCGCTGGAGCGACGATATTAAAAGAACCACAGGACCAACGTGGAAACGTCTTACAAACAACAGAGATAAATGGCGAGAATTAGGAGAGGCCTTTATTCGGCAATCCGAATAGAGAGAAGGGCTTAAAAAAAATGATTTCTCTTGCACTTACCTCATTATAAATATAGCGTCGGTGGATGATCTTTCCTACCTAAAACTTTGTTGTTCTTCTGCTAGTGTTATAATTTCAATCAGTTTATTAGTTATCACTTTGGTTGTTAATTTTAGTTATGTTTAATAAATTAATATCCCTGTAATTTTCCGGGTCCGATTTGTCTCCCTATTTGAAGAGAGGTATTAGGATGATTGATCTTCATCCTTGAGGAAGTATGTTTTGTTCTTTTGATCTGTTTTTAGGAGAATTTGAACTAAATTAGTGACAAACAGACAGTATTAATAAACCAGTCGAGATGTAATTTGACCTTGTATGGCGAGCTCAAATTTTATTGTTTTAACCTTTAAGGGTAGTCAATTGTAGTATAAATTTAAAATTGCCACTGAATGAGACCGTTGCGTTAGCCGCCATCTTGAATTTAAAAAATAACCATTTTGCTGAATATATTTGCTATTTTCAACTTTTCTGCAAAAATGGTACATTTCAGGGAGAAATAGGGAAGGGGGAAGCATAATTATTGAATTATACTGTTTATTATTAACTTTGCGTCATGAATGTACATAGACAAAAATGGAGAGATTTATATTTTATACAATTTTAATGTCTTTCATTTTTTTGATAAAATCAATATTTAAGGTCTAAGGTTGTTTTCTTTTATGGCTTGCTGCTGATAACGTCAATGCCGCCGCTAAGGTATTGGCCGCCCGTGTCCAACTTAATATTTGCCGCCCCCCTTCCAACACTTTAGACATACATACTATTATTTAAAGAAATGTGCAGAAGATGCATAATATAACAATAATAATTTGTAAATAGATAAATACTTACTTGAACATTTAGACTAATCTCTATGATCCAACGTCCATATATTATCCTAATGTATATCCTAATATCCCATCCTAATATCCTAATTTAAACGTCCATTATCCTAATTTAATAACCATGATCCAACGTCCAGAATATGTATATCCTAATATCCTAATTTAAACGTCCATTTAATTAAAATAAACCGTGAATAGAAACATAAACACATAAAAAAACTAAAAACGCACTTTTCGGCCTTTCGTCTCGGAAAACTTTTTGACAATATTTTTAATGTCCAATGTCGTACACACTTCTATGTTATTCTATAGATAACATTGCAGAAAGCAGAAACACATCTTACTACAATTGTTATTTGTTCTACATACGCCCCAATGTTTTTTCTCCATTTCATATAAGTTTTGAAGAGTTAATCCTTTTTTTAATGTTGTAGATAGTTTAAACAGCTTTTGAGAATATTTTATATGAGCTGCACCGGATTCATGTCTTTTTAAAATAATAGCTAAATGTTGCCAGTCACTTACCCCATTAATTTCACTAAGTAATTGTCGGCTGCTTTCATCACAACGGTAGCTGCTTTCAAAAGAAACGGGTACACTACTATATTTTACAAACAAAATCTTTTATTAAAAGGGTGTCTAAATTCATCGAATTCTCAACTAAGATTGAACATAAGACATAATAACCCATCTATAAACATAACCATAGGAACAATATTATAACAGAAACTTTACAACCACTTGCCTAAATTCTTGTAAAGTATCTACGTGTGAAATCTCAAATAACTGAAGTCCGAAAGCCGCCAGCCGCTTTGAATTAAAAAGTATTCCCGAAACTGCTTTATGACTGTACCTGCAAAAGGGCGGCAGTTCATAAAATAAATAATATTTTCTGACATTTTTTTTTAGATTAGGATGAAAAAAAGAATTATACATGATAAATGAAACGCATTTAAGTATTATCACGTACTGAATAATTATTATTGTTTAGAATATTAACGTTCACAGAATTATCTGAATCATCACTATTTAATTATTTTCGTTTTAAAAAAGTATTATCATCAGTGGACTGCTTTTGCCGCCCCTATTGTTGGCTGCCCATGTGCGATGCACACTTGGCACACATGGTAGCGGCGGCCCTGGATAACGTCAACGTCTAGGGTTGAGTCTCGTTAGGCTTGTTAAAATTCTTTAGCACAAAAAATCAAAGAAATCAAAATTATATAAAATAAAATTTTCTACATTTTTGTTTATGTACATTTATGCCGTAAAGTTAATAATAAAAGAGATAATTCAATAATTATTATACTTAGTCACTATTTTCCCCCTTAACTGGGAAAATATCGACCTCGGGAAAATAATTGCAAAGAAGAGATTGTGGGAAATCGCAATTGCAATAATTTAATTCGTTACCATTTTGTCGAAAAGTTGAAAATGGCGAAAATGATGAAAAAACGTCCTGTAAAACCAATCCCAGCAAGGTCTTACGCCCGCGCCTTTACCGCATGCGTAATACCTCAAATACTGATTTTAGCAGAAAAATGAAAGAGATCAAAAATGTTTAAAATATAATTCTCTACATTTCTGTTTATGTACATTCATGTTGTAAAGTTAATGATAAACGAGATAATTCAATAATTATGCTTCTCCCCTACTTCCACTGTTTTCCCCTTACGTTGGAAAATATCGACCACACGAAAAAAATTGTAGAAATTGTAGGAAATCGCATTTACAACAATTTCAGTCCGTAGTATTTTTGTGGAAAAGTTGAATATAGTAGAGATATTGAGCAAAAACGGTTCTCATGTAAATTCAAAATGCCAGCTACAAATAACTCGACGGCGGCGTGGAATTCAACGGCGATTTTAAATGTGCACTACTATTGACCCCCTAGGTTAGAATAATAAAACTTGGGGTAGCTTGGCATGCAATGTTAGGGCTTTATCTTTGTCTATCCCGACTAGACTATACAAATAAGTTAGGTGGACAGAGTAACAAATGTTGAGATGCTGAGAAGAAATGATAAAAAAGAAGGTAAATAATGAAGTTGCAAATACAATTAAGACCAGAACATTATAGTTGTCGTTCTAATATTTCAGATGATAATACAAAATAAAACAAGGAGCAGTATTTGAAGAATCTTTCCTGGTTGAATAATTTGAAAAAGCATTTAAAAGCAGCTTCAGAGCAGCGGTGTCAAAAGAATATGTAGTGTTCTTTTTTCTCTCTCTCATAAATACGATATCTTACGTTTGATAACTGTATTGTATATCAATTGGATTACCTTCTATACACGTGTGTACCTCGTACACTATCAATAATAAAGCAATTTCATTAAAATTGATTTTACACCACATTTTCAAAAATTCCTAAACACATACATAATATCAATTCCGTTTATTTTTCCAAATCAACAAATAATTCAAGTGACCCAATAAACCACGAAACATACCCGAATCCCCTCACAGTCTCCACCACTCGCAAGAATAATTCTCTTATATTTTCTTGTCCCTTTGCTCTAGAAAGCGATTAGACTGTGACGATCCTTTATCGATCGACGAAAATAAAGAGCGGTCTAAGAGTCTCGCGGTTTTTAATCTGATGCATGGAGAAATTAGAATGTGACCGAAGTAGGTTGCGTGATAGAAGGGCTTTGGGACACGGAGTCGATCGATCCATGGCAAGTGCGATGCCGGTTTATAACTAGCAGTTGTAAGGGTAGTTGTAAAAGTGAGCTTCTAGAGCAGTGGGTCCAGGTAAGTTCGATGTATTAGATAGGGCTTAAAGGCTAAAAAATCGCCGGACCCTTTCTGTTTGCTCTTGTCTAGGTGTCAAAATTATATAAACGTAAGATACATAAATATTATCTCTCAAACTCAAACAAATTAAAGCATGTCAAATTTAATATCTAGCTATCTAGAGTTAAAATGGTAAAAAATATATATAAAACAGGTAATTTGATAAAAAATATATCACATACTAATCAGATTAGATTAAGACAATACCGTAGGGTAAACTCTTGATTTAAAACAACTTTAGTAATTTAGGATAGATTAAAATTGCTTATTGGTCATTTATGACCAGATTGTAATCGTAAATAGACAGAAAAAAACATACTCAGCGTTTATTGAATTAGATAGTTGATTTAATTATTGTATGTATTCATTAATAGGGAGCTATAGATGTAAGAACATATTATGTTGTAGATTTTTGTTACCTTCTATCGTTTCATTATTATTATTCATTGTGCATCATTATACTTTACCTTTTTGACTAATACATGTTGATAATTCACATGTCATAACTTGAACAAAGAATGAAATCTTCTTCTTCTTTTTATATACACATGGCTGTCTGTTTTTTAATGTCCCTCCAGTAAGTTGTCGTTTCATCGTTTTCGTAATCTTCCTACTGATCGTCTTCCTATTGGGGAACCGTCTCTTGCCGTCTTTACTACTCTGTTTATTGTCATTCGGCTTATATGATCGTTCCATTCTACTCTTCTATTTCGTACCCAGTTCTTGATGTTCTCCACCTTGCATCTACGTCGGCGTCATATATCTGTACTTCTAGCTCTGTCCCATAGTGTCTTACCATCAATTTTTCTAAATATTTTCATATCTGCTGTTTCTAACATCCTTTTTGTCCTCTCTGTGCCAGGTCTTGTTTGTGCTGCGTATGTCATTATTGGTCTGATGACTGTTTTGTAAATTCTGCCTTTCGTTTCTTTCCCGATTTTTTTATTTCTCCATAGTGTTTCATTCAGGCAGCATGCGGCTCTGTTTGCTCTATTCACTTGATCTTCCACTTCAGATCTTCTCGACCTAAAATCTTGTTGTTCTTTTGCTAGTGTTATAATATAATTCAGTTTATTTGTTATCACTTTGGTTGTTAATTATAGTGTTGTGTTTAATAAATTAATTCCTCTGTAATTTTCCGAGTCCGATTTGTCTCCCTTTTTGAAGAGAGGTATTAAAGATGCTTGATCTCCATTCTTGAGAAATTCTATTTTGTTCTATAATTTTTTGGATTAGTTTTAAGAGTTGTTTGGTCAGATCTGGTCCTCCGTACTTTAGGTGTTGTTTGGGTATTCTGTCCTCTCCTGGTGATTTTCTATTTTTTAATTTCTTTAATGCTTCCTTTACCTCGTCCTCCTCAATATTTATTTCTTCGTTTGTCGTCATCTCTGGTGTTGGTGGTTCATTATCGTCAACTTTAGTAAATAGGGATCGAAATTAGTCTACCCATGTTTCCTTATGAATGTGTTTCATTTTTATTAGTTTGTTCATCTATTTTCTTTGTCCTCTGATCGTTCTCCATATTTCTTTTTGTGTTCCATAGAAGTCGTGTTCCATTTGTTTTAAGAAGCTCTGCAAGTGTTCCCTTTTTATTTGTATAACTAAAGTATTCGTTTCATTTCTGATTCGTTTATAGTGGTTGTATGCCTGTTGTGTTGTGTTCTGTATTAAAAGGTTTTTTTCTTTTCTTTACATTTTGTTTTCACTTCCTCTCTAAACCATGGTGTTTTATTTTTTGATATGTTAGTGTTCGTTACTTTCCTCTCTCCAATTGATTCTGTTGCTGCGGAAAATTATGTTATTTTTGAGTTTTTCCCAGCTTTCCTCGATGTTATCGTTTTCTAATATTTCATTCCCAGCGATCTTCTCTGATATTCTTTTCTTGTATAAGTATTCCGTCGATTCCGTATTTAGTCCTTCGACTTTGATTTATGTTTGTGTTGGCGCCGCTCTCTTGGGTGGGAAGTATTTCATAAGACTTATCCTGAAAGAATGAAATAATAAGCAGAACTATTTTGGCTGAGGCAAGAAGAATCAACTACGGGAAAATTAAGGACACGAAAAACATGGTAAGAAATAGAATATAATCAGCAGAAGCACGAATACAAATCCATTAGCACGAATAAAAAAAGGATATTTACACAAAGAACATTGCATCTGTCTCATTTTCAAATACCAGGCAGGTAGGTATTCAACAGAGATAGACACATTTTCTAGAATTATTATTGGAAGTCAATATTAGTAAAAACACAGATTTTTGTTTTTTTGTAGGTGCGTTACAAATCATTATGTTATTATGTTTGGAATCTTTTAGCGAAACAGATTGATATCCATCTTGTGAATGTAGATTTCGGTTGTTTACCATAGTAGTCCTTTCCATTTTAAACATTTGTCAGCGGTTTTCTATGCATTTTCAAAGAATTAGCGCCGCGCGCCGTAATGAAAGCTGATCAATGTTATAAAAAGTTGTTAAAAAAAGTTTTCTTATAAAACACATGTAGTGCAAATTCACAAAACTGGTACAAAAACAACCAAAAAGTGTTTTCTTTTATGCATTGGACTGAAATAAGTCCTGGTTGTGTCCAGTTGGTCTGTGTCGTCTTAACTGACAAGAACCACGTGTTAAAAACCGAGCAGAGAGACATGTAGTTCCTCAAGTATTAATTTATCCATTGTCATTGACCTAGAGTCAACACATAATTTAAGTTTGGAAAGATGTAACCCATATATGGATGTCATAGAAATCTAATTTCATTGTTAGCTTCAAGTACATAAGGCACTGAAGATGATCTGATTAGATCGAAAACGGTATGCTGCTACTGTATAAGTTTTGACTACACTTGTAAAAGTTTTAAAAAGTTTTAACTACATGTTTATTTTATATACCTAAATACAATGGTGAAGTGTTTTAACTTCTGTATGTTTTTTTAAATATGATGGTATACAGCCAACTACTGGGATTTTCCCATTAATTTTTACATTTCAATCTTGTTTATTCTTTTCTTTCACTACTAATTTGCACTCATCATCAAACCAATTATTTCTTCTTTTATTTTACATTTTGCCAACGACATTCTCGGCTGCATTGTTTATTCCTTGTTTAATTTTTTCCACTGTTCCTTTATTTTCTCCTTCATTTCCATGTTCTTTCATTCTTCGTTGTTTTTATTTTACATTTTCTAATCACTGGCATATGATCCGAATCGATGTTGGCCCCTCTGTGAGATCTAACGTCATTTTTCGATTATTTGTGTGTCTTTTTAATCAGTACACGGTCTATTTGATTTCCCTCCAGACTTCGTGATCTCATCTATGTTATTTTGTGTATGTCTTTATGTTTATATCTCGTGCTACTTATGTCCATGTTTAATGCCGCTGTTAAATTACATTCAACCTCTCTGAAACAATTTTCTTTGTCTATTTGGGCGTTGAAATCTCCTATAATGATAAATATATCTTCTTTCGGGATTTTCTCGTCGTTTTATTCTAATATTTCATAGAACTTCTGTTTTGTTGAGTCATCACTGTTTTCTGTGGGTAGTTATTATGGACAATTTGTTCGGTTTGCTATTTACTCTTATGTATGATATTCTTTCACTTATGGGATTCAATTCCATAACTGTATGTATCATTTCTCCTATCACCATAAAAGCCGTTCCTCCATATCCATCCATATCTCCATATCCTGTTTTTTTTTTCGCCAAAGTAGTTTCTATGTTTGCAACTGTTTACAAGTCTTTTAAAAGCCGCCAACTTTTGTTTCCCTTTCCTCTACACCAGATTAAAATAAGTTACCAATAGTTTGGGTAACTTTTTAGTTTGCAACTAGCTGTCTTTATAAAAGATCACTTAAATTGACAGAATGTCCTCAACCAACGAAGATATTATGCTGGTAATGCAAAATTGTAAATTTTGTTTTATCTTTCTCTGTATATATACAGATTTATTATATATTCTATATAATAAATACAGAGTATATGTAATATACTCTGTATATTACAGACTATAATTTATCTTTCTCTGTATTTCTAGTTCGTATAGCCACACTATCATTTTTCTTATTTTTTTTTATAAATTCTGTCAGTTGATTCCCATAAAATACTTTAGGAGTGATATAAATTCATTAAAGTCTCCGTTAATTCGCTCTTCCACACTGCCTCCATGTTTTTGAATGTTTCCAACTGACTAAGCATACACACCGATCGTGTCAATAACTTGCATTGACAACACAAAAATTTGTAATTTTTCTTTGGTGGATATTTAGCTTAACGGTTCGTGTATTCCAAAATATAATAAATTAAGTAATATACTGTTTTGTCTCATCCATGTGTTCCATAGTTTCGCATTTCTTCAAGAAGCACTGCTGTAAGGTAGCAACGTAAACTATGAATACTAATAAATATTGAGAGAGTAAACATTAATGGTACCTATTCAAAAAGATATCAATATGTGCGTTGGTAAGGATACCCTTGAAAGCTCTTCCGTTTATTAAAGATATAAGCGAGATACTGTTTTATAGCTTCTTGAGTATAAATTTATTTAATTTGTGTCAGTTTACCAAATTTATATTAAGGTTATCGATGTTTAAGGTTTGTGATATTTACTTCTTTTCGTATGTATTTAAAATCTTTGGTAGAAGCATATCATCATCATTGGTGCTACAGCCCTATAAAAGAGCCTCGATCTTCCCAAGTCTATTACGCCAGGCAGTTTTATCCATTGCCAACTGCTGCCAGTTTGCTGCGCCTATTTGTCTACCATCCTCATCTACACCCTCCCTTCATCTGAGTTTTGACCTACCCCTACTTCTATTTCCCACATAAGGATTCTTCTAGGAGGGTTGTTCCGCTGTGATCTTGCCAGATGTCCTGCCCGTCTTAGTCTTCCTTATATATACTCAGTCGTATACTGTATACATTAAACTATATGTTATATACATGTTTAAATTATTACTGTTAATCCAAAATTTAACACAAGAATAAAAATAACAAATAATGTTTATAAAAGGATCATTTAATTTTTTACTTTTAACATTTTTAATAATAAAAATTTGGGATTCACATTTCAATCGACTTTTAGCAAATGGCTAACAATACTGCAATAACAGCTTTCACTCTTTTAGTTAACTACTCATTTATCGTTTATCGTTCAAGACGGGAACATCAGAATATCAGAAATCTGAAATGAAGAAAAACGGTCAGCTCAACTGGCATTTAAAGCTGGTACCCCACACATATCTCTCTCACTCTCTCACTTCACTGCCTTCCTGCCTCTTGTCTGCTCTTGTCTTTCCGCAGCCAAAAGTAAAAGATGGCTGATTCCTCTTCTGGTTTATTCCTGCGAAATTTCCTCTACTAGTATTTTTCATATATATATTTAGGGATTCTACAGTATTCACTGCCTTCCCTCGCTCAACCGTTTCCATCTCTCTCTGTTGTTCCATTCTCCATCGTTTAGTCCTCTCATATTCATGGCGTCGTCTACTTCGTTCCTCCAGGATTTTCGGGGTCGTCCTCTTTTCCTCCTTCCTATGGGGCTCCATTCGGTTATTCTCTTTATCCATCTACTGTCGCTAGTTCTTCTTACATGTCCATACCACTTTAGTCTTTTTTGTTCTATATATGTTAGTATATCTGTTTCTATTGATGTTCTTTGCTTTATTTCGTCATTACTTCTCCTATCCATTCTTGTTACTCTGCAGCATCTTCGCAGGCATTCCATCTCTGTTGCTACTATCTTACTGCTGTTTTTCTTGTTTATGATCCAATTTTCAGCCCCATATGTCATAATACTTCGCACTAATGTTTTATAAATCTGCGTTTTTGTCTTCATATTTAGGTGTCTATCCCACCATACTGAGTTAAGTTGTCGGATTGCTGTTCTTGTTTGTCCTAATCTTTGTGTAATTTCTTCCTCTGTTGTTGCCTTTTTCGTGATTATAAACCCCAGGTATTTGAATTTATCCTTTCCTTTGATTGTTACGTTGTCATCAATCTGTAGATCTTCTATGTCTTCTTCACTTGTAGATAGGTACTCTGTTTTCGCGAGGTTAATATCTAGGCCAGCCTTGGTATATTCTTTTTGTAGTTTCTTCATCATGTAGCTGAGGTCGTCTTGGTCTTGTATAATCACTACTTGATCGTCTGTAAAACTTAACGTATATAGGTATTCGTTCCGTACCGGTACTCCCATGCCTTCGCATTTTCTATTCCATGTAGTCAAGGCTTTCTCTAAGTATATTTTGAATAGGGTTGGAGATGTGGAACAACCCTGTAGGAGCCCTTTTGTTGTGGTGAAGTCTCCTATGATTCTTGTTCCCATTTTAATGGACACTTTATTTTCTTTATACAGAGCTTTTGTAGCTTCTATGAGTTCCGTCTGTATTTCTAATTTGTACATTGCCTCACATAGTTCTGACCTTGGTACAGAGTCATACGCCTTTCTCGGGTCCACAAATGCCAAGTGTATATCTCTATTTTTAGCTTTTTTCTAAAAAAAAAACAGCTATTATCCGGTGTTCCTCTTCTTTTTCTTCCGTCTGGTTGGTATTCAAGTGCCTGTCTGGTTATATTATTTGGTCTTTCCTTAGTGGCATACAATCCATTTTCATTTCCATTTTTTAATAGGAGACCGACAGAAACGACTCATTTGTCAGATTCCTAATACAGAAATAAATTTTTAAGGGAAAATGAATATGTGTTTTTAGGTAAAAATATTAATAGAAAAACCGTATCACCCACTATTTACATTTTAATATTTAATATTTTTGGATGGGAGTAAACCAGACTTAACTGTAATGACAATTACATTTTTTATGTGATTTTGACTTTTCGATTTAAAATCCGAAAATAGTTTTCCGTCAAATACGTATATCATAATGTATTTTGCGATATATGTATACGATATATTTATTCTATACAGATCGAAGTTGTATCGTCTTTTTAGTACTTTTCCGTTCTGTGCAAATTAATTTTTCGGGAGTGTCTTTTAAAATAGTATTAATTTGTTTCAAAATACAGGTCGATATCCCAACAGCATCTTGACTTTCCGGATTTGAAAAACCTCAAAAACGCTCATGTATTTTCCGGTCAAAAAATAAAGAAGGACTAATACTGTCCGAGTTTGTATAGAAATATCTATTGTATTATCTGCCATTAGTGGAAAATGTCGACTCTTTTACTTCACTTAAAACTTGATCCAATCCCTATATATCTGAAACATACAATTTTTTTTATTGTATAATGGCTTTGGCATAGCCAATTAGCCATTATACAATATACAATATACAATTTAAGAGCTCATTTTATTTGTCATACAACTTCAAAATATTGATCAATTTTGATAGGACGTCACGGCTTTTTGATACCATTTCGTTGTGCATACGAATATTTTTGGCATATGCACCACTTAAAGCAGAAGCGATATTGTTTGTACGTAATAGGTGGAAGCTTAAAATATTGCTCATAAATTTAGCCGAGTTTTCGTCTTTTTTACCTTTTCGCCCAGATGTTTCGCAACCAAGTTACACTTGTCTTAAACTCAATACCGGCATAGGTCGGTAATTTTTTTTAATGGTAATCTTGTCTTCCAAACTCAAAGAACTTCTTCTTCTTCTTCTTCTAATGGCGCTACAACCCTTTGTGAGTCTTGGCCTGCTTAACAATGTTCTTCCATTCTGCCCTGTCGGATACTTTCCTTCGCCACTGCCTGATGTTCATGGTTTTAAGATCCCTCTCTACGTCGTCTATCCATCTTTTACGGGGCCTTCCTCTTGTTCTGTTTTCTTGGGGCTTCCATCTCTGGACTACTTTTACAGCTCGATTATCTGGCATTCTTTCTAGGTGACCAAGCCAGTTTAGTCTTTGTGACTTTACAAATCTGACAATATCTGCGCTCTGCATACGCGTCCAAATATCTTCCTTAGTATTTTGCGCTCAAATATTCTCAGTTGATTTTCTCAAAGAACTAAAGTTCAGTTTTATTATTAATTAACACACCTTCATTGTCTTACTTAATATTTCGTACCTAAGATTTCAACTTAACTTAATCAACACAAAACAATCATGTAGTACATATCTTGTTGTAATACTTCCAATAACCAATCGAATTGTGAATTTTATCTCGGGGCTGGTTTCTGAACGCCCGAATACACCCCGTAGCTCCGCGCCTGTGGAGCGATGTAGTCACCTGTGGTATGGAAATGTCAACACTAAAGTGAATGAAGTTTCAACAGTAAAGTAAAGTGTAAATATGAAATACCATTAATTATTTCTACATCATATTTCTGGGGAAGGCGGCGCCACTGTAATCCTCCCTTACCAGCCGTCACTGGTCCAGGTGTATATTAAAAATAAATTGAAATTTCTCTTATAGTGTTGGTCTCCGAACTTATTAACCTTGATTTCAACTATAGAAATTTCCGGTTTGTCTTTTAATCTATAGTTTATGATCCTCTTGGATAAGTATTTGCATATGTCACTTTTTTTACTAGAATTATAGTTCGCCATAACAATTCTTAACAATAGTTATTTATCTCCGAAACAAAAACGCCGTAACAGCAGGAAATAGAAAAAATAAAAATTCGAAGAAATAAAAAAGACTGGCAAACATAACCAAACAAACAATATCAAATAACAATTTATAAACGTTATTGCTTAAAAAGATTTTATAAATTTTTTTTTTGGTTACTTGTGTTAACGGATTGGAGTGGATTCAGAATCAATCAGTTAAATACAATTTTTTGTTTATTTTATATTTCGTCTACTAAATTGGACTTAATTTAAAAACAGAATCATTCCTCCAATGAGACATATTTTACGAGTTTTTAATCATATATCTAGTTAATGAAGTTTTGTAAAAAATTTGAACTCTGAATCCCTAAATAATAATTTAACATACATACAATAATTACAGAGCATTTTTTTACACAGAACTAATGTCACTCTTAAATTTAGGCAACACTGCCATTTGTAGCTCTCATGCCGGAGGTGACAGAACTTAAATACTGTGCCTGTTTCCCTCTATTCCATTACCTCGCATTTTTCTATGTAACACAAATGTATCACAAACTTAATAGTGGCTAACAAAATTATACTAAGTACATCTTGGCCACCCAATATTCGATAATATCCGATGAAATTAATTTTGTTACGGGGAATCCTTCTCATTAAACTAAAAAAGTATCAAATCATACCTTATACAGTCGATCTAATTTACATACCGTTGCACGTCATTATCATTGACAGAGATCAAAGTTGACATAGTTGCCAAAGTATAAAAAAATCCTGAATCGATTTTAAATCAAATAGTTCACATAATTTTTGCAAAAGAGCCTACCATCTCTTTACAACGACTATTTAAATTCTTACGTGTCATTTTTGAAATAAAACACACTAATTTTGTTCTAAAAAGAACAGATTTTATTAAATAGTATAAAATATAAAACAAGAGGTATTCACTTTAAAATTCAAAATAATAAAGTACAAAAAGTGTCAACACCGCAACTGTCAAATAAGTGTTACCAATTTATGCCAAAATGTCACCTTCGTTCGATTACAGTTACAGTGTGTTCCGAACAACGTTATAATGCATTTATACAAATTAAATGAAACATACCTATTATTGTGTAATTCTTTAAGTTAACATTAATAGAAATCTTTAAATATTATTTCTACGCATATATAATAAAATATGCCTAGTGGCTGTAATGCCAGTGTACTCGGCAAAGTGAATCTAAAAAGAACACACCTACCGCCTAAATATTTCCTGTTGGTATCCTGTTACCTCACGGGCTATGACGCGGATGACGTGAAACGGTAACTAAATTAGATGAAGTATATGCTTAACTTGAGCAATATGTCAACCATTCAATCTATTTCTTGCTGCTGGTTTTCATCTCTATTTAGGTTAAGTATTTGAGTTACCTTGATGAATTGAAGCCTCCGGTCGTAAAACTTGTCAAAGTGTCAAAATTATATAATGCAGAAACTATTGATTTAATTTAAAGTTAGAATGATAAAGCATGAGTAAGCACTCTTTTAATGTAATAACAATCATTTTGTGTGTTTAAAGGAGGTGAAATAAATAAATAAATAAATAATTTAAACATTAGATGTTTTAAAAATAAAATTTTGAATAAAACGGATATTATGCACATTAATTTTAAAACAATAGCCATTACTCAATTGATTTTTTTAACAAATTATGGAAAGAAAACTTGTCACTTAACAGGTTTTTCATGACTGTTGGTAAAGAAAAGTTATACTTAACAGGTTCAAATGGACTCTGAGTGAAAATAGAAAAACTATTTAAATTGACAAAAGTTGAATAACAGCAAAGGATTAGTATATAAGTAATATTGAACAAACGAACTTACAAATAGTTGTTCTGAAGCTATTTTCTTGTGGCATGTTAAAGTACATGGTACAAAATATTGTAAGTACCTATTGAAGATTTGCTTTTCAATGTATGTAATATGAAATTCTGATTTTGATCAAATTATTTTTAGTTTACATATAGTATATGAAAATGAATATCAGAAACAAAGAAATATACATTTAAATAAATTTAATATTCTTTTAGAACAAAAGGGTTAGATAACTTAAATAGAAATAATGACATATTAGCGATAGTTGTCAATCTATCAAATAGACATTTAAATGATGATTTAAATGCAACAGAGAGTTTAATACTGTCAAAGGGTCTAAATTTTGCTGTTACTCATCCATCAATTCCAAAATTAGACATAATAAGCTCAGTGGAGAAAATATCTCAATGTTTAGAGGTAATAGATTTTGACAAGAGCTATGAGTCATGCCGATACAGTACACAAGTTTACCTGTTCTTTACAAGGTCATAGCGCTTGTCAAAATCATAGCACACTACCACCTAGCATTGAAACTTCCGTGTTAGGGAATAAAACAATGATTGGCGCATCACCTAGTGATCGGGCGCATAACTATATATACATGGCGCTAAATTCAAAAGTTTAGTAATATTACCTAGGATTGTGAACTCATTTTAAAGTAAAGGAAAATCGATATAATCCTAAAATAACAAGAAAAATCCTTATCCTATACGATAATAAATATTTTTCGTATACTTTTTGGGTTTTCTTGTTATGTTGGGACTATATTTATTTTCCATTACATTAAAATGCCAAAGTGGTTAAATAAATTACAGAATAAAATATAGAATAAAATCTTTATTTATAAAAATGTTACAAGAAATGTTATATGTGTTACAAGAAATATTAATAATACAAGCCATGTGTAGTATAATTTAGTTTTCTTAATGTTGTGACAAGAACGGGTCAGTATTTAAATAATTGTTTTGTCATTCTTATCAAGTTTTATGTGAATAAAAGCCTAATTCTGCAAAAGACATTTTACTACAATTTTATTCGCATAAATTTACAATGGGGAAGTACTTTAGACCAGATAAACTAGAGGTTGGTCCAAACTGTCAAACTTCCACCAAAGAATTCAAACATTAGTAAGTATATAACATTCAAGAATTTTTTAGAAAGCAATGAATCTAAAGATAAATCCCTAGAAGGTAAAGATAAGTACATGCTTTTAAAAAATTAATCTACGATTACATAAGCGAAGCAATCAATCTGGAAAACCAATTGCTTTTTTCACACATACCCTCACAGATTCCGAATAAAAACATGCAATTGAAAAAAAAGCAAATGAGTTGAAGTATTTAAAAAAATGCAGACATTATCTGGTAGAAAAGCAATTCTAACCAATTACAGATTCAATCACTATTTGGTTTATATAGAATGACGGTATATATCAAATCTAACAAGGAGAACTAGCTTTACTTCACAAGAATTTATTAATTATCTACACTCTAAAGGAATATATTCAAGTAGAACAACACCATATAATCATGAAGAAAATGGTTAAGTCGAAAAATACAATGAGTTATATGGAAATTGGTGAATCTAGCATAGAAAACCAAAAATTTAGAATTCACTTAATGGAAAACTGCTTTACCATGTGCTCTGCACTATATAAGAAGTTTACTGTTGAATTGTTATATTACTGAATCAAGATAATGATGAAGGTCCAAATAACACACTAGAGAATTCCACTACTAAATAAATACCAGATGAGACAGAAAATTTACCTGTTCAAAAACCTGATGATAATGATGAACCAAGATTGGAAAATTCAGATTTTCATTCTAGCTGTAAATCAGCTGGAGCTAAAAATAAACCAAAATAGTTGCAATATTTTGTTCAAAAATAGGGACGGGTGAATGTAGTATAATTTAGTGTTCTAAATGTTGTGACAGGAACTTGTCAGTATTTAAATATTTTTTTTGTAATTCTAATGTCAAATTAAAGCCTAATAAGCAACAGACAGCCATCAGACATTCTGAGTTTTTTGTAGTACTTTCATCCTAATGCAATAACACACACTATCAGTGGTCAGTGAAAACTCATACAGTCTGGCGTTCTACTCACAGAAAGAGAGAACTCAAGGACCCTGCTAAGTTGGAAACAGAACAATTAAATGATTTAGTTCTAGAAAGAAGTTTATATACATTTATACTCATACTATATGTTATATATTTATATGATAATACTTTTATTCTTATAATCAGAATCATAATATGAGTTCCAGAAAAATATTCTGGTTATCAACAAAATTATGATTTTGATTAGATTAGCAAAATATTGCTTCTTGCAAAAAGAAAACCCAAGAATGAGGAATAACCGAATGATAGCAAATAGAAAAAACGAACAAAAAAAAAGAACAATGGATAAGGTAAATAATTTATTTCTAAGGTATGCTTAAAGTTTTCACCCAGAATGTAAGCTTTGCTAAAACCTGATATAGTAACTTTATTTGCTCAGTATAAACTCCAAACAACAGAGGATAATAATGTTTTTATGCCTGAAATGACAAACACAATTACAATCAACAGATTTTTTCACCAGTATGTCATCTTAAGATCAGACATCCCATCCCTGTCATCAACAGAATAGGAAAGATCCCTGTCAACACATTCAAATTTATTTATTCATAACTCTGAACGCCTTACCGCTGTCTATGTGGATGCAGGCTAATATACGGGACAAGCCGATTAAGTGTTACAACTTAGTGGTTAAGTACACAGTATTTTAAGATAATAAAATTAAATAATGTGAAATAAAAATATATTATGTACACAAACACATGCATGTACACATACATATATATATATATATATATATATATATATATATATATATATATATATATATATATATATATATATATATATATATAAATATATATATATATATATATATATATATATATATATATAATTAAAGATGTAATGACATTTTAAAACCTATAAACCCAACAGTTAGTTCTATGATTCTAAAATCCAGCACAAACAATAAAGATGGAAAAATAACATAACAAAAATAAAAAAATATGTAAAGTATTACCTAGTTACAATAAAAACATGAAGTATTTTACACAGTTAAGTTTCCAAACTCTATGGTACCAGTAACTCTTCTACTAATATTTATATATTTATTGAGGGACATATTAAATACATTTACATTTAGGTTGTTTAACAAAGATAAGTATCTATTCAGTGGGCTATTAGCACCATAGGTTGTTTTACAAAATGGAACATTAAAAGTACATAGATGAGGCAAACCATGGTATTATAATATGGTACTCTAAGACCAATCTCACTCACAAGAGAGGGACAGATCCCTCCTCATACTTAAAGCAGGCAAGCTCATAGACCTCTCCATGATAGTGTAGTCATGGTCTGCTAATCTAATCCAACTTTGAAAGGCGCACACCTGTAGAAATTTATGCCGAACCCTCTCTAAGGTGATGCTTTTTAAGATAGTTGTTGAACCACCACCTACAAATAATTCAAATACTAAGCTAAGTAAGACTGGTTTTATAATATATAATTTTAGGTTAAATTTATAAACTAATTTTATAGTAAAAGGTCAGATATAATGTGAATAAGAATATAGGTCAGTGGTATAATAGTTCTTACATGGTCCTGGTAAAAACAAACTCGGAACGGCTGTTCTCGTAATACCGCTATTTCCAACATTGACTAGGTATATCTTCCTCTTTAAAATGACTAGCGCATACACGAAAATTGTTATAAATAGTTTCTTTTGCAGCATTCTCTAATTAGGGCTCTTAACAGCATTCACCCATTTATCAAACATATCCATATAATGTCCTGGACTTAAAAAAGTAGTATCAAAGAATATACAATAGACGCTTAAGCGTCTATATTCTTTGGTAGTATCCATGCAATCTGGAACACATCTTTTTTGTTCAGTTCTTCGTGTCTACATTGTTATTCCATGTAATGTGTTCGATTCCATAATAAAAAATCGTCGAAAATTGTACGATTTTGCACTATTTATACAAAAAATTTTAAATTATAAAATAAATTATAAAAAATAAAACAAATACAAATATGGCGCCGTATTTGTCTAAACTCAACTTTGACTTGATCACAGCAAACTCACTCCGTGCAGGAACGAGACTAGCAGCGCCACCAAGCGAATGGGCGCCTAATCCGAACATGATTTGACCTTGGCTATCCCTGTTACCAATCTAGGTGTAATTTATCTATGGTCAAAATCCATTACCTATACCAACCCACGAAGAGGAAGAATACAGAGTATTATGTCGGTGATTATGTCAACTTGAATTGCAAAAGTCTATTAAAATTGAACAAAACATAAGCAAAGAGGAACTAAAGGCTATAACAACTTTAAAAAATGACGACTCCATAATAATCCTACCAGCAGACAAGGGGAATGCAACTCTGATAATGGATAAAAATCAATATGAAAACAAAATTAAAGATCTAATAATAAACGGACCTTATACAAAATTAACAAAGGATCCAACAAAGCCTTTGGAAAACAGAGTATATAGAACTTTATTAAAGTTTGATGGTTTAACAAATTATCAGAGAAGATTAATTACACCTCGTTACAGTAAGACTCCTCATTTTTATGGAGTACCTAAAGTTCATAAAACGAATATACCACTTAGACCCATTTGTAGTACCATGAATTCTCCTTGTAGTGAACTATTAAAATTTTTATTAAAAATTATACAACCATTTGCAAATAAAAATGACAGGTTTATAAAAAATACACTACATTTTTTAAATAAATTATCCAATATTGAATTTAATTCAAATTAAGACTTTAAAAATAGTCAAGAAAAAATTAGAGAGTGATGATACATTGGCAACTAGAACAAGACTAAACATATCAGCTATAATAGAGTTATTAACATTATGTATTGATAATACATATATTTTCAACTACATAACGAATTCTATAAACAAAATTTTGGTCTAGCAATGGGCTCTAGTATATCTGTATTATTAGCCGATATATTTATGGAAAATTTATGTCTTCCCTCTTTAGACTCGTTAAAACCAAAGGTCTTTTCTTTTTGGCTCCCTTTAGATTATATTCCCAATCACTAGGAGAACAGACTGCAGTATTCGTTTTTGAATGTTTTTCCATGAGGGCAAAATCCCTATCATAGGTAACATAGTAGGAGCTACCTGTGGAAAAACATGAAAAATTGTTTTGATCTTCAAGGAGCTAAAGCCGGAGATACACATGCCTGTTACTCTCACAATGGTATACCAATAGCTAGCAAGCACCAGCTACTGTCCACAAACTGACAAGTGTGTACGTTAACTGGGATGCAATCGCAAAGAATTTGATTTTTCTTGCTAGTAGCATGCTGTAAGATGCAAGGCGCATGCGTGAAGAGTCTTACTGGTATGTGTGAACGCACATTTCCGCTACGGGTATGCCAGTTGCCAGTAGCTATAGAGAATTGTCGGATTTGATATTTTGGTGACAAAAATCAATCGTTTTATTTTTAAACTTGTTGATTTAAAAAATGTTTCTATGAGGTGATGAAAAAACCATCAAATTTATTGCTATATATAGAGAATTGGAGTGTCTTTGGAATTCTAAATCATCTCTATATAAAAATAAAATAGCCCGTGACAATACTTACACACGCAAATCCCAAATTTTTCTCTTTTTTGAGTTCTGCTTCGGATTCATTATTAAATTTCTAAAAATATCTGTCGACATCAGCAAAATATTTGCTTGTTTAATTCATTCATTCAAGTACTTATGAAAACCTTGCCAGTATAGACAATCGAGCTATTGACATGCAAATTACTAGCAAATGTGTTTTGTGCTTGCCAGTTACTGGCCTATGTCAGCAACTGGCATGCTAGCTACTTTCCCAATTTACTGGCATGTGTGTATCCGGCTTAATAGATGTCACCAAGATCCCACGACTGTTCAATTTTTATTTTGGCAACAACACTTATCTGATATGACATAAAGTGTTTCTCGGAGGACATCAAATTTTTCAAAATACTTGTGACAACTGGCAACTTCATCCGACCCTCGTTTGGCAATTCCTTCGTGCCAAAGGAAAAAATACCCTTCTTCAGGTTGATTGCAGCAATGGATACTAAAATTATACCATCAAAGTTTTTTTGTAAAAGCAAAATCCAGTAGTCAATTTCGGAGTGGGCAAAGCCCGGTGGAAGGTCGAAGGTACAGCAAATTTACTAAGATGTAAATTGGAGCTGGAAGGTTAGATAATACAAGTGATGGAGTTTAAATATCTAGGCATCACATTATCTAGATACGGAAAGCTCGAAACAAAAGTTGAAGATTAAGTGAATAGGGCAGAGTCGCAAGTTGCCTGAATGAAACAATATGGAGAAATAAAAATATCGGGAAAGAAATGAAAGGCAGAATTTACAAAACAGTCACCAGACCAATAATGACATACGCGGCAGAAACACGACCTGGCACAGAGAGGACAAAAAGAATGTTAGAAACAGCAGAGATTGAAAAATTAATGATAAATCACTATGGGACAGAGCTAGAAGTACAGATATACGACGTAGATGGAAGGTAAAGAACATTGAGGAATGCGTAAGAAATATAAAAATAGAATGGAACGATCATATAAGCCGAATGACAACAAATAGAGTGGAAAAGACGACAAGAGACGGTTCCCCAATAGGAAGACGATTAGCAGGAAGACCACGAAAACGATGGAACGACAACTTACTGAAGTCACATTGAAAAACAGAGTCATGTCTACAAAGAAAGAAGCAGAAGAGAAAACTACTACATTTACCCATTCGCATGCCACTTACTTTCCATATAGGCAATTCCGGCATTAACGTACTCATCACACCAGGATGGGCTGTTTAGATACCTGGAATCTCAATGAATCAGTTTCAATCACATTCCACCCCAGAGGTGACGTTGATCTTTGTGCAACTTATTGAAACGATTACATTATCTTCTTAATTCTTAACCTTCGGTTTTTAAATTCTATTTGCGTTTAGGTATATTCATCCTTTTTTTAAGTTTGTCCAAAGTATAATTATATTTGATCATGTAGAAGAGAGTATCTTTGCCCTTTGCATTTCCTATATTTTGTTGGATCATTTCTTGTACTTACTCTCTTCTCATATCGAAAGAAACAAACAGATAAGATTAACAGAACATTCTCTCTCTCTCTCTACTGCCAAAAGTGAAAGATAGCTAATTGGCTGGATAAACGCAAGATTAACAGAACTAGTATACACCTAATTATATTTATAAAGGATCTTATGATTATATAATAAGATCCTTTATATATATATATATATATATATATATATATATATATATATATATAATTTCCAATACCACCCGGTACATACCCACTAGCATACTAGTAGTATTGAACAACAAAACATTTATCATCATCACGTAATTCAAGGTAGTTGTTTTTTTTTTCAAATTACAGAGGCAGGTAATTTATTCTTACCTTGGAATTTTGTTTTGATAGATATAATTTGTAATGATTACATGTATACGATAATGTATCAGCTGAACGTCGGTTAGATGTATTTATTTGGTAGTTCGTGTATCATTTGGTATTAACAACAATTGGGTCAACAATTCGTTTATCATAAATAAAATTTATACGATTGTGATATGGTATATTCCTAAAGTAGATATTATAAAATTGATCACATGTTATTTCTCTTCTTCTCTTCTTTTTCTTAATATTTTTGTTTCCTTTTTCCGTCTTTTATTTCTTTATTTTTTCTTTTTCCTTAGTTTTTTTTCCTTGTTTTCCTTGTTTTTCACTTTTCCCTATCCGTTTCTCTTTTTCTACATATGCTGCATCCTGCTCATCATCTTTCCTTTATTCCTTCCAATATTACAACAAAGAGTCATATAAAAAGTTAGTTTTTAATTCCCTTAACATGTATTTCTTATAGTTTGTTCTATTTTTCAAGTAGCATTGATATATTTCACATTACTCCCATGATCTTCTTGATCTTTCCCTCTTTTATCTTTCTTCATACTGTTACCTTATTCATCAATTTATTTTCTACTGTTTTGTGTATACTGTATTATTTTTCGCTCTTTCAAGTTATTTCCTAACACTGCATTTTCTGCTATAACCATGTTTTTCTTGCAGTGTGTTCTATTTTTCAAATAGCCTTGGTATACCAGAAGACAGTCCTAACAACATAGAACACTCGTTTCACTCTTAGGAATCCTTTAAGGCATTTTTACGGAGTTAATTACAAATTGGTTAAAAACATAGGTAACAAAATGTATACCTAACCTAGAAAACATTATGAAAATCAATGTGTTTGCGTGATAAGCGTCAATTAGCATTTTTTAAGATCATTATTAAGGCTGTCGCTCGCGGTCAATTTAGGAATAGTGTTATTAAGATTTTACGCAGCTTGTACATGAAGTTTAATAAGTTATTGATAAGATAGATCTCTTATATATTTTTAATTCTAATATTTGATGGAAATGAGGTCTGTCTCCTTCTTCGTTACATGTGTATACAGACTTGGATGCAGAACTTTTATTTTACACAAATCACTAGGATAGCAAGTCAAATCTCAATCTCATAATAGAACCTTTATAACTGATTTAATTTTTTTTATATTCAGTGTTCTTATAGTGCTTGTGTTTTTTAACATAGTCATTCTAATTAAGTCACATCTTATTTATCGTTTCGTTTCTTTTGCTAGTTCTTTTACCTTTGTACCTATTGTGTACTATTTACATATGGAACATTTACATATGGACATATATAACTGAAACATGGGCTTTAAAAGAAAATAGTCTACATGATGCAAAACTCCAAATGACTCAAAGAGCTATGGAACAGACAATGTTCTACATTAAGCTCAGCGGTCGCAGGCCCAATGAAGGAATAAGAAGACGAACAAAAGTTACAGATGTAATACAAAAGATTGCCATACTAAAATGGAACTGGGTACGACACATAGGAAAAATGGAAGACAACCGTTGGACGAAGCGAATTATTGAATGGCGACCAAGAGCAAACAAGAGAAGAAGAGCCAGATCTCAAACCAGATGGACTCATGACATTAAGCGAATAGCTGGTCACGAATGGATGCAAAAAATAACAAACACAATTGAATGGACACATCCAAGGGAGGCTTACAGCTGACGATGGATGGAATAGCTGCTGATGATGATACTGTATTATTTAACAAAATATCACGTTCATTGTTAATTTGGACGTAGATATAGCAAGCCACCGAGACATATATGAAGAAACATCCGAGGAAGCCGGAAAAGCTACAAACTCTGTAGGTGCATTAAGAAACATTGTATATTAGAAACAAGAATCTAGGATTGAAAACAAAACAAGAATTTATAAAATATGCACATAAAATAAGTACATACTCGATAGAAATAAGAGCTGATACAAAAAAAATAACAAAGGACCTATGAACAGCTCTGAGATGAAACCATTGATGTCCAAGATCTAGTGAGATAGGGAAAGAATGAAGAAGAAATTGGTGTAACTGCAGTTGCCAGTGGTAAAAGTGGACGTAAACTTAATTTCAAGATTCTCATCTACTCGAACCAAAATTTCATTTTCTTAATTAGGTATGATTTGTTTTAGACGATCACCCCGATTTTTAGTGAGAAATGACCCTGTTTTTGCTAAGCAATCAAAAATTTAAGTTTTATGATTTGTTTGCTTTCTGTCCACATACAATCCAGCCGAGTTGTCTGCCGTACAAAAATGATTGCTACTGATTTACAACATTTACAAACATTATTTCTCACATATCTTCTTTCGTTAATTAATTTTTGACGACGCATTTTAATCGAAAAAGTAATGACAGATTTAAAAAATATAAAAATAAACAAGCAATATTATTTCACTCGTAAGAAATGAAACAATTATCTATCTGAGAGCTCAAAGCTCACTTTTCATCTTAAACGATATAATATTTAAAATCTGCTGAGAATACAATTCATTATTATGATATATGTTTTTTTGATTATATTTCATGAAAAAATACAATTACTATTTAAATGGGAATAAGTCACAATTAAAGGTTAATATTAAAAAATATGTTTCTTAACCTTTGCGCTGCTCACTTTTAAATTGAGAATGGTTTGTCAGGAAGAAATGTTAATGATTTTTTAGCGAATGTGATTGCAGTTTAAGGCCAGAATTTCATTTTATGTGTGGCGTAAAAAAAATCATGACGAATATGTATTTAGGACGCCTAATTCCAATCGGCGTCGAGTTCAAAATTCAAAACTCACCGACGCCGATCAGAGTCATAGAGATTTTAGGCTATTTTATAAGAAATAGAGATGCTGCGTATAGGATATACCTGTACATTGTACTCGGTACGCTGATGTCATTCCCAACTGTCTTCTTTCTTCTTAGAGTGCCGTCTTCCTACGGAGGTTGGCAATCATAATGGCTATTTTTATTTTTGAGCTTGCTGCTCTAAACAAATCAATCGATCTGCATTGATACCAATCACGTCTTCAACGATGAGTTCTGCCTTCGGCTGTCTATAGTTCATAGATGAAGGGGATTTTTTATTTTCTAAAGCAGTGAATAGTCCAATAAGTGATAGTACAAGCTCCCACTGCAAGATCACTACGTTCATAACGTAGTTAATCAAACTCACATGTTTTCATACATTTTAAATTAGGAAAATATATTGATAGTAGGTTGCCAGTCAAAAAGGGGCCGCAAATATTTTCAATTCAATTAATAGTAATTAATTTTTTAACACATTCGCGAACAACCTATTTTTAGGTCTATCCAGTCAAACTGATTGTGGTTATACATGAAAGAAACATGCCAAATCCACAATTTTTGCGGGGGAGTATTATGATTGAACAAGGATTATAAAAAAAATTGTTTTGGATAATGTCACACATGTGTGACACTGATTTATAGTAATAAAAATTTAAGCATAACCCAAATGTCACAAATATGTGACATAAAAATGTTTACCTACTACTTATAAAAAATAATTTATTTCTTTAACATTAACAAAAATTAAAATTCCTTCCAATAAAAAATGAAACATAAGTTCTCCACACAAAGTGACGGTTGGTCATGAATAATTTTATATCGTTCATTTATTTTTTAAATAAAATACGCTGCCCAAGACGTATATACAATGTTTTTTATATCAAATTAAAGCTATTTTTTTCTTAATATGATGATATAAGGTTGCCTGAGAAAAATGGTCGTAAATTAGGGTTGTCAGCTATTAAAAACGCGAGGTATAGAAAAAAAAGATATAGTAAAATAGAGTTAGCGCACAACGACACTGGTTTGACAAGTGATAATATGTATATAATTATATATCTATCGATGCATGCTTTAAAAACTCACACAACTGACAGTCCAATCCAGTGGCGTTACTTGCTAGCTCTCGTTTAATTTATCTTTGATACTTGGCATTTTTAACAGCTAGCAACCGTAATTTGCGACCATTATTTTCTCAGGTAACTTTATATCATCATATTAAGAAATTAGCTTTAATTCAATATAAAAACATGCAAATAAATATTTCATGAACAGGGTATTTTATTAAAAAAAAAATTAACGAAATGAATTTTTTGTTCAAAAATTAATTGAATTAAAAATATTTGTAGCCACTTTTTGATTAGCAACCCATTATCAATGTATTCTCCTAATTTTAAACGTATGTAAAATGTGAGTTTGATTAAGTAGATTATGAACGTAGTGGTCGTAGTGATCTTGCAGTGGTATCTAAGTAAGTGTTGCAGGGTTTATAAACGTAAATTTTACAGACGAACCTGGCTTCGTGCACAGTATGCATTCAACCACTACGACTCCGCTATGCGTTATTACCACTGAACGTGTTAAAGCGAAACACCTATTTTTGGCTTAATTGTTTTTTTAATGTCAATTTTGTAAATATTAAAAGTTAAAATAAATATACAGTTTGATTGTTGAGGACAAAAAGTAGCATGATTTTCAAACTACTTGGTTTGGTCTAACTGAAAATAGAGTTTTTAAAAATCTTAGATGTACTTTTAAAATGTACACTTCTTATACCTATAATATTATACCTATCATAATATTATGTTGTTATTTTACAGTTGAGTTCCGATTTCTATGCTTACCTGTGACGGAGCTACTTTCATTGCGGAAATACAATAAAGTAGGTAACTGTAATTTGTATTAAATGTACATTAAATTACATAAAAATAATCATAGTTGAAGCAAGCCAGCGGCAACGCTGTTCCTTTGTGTTATCATAATCAAAAACATGTAAGCCAAGGCCGAGTAGAGACACGTGTATCCTTATAGTGACCCACTTTCGAGCTATCTAACGTTCCGAGTATTGCCGAACGGAGCTGATCAATACTTGAAAGCGAGTCTCAAACGCTACCCCTCCCCCCCCTCTAACGCGATCTGCGCTGTGCGTTCCGTTTGCTGCTCTCTTGGTTCTTTGTCCTTCCTTTGTTCATTTCGTTCGCTCTGCTTTAGCCGGACGCTGCTGTATTTGCTCGCTCATCAATGGTGTGAGGTCAACTCTGCAGAGCTTTAGTGTATCGGGAATGTTTTTAGGACTGTGACTTCAGTTTTTGTGCTTTTTGTTTTTTCTCTATTTTTTATTCTCCTAGAATTGGTAAGTACTCTAGTATTTTTTGCTTTTTTAATGAAACTAAGAGAGACGCTATTACATAACTTGAAATACTATTTATTCTAAAAAAGTTTCTACGTATTGAGTAACCAACGGTAAAACTGGTTTTTAAAGGCCAACGGAAATTGCTAATTTTTTGTCAGCAGTGCCGTGCAAAATTAAATTCTACAGATACGTTTGTTTCTTATTATTTTTAATTTTGTCAGATGCATGAAACAAAAAAATATAATTGTTTTCCATTTAAAATTTCTTTACTATCTCTCATTCTACTACTATTTTATTAGTTATTTCAGTGCACCGCTAAAAATTTGCAGAATACAATGTAATTTCGATCGTATTACTAATTACACATAAGCTTTCCTTATTTTGGTTCAGAAATTCTAAGCTTGGAAGAATTAACAGCTGAAATAATACCCAAATGTAAACGGAAACAATTATTATTGTGGTGAAGTGCACTTTTAATATGAAATAGACCAATTGCACTAATTAATAATATTTGCAAGTCATACTTCCTACTCGTTATTAATGGTATTTCTTTGTGCCGATGTTTATGCAAAGTGTAAATGGGAGCTTTACTAATTACATTAATAGATATTATCAGTAGGTAACCTTGTATGTATAGAACAAAGAACCAACATTTTGAAACTGTAGATGGTGACCTTAATAGACAATTATAACTCATTAAAGTAAAATTCTAAATTTAATTTGTTGCTAATTCCAAAGTATACATGTTTTTGAAGTTTGTACCCTCATTGTGTATTGTGTCAAATGTTTAATTAGTTTAATAAAATATTTTATCTTGTGTAAGGAGGACAAAGATTTAGTTATACTGGAATGATGCATATTTCTCATAAATAAATAGCAAGAAATAATCTATAATATATGATAATAAAGTAAAAATTCCATCTATATTAAAATCCATATTTTGATATATATGTTTGTAATTGTACAGGGCATCAGAATATTATATACACACAATAGAGGTTTATTTCCTTTTTTTATTATTAACGTTTTTTTTTATACTTGTGTAATTTTCAGTAATTATATTTACATTATATAATCACCCGAAAAGAGTATTTTTGGAAGTTAAGGTGGAAAGATTTTAATCGTATAATTATTTCATATTACACTTGTCTTCTTATCTTGTATCCAGTCTTGATCATCTTTGCGCTAGATTTATGGATGTAATTCATTATTGCAGTGCAGAAACATCTTCCGGAAATTGTCTATATGTTACGTCTGTGTGATAATCGAGTTTTGGAGCTGAAGAAGCTAAAATATGTATTGGTGGAATTTTATCCTTTGTTGTTTGTCTACTTTTGGAATCTTTGTTAGCCCTTTTTTCTTATTATGTACAAATTATGATTCCTTTGTAGTTTTTATCTACATCCAGTCTCACAGCTATTAAAACTTTCAAATATTCCCTTACCTACACACTTCATATTTTTTAACTCATTTATTTGTAATGAGGTTGTATCTTCAATTTAAAGCGGTACTGGACAGTAGGTACATATTCGTATCAAACTAACCTCTTTCAGCTGCTAGTCGATCGAATGTATAGATAACTTGCCGTTAATTGCCAAGTACTAAGTGGACGTAATTTTTATCGGTTGAATATCTCCTTCAATTGAATTACAGATAACGGAATACGGCATCATTGGCGGTGTACTAAAGCGACAGACGCTCCAACATCTTATTTTACAACCAGAAATTCGAATATATTTCGGGAGATTGTGTAAAAGGATACAGTAGAAAAATCAATTTTATTTTCTGTAACTTAAGTCTAATGTACCAAAACTCTTGAGAGTTGTTTGTACATATGTTGCTCTTTGTCCAAAAAGAACTATGGACTTTCGGGTCAATAGGCCAAGGGTCACGTAGTTAAAAGGGGATGTAGTCTTATATATTTAGGACATAAATACATGGCGTGTCATGTCACATTTGGGCCCTAAAGGTACAGAATTTGCAAGAATGCACGCCAGATAACGCCGAACTGCATGAGATCCACAGACATGGATACTGCTTGAGTACAATATACTATAGATTATTAGTTTCTGCCTAGTAAGTTAGTTTGTGTTTAATTGAATCCGAAATTATGATTAATTGGGGATCATCTTCCGTTGGAGACCTATCCTCCACTCTCCGTTTTGATAAGTTGTTGGCTCGATACTTTGTTTTGACAATTTTAGTTTAAAATACGTTAATTTTTCCGACGTGGAAATAGAAACGCCAAAATAAACTTATTTTGAACTAAAATTACGGTTAATTTTCATTAAAGATGGTAAGAAAATAGCTTCAGAACAATATAAACGATACCTGTATCAGCGGAAAGTCTGTAGGTATATCAAAATCCATTTTATTAAAATATACCAGTCGATGAAATTAACTAAATTTAAGACGTAAAGAACACAGGTCTATTAAAAATTGACCTTAGAAAATTGCAAAGTCAGTTCAGCAATTTTATTAATAAATATTGTTCCAAGATTGTAAGATTCGGTTTAATAAGAGAAGCAGTAGAATGATTTGTTGTTTCCAAGCACACAAATCTTAATATCTTAACATTGTGTATTAATTATGTAAACCTTGTTTGTATTTGCTTGCCTTGCATTTTTTTATTATTCAGAATGGTGCCAGTAGAAAGATAATTAGAATAATTACCATTGTGGAGTGTTACAGTTTTACCTTGAAAGTTTTCCAAAATATTAAATAAATGTCTAGCAATTACTATTCCAGTCTATATCTAGCATACTGCTTCGAATATGTATACCAGGTTGAAGGTTACTATATCCTGCCATGGATTTTTGTTGTTTTAATTAAATTTTCAACTTAGAGTGAAAATTACAATAGCATTGTTTAGATCTTTCAGTATTTCTAACTGCTGAATTACATTTTTTTTAATTTTGCTAGTATATTTCCATTGCAGAGTTAAATATACATACAACTACTTTTTTTAACTATTAGGAATATTTAGTGAATAATCCCTGGCTTGTATTGGATGTTTCTTTTATTTCTTTTGTGTTGGCACCAGAATAATATAAAAGTAGCAATAAATATACCCGATAAAGTTAAATATTTCTTACAAAATTTGTACCAACCTAGTTTCGAAAACTCTTTCTGTGTTTTGAAAATTCTTTGCCAATTTCAATTGAAAAATGATATAAAAAGAAGTATCGTTCGTACCTTTGTAAATATCCTTGTTGTTGGCACTTTTCCGATTACGCCATTCTAATTTTTTCCAGAATTCATATTCATGGTCGAGTCTAAACTAATTAACTAATTAAACGGACTTACCGTTGTAAGATGGTTACTAAAAACAAACAATAAGTTAGCAAAGTACGAGAAAGTTTGTTTAAATAGAATACTTTCCTAGAAATTTTGCTAAAAGTCAAAAACTGTAAATCAGTAAAGCCTCAAAAAAAGTTAAACTTAGTATATAAAACTAGGTACATCTAGTACATAAGATACATAAAGTAAACTCTACCAAGGAAATAAGAAATAAATATTATCGTTTCCCGCTACCTATCGAATTTGGGCTCAATTAGGAAATTCGTCAAGAGGGCAATGTACTCTGAGAAGCTTTGTTGCCAACGGTTTACGAGTTTCCGGCTCTTCTGGGAAATGAAAATCTGATCTACACCTGTTTTTACTTGTATTATTTTTGATTTAGAAGTATTATATCTTAATAGGTACTATATGTTTTGTTATGTACATAAAATGTACAAAAATCTTGTGTTTAAACCCTTTTATTGTGCAAATTATTTTTAATATTTTCTCGTATTTTCTCGATTCACTTGTTTTTTGTTATATTGTTATATACTCAATTTGAAAATTATTGATGGCAATTTTTAGGAGAGCTCATTTGCATTTTATGTTTTATTTGAAGTTTGTCTTCGAACTGTAATCATAATTTCTTCGTGATTAACTACTGGTTAATGCAAAGCAGAACAAGATTAACGTTTGGTTAAAAATGAACAAAACAGTGTCGTAAATTGACAGGTGGCAGGTGACGTAAAAAGAATATCTCTGGAGTTGGCGTGGTTGTTGTAACTTCGGGATAAACTTTTTTTTGTTAATTTTTAGGCAGATGTCAAGCATAGAAGTTGAACAAGGTTATCCGTTATTGTTCTTAGCACATTATGGCATTATTTCGAATAATTTTTTTAAGTGAATACTTCTTATTTACGTTTATCAAGGAATTTTAAGTTTTGATAAGGTCAAAAATGACAATGTCGTTGCTATAAATATTTTTGGTTTTTCTTAAATTTTTAATTCATTTTCGTGCCTTCAAGTTCTAATTGTTTCAAAAAGAATTCTAATGGCTAGCAATTAGGTACCTTGAGTGTTTGATTTCGTGGGTAAGTACATATTTTTAAGCTGATAATGAGTATAATATCCTTATCTATGATTAATATTCTAACACCTCATTAATTTGATAATGAATTAATTCTCACGTCGACGACACAAGTTTCACTAAAATGTTAAGATTAATTCATATAAATTAAATGATACGTATGTATGTGCAAAGGTCCTTAAAGGTAAAATAGAGGGCCGTAGAGGTGTAGGAAGAAAACAAGTTTTTTGTTGTTCTGAAGCTATTTTCTTGTGGCATTTTAAATTAATTACTATTTAAATGGGAATAAGCCACAATTAAAGGTTAAAATACGTTTATTGACGTTTCAATTTCCACTTCGGAAATCGTTCTCAAAATACAAACATTAGTAAATTGTGGCTTATTCCCATTTTAATAGTAATTAACAAGTTTTTTGGTTAAAAAACATTCGTGAATGGACACAGATAACAAATGCAGGACAATTATTCCATATTGCAGAAGATCGAGAAGCCTTCGCGATGGTGATCGCTAACGTCGGATAATTCTGTTATGTCACGCGAAGAAGAAGTATGTGCAAAGATTCATCGGACCAATTATATCAATCTCCTCCCACCGAAGTGCTTTTTCCTTTACTAAGAATTTGGCACGAGTCGTGCATTTTGTTTTCATAAGAATATTTTCACTCTATAGGTATCTACTTTTCTATTGTTTCAAACATGAACCTAATTTAGGATGCTTTTCCGCTAATATACTCATGTTTATGTGCAGTTTTTGATTGATAAAGCTATTAATTTAAAATGAGCAACAAATACAGATGCTTATAAAGTGTAAACTATTTGACAGGGGATATGTGTTTGTGGGTATATTTAACATTCTCAAGATTATCTGTAATTTTTAATTCGCTTCACTTTCTTTACAATGAAAAAATATGTGTCGGGGTCATTTTTAGGACCTATTCATTTTTAACCTTTAATTCATGCGTTTTAAAATGTAATGGTTGATGGAATTCTCTTGAAACATTTTCGATCCTCGAGATAAATACTTCTTGGAGGTTGTAGAAGAATCGATCGTGCATGTCAATTACCTATTGCGATTTACATAATTTTAAGTATTTTTCATATTTCTTGTGTAAATAAACTGGATGTATTTATAAGTGTTTGTATGTATTTTAGATTTTAGAGCATGAAGTAGTTCGTGATACATTCTCATTCTTCTGAAAACTAAGTATTTTAAATTTTTGTAATGTGGGTATTATTTGTATTTTATCGGGTTTAAGAAACAAGTGCAAGATGCGAACAAAAAAAAGTAAGCGATTCGGAATTTGAGCACAGCATCATTGCCGCATTCCAACAAATAGCATTGCGCAACACTGCAGCTGAAACAAAAGTGCCTCCACGTGTAACGGGGTCACTGAACTGCCACGTGTCGCAGAACAAGTGAGAAAGAACTAGGCCGTAACTCGTTCTCCATTCTAACCCGAATTAAAATCGGTAGATTCGGAGGGGAAATAAGGTGGCGAGTTGTGCGCACTGCGTCACAGCGTACTGCGCCGTATAGGGGACTCTGCCGACGAATCGCAGTGCGGGATAGCTATCCCTTCCATACGCGAAGCCTAGTCTCTGCTTGATATCCCCTCGTTTCTTAATCTTACGCGAGTAGTTGTGGCGAGTACTACGGTTTAGAGAGCGGTTGTGTAAACATTTTTAAATCTCAAGTAGTGTGGTAGTTTTACTGGTTTTAGTATATTCATAACTACTTTCACTATTGCAGCGTTTCGAGTTAAACTTTCGCGTTGTTAGAATTGTTTTTTTATTTAATTTGCATCTCGACCTACTTTCGCCACTTCCGCATTAGTCATTAGGCCGCCATTTTATTTCAACATTTTTGCTCGGTTATTATAGCGCGCTTTCTTTTTTTCGTTCCAGTGAAGATGTGATGAAACGGAATACTGCGAATTGTCTTGAGCAACTTTTAGTGGAACTTTGAATATTTTGTGTGGATTCGCAGCGGTTTTTCCAGTGACGTCATTACGTAACATTTCGTCATTCCAGTGTATCAAAGTTCGAGAAGATTCTATTCAATATGGGTGAACAGGGGAAAGATCTAGGCTTACTTTTTTTTAATATAGTCAGTCTTTTTCTCTCTCCTATTAATCCATGTTTTTCTACTGAAAATCAACACAAGAACTACCAACCAACCAACTTTGGACTTAACAACTTAGTGTAAATTTTGAAATATTTTAGGAATTCAATACAGGTTTAAGTTTTTTATATTGTAAATTATTATTTAAATAAGAGAAATGATTAAATAAAAGTAATTAATTGCTTTGACCTAGTTCTAAATTTCGATACCTTTTTCATTATGCATGTCTTATATTTGTATATTAAAAATTAGTTATTTTATAAAAGGTAATAAACATCACATGTCTAAAAAGTTTGTTAAATCACATTTCAAAAAATAAAAAAAGTTTTCAAATTAATTTAAGTTTCTAGTTTTTATATGGGCGGGTCGTTAAGATCTCCCTATCGTTAGGGGTTGGGCCTCAAAAATTATCTTACCCTGATCAACCAGTCCCCTACATTTCATCCCACATTTTTTTTTAATATACCTACCTGAACTGTGATTTACATTTTTTTTGCCGGTTTCTGGTTTTAGCTTTGTCATGAATTCGCAAAGAATGTGAGAAGTTCCGGTTGAACATTTTCACATCGGGTGATATAATAAGTTTCAAGGTTATATGTTGTAATTTTCTAGCTAACAGACACAGCAGGCCACGTATTAGGTTTGTGCACATTTAGGGTAACTGAGATGTTCGAGGCAAGTTTTTGTGACCAATGAGGAACCAGCGTTCGCGATTCTGGCACTCCCAAACTTTGCCATGGCAACAGCGATGACACGCACTAGAAACCATGGGCGCGCGAGTTTTTTTTATTGCTGTTTCGTTATCTCTGTAACCTTGAATTTATTTCTTTGTGGCTAGTAAAGCGTTACATCCTTTTTTGATTATTTTAAAAATTATTCCTTGTAAGAAATATAAAATTATATTGTTACTAAGAGTGTGAATATCAATAAATCACCATTTTGCCACATGCTTAAACAATATTTTTCCAAGAATATTTAAGTAAAGCAAAAAGTTAGATTTTTGGAATAATTGTGATTATATATTTTCTTATTAATTAAAAAAAATTTTGAAAAAGCATTTTTAATTATTACAACGCTGACATGTCATTGTTTTCACATTTCAATATATATTTTTATTTATAATTTGAAATATGAGGTTAAAAACGTGCATGTTTTTAGAATTATTTGTTCTTAATTTGGAAATACACGACTTGTTTTGTGGCAGACGATTAAAACGATCTTTATAAAGGAACACGAATACGGTACCATTCAAAACAAATATGTTTCGTACAAGAATTTAGACATTAAAATATTTGGAAAAATAGAGTACATAAAAAAGCTTTCTTTTTCCAGTTATTGTTGGATAACGGGTTTTTGACCAATTATCATTTGATTAAAACAATCTTTGAACATATCTGTTCACGCCTCTATCTAATTCAAGTTTACTTTATGCATTTTTACAATCCGGCAACATAGTAGCGTAGGAAGATATATTATGCCATATGTGAAGATAAGGCGAGTCCCTTAAGGCACCCCAAAGACGACAGACAGCACTCAAGTACGAGACGGGATACGGTGATACAGCATTCAGAGCGAGCGGACATAATACTTAATAAGCGTTTATATATTGTATTGTGTAATTCAAAATAAAATCAGTTTTGTTTTCGCACGGAGTTTGATTATTAACCAGCGGCACAAGCGAAGTGCATATCAAGCAAATCCATGGTCTATTCGAGCCGAATCATCAAATTTTTGTGTTGAAACAGTGTAAATTCACCGAATTCCGAACTCATATTTGTGTCATCAAATTAGCGGGCGAAATAGTGCATTCATAGTGGCCCGAGCGCGTTATAGACTGTCGAACGTTAATCTTAAGACAGTTACATAATTGGACAACTGTGGGTTTAAAATCTGTGAAGACCTATTATACGGTTTGAGGCATATCCTTGGCGCCAGGAGGCCAGCTGTTAGAAGAATAAACATACAATATTTTGGTGAGCATTATCCATTTCACATTCCCTTATTTATCAGTCTTTGTACCTTTATTCTGCACATGTGATAATTCTGAGAACGTTAGGGTCGAATATCAAGCGATTTATAATCTGTTTCTGTTTACTGTATAATTCATTATAAAATTATGGAGAATTTAAAGCGAAAAAGGGGCGGTTTTAAATGCAAACTCACAATATTTTCGAAATTTATATTAGCGTTAAATGATAAAATAACTAAGGGTGAAACGATTTCAGATTTAGAAGTATTACAGGCTATTGAAATGGTAAATAATATAGAACATTTACAGGGCGAATTCGATGAAGTTCAAGGGCAAATAGAAAATACGGTTCAATTTGAATTATTAGAGGATGAATATACGGAACGCGAAGAATTCTATAACAAATATTATTCACAATTAGCGGTAGCGCGAAAAATCATTCGCGATAATCAACAAGTAGCTTGTATAGAAAGCGATAAAGCAAGTGAGCGCTCTAAGAATTCATATACAGGGCATTGTATTGAGCTTAAACCTATCGAGTTACCAAAATTTGATGGTAATTATAATAATTGGTTAGATTTTGCAGATCTTTTTGAATCTTTAGTTAACAGAAATGAGTACTTAGACAATATAAGGCGTTTTCATTATTTACGAAGTTCATTACAGGGCGGTGCGGCGCAGGTCATACGAACATTAGAGTTTACCGCCGAAAATTATGCAGTTGCGTGGAAATTAATTAGGGAAAGGTACGATAATAAGAGATTATTAATTTCCAATCATATTAATGCCTTATTTGATATAGAGCCAATACATAAAGAGTCATCTAATAGATTGCGGCAATTAGTTGACATTTTTTCGAAGCATTTATACGCGTTAAAGCAGCTAGGGCTACCTACTGATTCGTGGGACATACTCCTTATTCATATTATTTCTTGTAAGTTCGATACATCGACTTTACGCGCATGGGAGAATAGCAAAACCCATAATGAAATTCCTAGTTTTGATGATTTCAAAACGTTTTTAAAATCAAGGGCGGACCTTTTAGAATCTCTTGAGGTAAATCAAGCTGAAAGGCAAAATACACGAAATATTTCTCAGGCGGGCGCATATTCACGGAATACGAAATATTCACATAACATTCGCGGTCTATATTCATCACAGGGAACTTTAAATAAATCGGATAACACACAGTGTTGCCCTATTTGCAAAAGGGAACACAACATTTATCAATGCGGCGAATTTTCAAAACTTTCATCTAGGGACAGGTTTAATAAAGTAAGACAGGTCAATCTTTGCACGAATTGTCTTAAACCTGGACATTTCTATAAGCGGTGTAGACAATCAACATGCAAGAAATGCGCGTCAAAACACCATACGTTATTGCATCCAGATAGATCAAGCGAACAGAACGCAGCTTTAGTTCATCAACCGGTAGAAAACGCGAGCGATATACGATCTGCAGATAATATACAAGGTAGTTTAAACACTACCAATTTGTCAGTTTCGGCAGTTAGCGCTGCAGATCAAACTATACTGTCCACAGTATTAGTTAATATTTTTGACGGCCAAGGTAAGGCATACATAGTGCGAGCTTTGTTAGATTGCGGTTCACAAAGCTCATTCATAACCGAAAATTTATGCGATAAACTTAGATTAAAAACGACAAGCGCGAACATATCAGTCATGGGCATAAATAATATTGCATCTCCCGTTCGATTCAAATGCGAAATAAATATACAGTCGCGTAGCGATATAACTTTTCATAGAACTTTAAATTGTTTCGTAATACCAGAAATTACGGGGTGCGTGCCGGCATCTGAAATAAACATTAGCGATTTGCAGATACCTAAACATTTAAAATTAGCGGATAATCATTTTCATAAACCACAAAAGGTCGAATTGTTAATAGGAAGTGATCTATTTTGGCAAATACTGGGCACAAACAGAATTAGTTTAGGTAAAAACAAACCATTCATGCAAGAAACAATGTTTGGCTGGATCATAGCAGGGCCGTATATCAGCCAAAACAAAGCATCAGAAAAGCGAATAACTAAGTGTAATTTCACAAACACAATCGAAGTTACAGAACAGCTAAGTAAGTTCTGGGAACTTGAAGAGATTTTCAATGGAAAACCTGCACTCTCGGGCGAAGAAATTGCATGCGAAAAACATTTCGAAGATACGGTGAAACGCGACGCGACAGGCAAATTCATAGTATCATTGCCATTCAAAGAACCGATAAGTTCACTCGGTGATTCATTTCGTCAAGCAAAAAATAGATTTTTAAATCTCGAGCGTAAATTGAATAAAGATGCCAATCTTAAAACTCTTTATAGCGAATTCATCCAGGAATATAAAGAGTTAGGACATATGAAAGGTTTATGCAGAATTACGGAAGCGGCAACAGACTTTAGGGTAAATACTACATTTTATTTTATGCCACATCATCCAGTATTAAAGGAAAATTCTTTGACGACGCGTTTGCGTGTTGTGTTCGATTGTAGTGCGCCAACTACAAACGGCATTTCATTAAATAGTATTCAAATGGCCGGACCAACCTTACAAAATGATTTACTCTCCATTTTATTGCGTTTTAGAACACACTTATATGTAGTTAGTGCGGATATAGAAAAAATGTACCGTCAGGTATTGGTTGCAGATGATCAAAAATCCTTACAATGTATCTTATGGCGAAATAATCCGGAAGAACCGATTGAAATATTTCAGTTACAGACAGTTACATACGGTATGAAATGCTCTTCTTACTTAGCGATTAAATGTCTAATGACATTGGCAGAGGAGCAAGAAGCTAAAAATCCTAACATTGCTAGCATTATTAAATCCGATTTTTATGTGGACGACCTTTTGACAGGTTTTGATTCAAAACAGAAAGCGCGCGAAGCATGTAAACAACTTTTTGAGGTCCTCAAAGGCGGAGGATTTACATTGCGTAAATTCTATTCAAATGATCCTGAAATATTGAGAGATATACCGGATAATTCAACTACGGGTTCCGTTATTCAATTCGGTGAAAACGAGAAGGCGAAAACTTTGGGATTATTGTACTCACCGCAATCAGATACTATGTTTTATAGCATAAGTTCATCTCTAGGCCATCTAATCACAAAGCGAACTTTATTATCGGACATAGCTCAAATTTTTGATCCCTTGGGTCTATTAAGTGCGTGTACCATCATAGCGAAAATTATGTTACAACAACTATGGCTCGAGCGTCTTTCATGGGATGATCCCATACCGGAGCATTTAGCAAATAATTATTTACAGTTTAGGAATAAATTAGGAAGCTTGAACAATTTAAAAATACCTCGGCATGTTATATGTTTTAGTAAGGTCAAACTAGAACTTCATGGATTTTGCGACTCCTCAGAAAAGGCGTACGGTGCTTGCATATTCATTAAATCTACCGATTCGTTAGGCAGGTCGTATTCATTCTTATTATGTGCAAAAAGCAAGGTTGCGCCCTTAAAGCCAGTTACTTTGCCGCGTTTAGAGCTCTGTGGAGCAGTCATTTTATCGCGTTTGACCAATAAGGTCAAAAATTCATTAAATGTGCAATTTGATACGTGTTACCTCTGGACAGATTCATCGATAGTACTTAGTTGGTTGAAAACAGCAGCCAATACATTGAAGACGTTTGTTAGTAACCGCGTAGCAGAGATCCAGGAAACCACTTCGTTTGCGCAGTGGCGTCATGTGCCAGGCAAGGATAATCCTGCAGATCTAGTGTCCAGAGGCGTGGAACCAGATAAAATAATGGAGTGCAACTTATGGTGGCACGGACCGGAGTGGATCATGCAAGATTCAGATAAATGGCCAAATTTACAAGTTGTCCCTACTGAAACAAGCGAAACAAGGAAAAACATAAAGGTTTTTACGAATAAACTTGATGAAACACAGAATACGAAAGTATTTTCATTTGAGCGCTTCTCTAATATTTTACGTTTAAAAAGAACCGCTGCATATGTGTTCAGATTCATCCGCATGTGTAAAAATAAGGAAAGAACTTCTGAACCCCTTTCTTTGGATGAAATACATTCTGCATCTAATCGTATTCTAAAGCTGTGTCAATCACAGTCATTTTCTAATGAAATAAAGCATTTGAACCAAAAGGGATCTTTAGATAAAAACAGCAAACTTATAAATTTATCTCCATTTCTTGATGATCAGGGCATCATGAGAGTAGGCGGGCGTTTAAAGCATTCCGAGTTTACGTATGACAAAAAACATCCCATCATTTTAGCGGCAGATCATATAGTTACATCGTTAATATTTAATCATTTGCACAAGGATCTTATGCATGCTGGTCCTCAGCTTTTACTTGCAACTATAAGAGAAACTTTCTGGCCGTTATCAGGAAGAAATTTAGCGCGACGTACCGTACACAAATGTGTAAAATGTTTTAGATTAAAATCTAAATCCATTCAGCCAATAATGGGTGACCTACCTGCCCAGCGTCTCGCAGGTGGCCCACCGTTTATTGTAACAGGTGTAGATTATGCGGGCCCTTTCTTAATTCGCGATAGAAAGGGTCGAGGTTGTAAACTAATAAAGAGTTACATGTGTCTTTTTATTTGTTTTTGTACGAAGGCCATACATTTAGAATTAGTTACAGAACTGTCTAAGGAATCATTTCTGTTGGCCTTTAAAAGATTTATTGCGCGAAGAGGCAAGCCTCAAAAGATGGTCTCCGACAATGGAACCAATTTTATAGCAGCTAGTTCGGAGTTAAAATTGTTAAGCAAATTTTTAGAGCAGCACACTCCCGCGATAAGAGAATCCTTGCTAAAGAATAATATTTCGTGGTCCTTCATACCTCCCTATTCTCCACATTTTGGCGGACTGTGGGAAAGCGGAGTAAGAACAGTTAAGCATCATTTGCATAGGGTTTTGGGAAACGCGCACTTAACGTTCGAGGAATTTTATTCGTTGCTTGTGCAGATTGAAGCTATAATAAATTCCCGACCGATTCATCCTTTATCCTGTGATCCAAATGATCTCTCCCCATTAACTCCTGCACATTTTCTCATCGGAAGACCACTTATTACCAATCCAGATCCAGATTTGCGTCATGTTCCAGTTAATCGGCTCTCAAAATTCCAGCATATTCAGCAGCTTTCTCAGCATATATGGGAACGATGGAACAAAGAATACATCTCCGAACTACAAAAACGCACGAAATGGACTACTACTAACGGTGAAGTTGCGGAAAACACGTTAGTGCTCATAAAAGAGGACAATTTACCTCCATTAAGGTGGAAGTTAGGTCGCGTGATCGAACTTTTACGCGGCAGTGATGGTGTAGCCAGAGTTTTTAGGATAAAGACAGACAATGGTATCATAACTCGTTCTTTTTCCAAGGTGTGTCCGCTACCCGTTTCGGACTAAGTGTAGTTTAAACATTTGAACATTTAGCATTAGCAGACGATTTTGTTGGCAGTGTTTGCCAAGGCGGGGGCCATGTTCACGCCTCTATCTAATTCAAGTTTACTTTATGCATTTTTACAATCCGGCAACATAGTAGCGTAGGAAGATATATTATGCCATATGTGAAGATAAGGCGAGTCCCTTAAGGCACCCCAAAGACGACAGACAGCACTCAAGTACGAGACGGGATACGGTGATACAGCATTCAGAGCGAGCGGACATAATACTTAATAAGCGTTTATATATTGTATTGTGTAATTCAAAATAAAATCAGTTTTGTTTTCGCACGGAGTTTGATTATTAACCAGCGGCACAAGCGAAGTGCATATCAAGCAAATCCATATCTATACTGTAATTCAGTGTGGTTTTAAATTGCAAGCGGGTTTGCCAGCTTATATTTGTTTGATCTACCCAACGGCTTGGAGATCTTCCCCTAGGTCTCTTTCCTTCAAGTCTACCCTCGACTATCAGTTTTTCCATCGTACCTGTTCTTCTAGCTATGTGTCCAAAGTACTGAAAATATCTCTGTTGTATTTGTTTAAGCAATCTATCCTTTACTTCAAGTTGTTCTAATATCGATCCGTTAGTGCGATGATCAATCCAGGATATTCTTAACATGCGGTGGTATACCCACATTTCAAAAGCGTCTAGTTTATTTTTAACCGCTTTCTTTAAGGTCCACGTTTCGGATGCATATGTGGCTATGGGAAAAATGAGTGCCCTTACCAGCCTTAGTTTTGTGTGTATTGTTAAGCTAGAATTTTTCCAAATTGTTACCAGTTTCATCATAGCTGTTCTAGCAATAGTCAACCTTCTACGTATCTCTCTGTCACATCCTCCATCATTTGTTATTAGGGACCCCAGGTATATGAAACTATTTACTACTTCAAAGTCCCCAATTTCTTTAATGTGTTGAAGATTATTCCGAGCTCTGTCTTCTATCATGATCTTTGTCTTACTCCTATTTAGCTTTAGTCCATATGTTTTGCTTTTCTCCTCCAGACATCTCATTATGTCTTCCATTGCCGCGTTTATTAAAGTGTCATCAGCATATCTCAAGTTACTGATTTTTTGACCTCCTACTGATATTCCACCCTTCCATCCATCTAATACCTTTCTCATAATGTGTTCGCTGTAGATATTAAACAGAGTTGGCGAGATTATGCATCCCTGCCTGACACCTGCCTCTGTTCTGAAATAATCGGAATGGGTGTTGTGTATTTTTACTGTGCATTTATTATTTTCATATAGACTTCTAATTAGTTGAATGAAGTGGTGGGGTGTTCCCATTTCCGCTAGTATGGACCGTTTTTTCGATTAGCTGTCTTGACATTAAGGATGTGTTCTGTTGTGCATTTTCCTAGGACAAACCCCGCTTGTTCTTCTGATATCTGAGGCAATAGAAAAGCTTTTAGTCTTTCAGGTATTACAAGAAGTAGAACCTTGCTTGCATGGGATATTAGAGTTACCGTTCTGTAGTTGCTGCAATCTAATACCTTTCTCATAATGTGTTCGCTGTAGATATTAAACAGAGTTGGCGAGATTATGCATCCCTGCCTGACACCTGCCTCTGTTCTGAAATAATCGGAATGGGTGTTGTGTATTTTTACTGTGCATTTATTATTTTCATATAGACTTCTAATTAGTTGAATGAAGTGGTGGGGTGTTCCCATTTCCGCTAGTATGGACCGTTTTTTCGATTAGCTGTCTTGACATTAAGGATGTGTTCTGTTGTGCATTTTCCTAGGACAAACCCCGCTTGTTCTTCTGATATCTGAGGCAATAGAAAAGCTTTTTAGTCTTTCAGGTATTACAAGAAGTAGAACCTTGCTTGCATGGGATATTAGAGTTACCGTTCTGTAGTTGCTGCAATCTAGCGCAGTTCCTTTTTTGAAAATAGGGATGAAAGTGGATGTTGATCAGTCGTTGGGCCACTCTCCGGTTTCCCAAATCTTTTTGCAGATCATATGCATAATATTTACTCCAACATCTCCAGTCGCTTTTAAAACTTCTGCGGTGATCTGGTCTGCACCAGGTGATTTTCTATTTTTTAACTTTTTGATTGCTTTTTCTACCTCTGACTTTAGAATGTTTTGTTCTCTCTCTGCAGTGAACTCGTCGTGATTTGCATTCTGGGGATCATCTGCATATAGACTTTTGACAATATTTTCTTTATACCTCCGCAATCCCTTTCTCGTCATTTAAGTATATTATGTTTGTTGTGATCCATTCTTGTTTTTGTGATTGGTTTAATAAATTCCCTGGATAGATATCGGACTTTGTTATATAATTCATGGGATCCAAACCGGTTTTCATGTCTATCTAGTTCTTCGCATTCTTCATTTATATGTTTCTTTTTATCATCCCTACATGCTCCCACGTCGCAGCGTTTACTGTAGCCAAAACAGAGGTGATTGTCGGTGGTCTATTTTCCCGAAAGAATTGGTACACTATTGTACTGATAACGCTCTTTTCTGTCTCATCGTATTTATTTTCAAAAGATGATAAAATTTTACCGATTTCAGGCTTTTTCTTTCGTTGTTGAAGACCAGCAGGTGGATGCATACTCCTGGCGCACTTTGTAAATACTCCTTTCAGAAACACCACTCATTTCGGATACAAGCGTTATTATATTTGATAATGAATCATTACTACAGCGATCCAAATGACAATTTGTAAGATTAATGATTATCTGCTATTCTGAAGTGTAGCCCACGTTTTCGAGGAACAGTTACGTGTTCCCTTATAATTTATCCAAACTTGACGGAATTGTTGAGATTTTCTGATTCTATGTTGTTCCTACGGTTGCTGCCGTGAAGAGCGGCAACGGCGTCAAAAAAATTCTCATTTAGTTTGCATGACCGTATCATTCGTACACTGCATCGCATGTCTGAAATACGCTATGTAAAGTCATGTCTTCGTGGTAGTTACATAGAGTTTGAAACCAATTCTTAACAAAAAATCCTTTCTCGTTCTCCAGAACGAATGATAAACGATGACCTTCATCATCATTTTGGCTTTACAACCCTGTGTGGGTCCTAGCCTCCCCAAGAATTTTTCTCCAGTCGTCCCTATCCATCGCCTTCCTCCGCCAAGCACGTATTTCCATATTTCTCATGTCTTCATCGATGTTATCTAGGAATCTTGTTCTGGGTCTTCCTCTTCTTCTTTGACCAATAGGTCTATCAAGGAGCGTTTTTCTAGCTGGGTCGGTTTGCTCCATCCGCATTACATGGCCTACCCACCTCAGACGTCCTATCTGTATGTGTTTTACGATATCTGGTTCCTGGTATATCCTATAGAGTTCGAAGTTGTATCGTCTTCTCCAGACACCATTTTCATTTACCGCTCCATAGATGCGCCTTAGTATTTTTCTTTCGAAACATCCTAACATGTTTTCATTGCTTTTTGTTAAAGTCCAGGTTTCTGAACCATATGTTAGGACGGGGCGTATTATTGTTTTGTAGAGTTTTACTTTTGTATTTCTTGATATAACTGTAGATTTAAAAAGGAGATTAAGCCCAAAATAGCATCTATTAGCCGTGCAAATTCTGCGGTTTATCTCTGCGGTAGTGTCATTTTCAGTATTGACGAGCGTTCCCAGGTATACAAATTCGTTAACTGCTTCGATGACGTCATTTTCTATAACAAGTGGCCGTAGTGTTTGTGGTTGCGTACCTATTTTCATGTATTTAAAAAACGATGACCTTACAAGTTTTAAATTTTGATCCAGTGGACAAAGCTTCGGTAGACGTATGACGAACATTAGTAACACATGTTTATCTTGCCAAACTTTTCTTAATGTTTCATACAAACAAAAAATAGTGGTGCCTTCTCTTCTAAGTTTTCTAATCCGACTTTAGTCTCCTCCAACAAATTATTTCTCTAAGCACAGATTTTCTATCGTGCTTTTTCCAAACAGTCTTAATTCGTGCAAAATTTTCCACCATTTGACTCTCGTTATATTTGAAAAAGTTTTGTTACGTACCTCTTAATGATAATATTTTATACCTAAATAGATAATACTCACATTATTGATTTATTAAAATTACTTCGAAACTATTACTTAAGTTTTTGAATATTCTATGATAATAACAGAACAGAAGTACTGATAACGTTGAGCCAACAATAACAGGATGGGAACGCAAAATATTGCTGAAACTGAACTGATCGATAATTTTATACATCTGGATAGCGCCTTTAAAAATAAAGTAAACTGAAGACAGCAAATTCGACGTCATATTCAGAATGTTAAAATTAAAGCTGACGAAAATACAGAAAATTCCAAATAAAATAAAAATACTAAAATAAATTTAGATCGATATTTGTTTTCCCAATATTCACTTAAGCCACTGCATACCAGCACCATTCGAACACCAGATATAAGAAGAATTAACGTACTTGAGATTTGGTGTTAAAGAATAATACTTTGAATCTGACAGCTAGGATAAACATATCAGTTCTTTAGTCACATCGCCCGTCCTGACAATGTAGGGGCTAATGGTCCAAGAAAAACCGGAAGGGAAAGAGAAGTAGAGGGCAATCTGGAGAAACTACTAAATACAAACTTCGCAAGTGTGGTACAAGCAACACCGAACAGAGAAATCTAAAAGACGAGTAAAAAGAAGTAATAAGAATTGTGAAAGAACGTCAACATTCATCATAACAACACTACATATAAGTAGAGTCTAGGTTGTATATGGCGTCGTAAACCTTTCCACAATGATATATGAAAAATCTTTTGTGTATACGTTATATTGTCCAAAAATCTTGACTTCTATGATTTTAAGTTTTCTGAAGCTCGTAGGAATATTTTCGCTTGCCTTTGTTGTCTTTTTTATGGTAAATCTTAAATGTACCTACCATGTTTGTGTGTTGGATTCAGAGTAGAAGGGCCCATCCGCATGTAGTCCCCCAGAGGGGTCGTGCTCCCATAGCTCCCTGTCACTCCAGTCTGTGCAGTTTCCATCCGAAACCTTCGCTATCTTTTCCAGGTAGACCCTGAAGGAGCCGTGCCATATTAGGCGAAAATTAGGTAACTTAGTGAAAAAGTAATTGTTATCTCTGTCACCGCACTTCATTCATTCTGCGATATTTGGAATTAATACTCTTGTCCAGGCGGCCCTATGCTCATTTGTCCAGTCTTCCTGCCACTTCGTTATTTGCCACTTCCTGCCATTTTCTTCACCATTAGGTGGATGGGTAATACACCCGCGATTACTTGTATGACCACCGTTGATGTTGTTCTGTATGCACGTGCTACCCTTAGTAGTCCTTTTCCTTGGGATTTTTATAGCATCTTCCTGTATTTCTTGAGGTGAAGCATTTGTTATATCGCTTCAGTATTCTGCAAGTGTATCCCAGCACTTTCCACCCAGGTCGTGTTTTCTCCTGTTACACAGTGGAGATGTTGCTCCCTCTTTCTACATTATTACTATACTATGTACGTTAATTCCCGATCGAGCTCGAAAACACACCTATCGGTGGGTGTGTCGTGTCGTGGCAGCTTATCATCGATTAGAAATTAATTTCTAACCAATGACAAGCTGCTACGTCACGACACGCAAGCTTATAGGTATGATCTCGAGCTTATCTTGGGAATGAATGTAGTATAACAATAATTCCCGCCGGCATTTATAAAGTTCTTGGACTGTGCCAGTTGCGTAAGAGACTGTTTTCAGTTCCAAGCTGTTATAGAAAGTTATAAGCTTTGGTTGGGTGTATTGTTTGGTTCTGTATTGTAAAATGCAAAAATTGGATACGAAAGCTGCACTCTTTACCCTTGAAACGCATACGCATTTCGATTTTTGTCGATAGGACACTCTAATCAAAAGATATCGAATTTTTACCGTGGAGTTGATTCAAATTTTATTTAAAAAATATATTTCGCTCGCGTAACTGACATTTAAAATCGCCGGTCGCTTCAAGCGTTGTTTTTGAGAGAACGGTTCGTTCTACAGAAAAAGGGCAAATTATGTAATATTTTTGTTCAAAATTATCTCGGCTTAAATTTTGGTTTAAAATATTTTTTTCTATGGCGCTGCGTACAGATTCTTGGTAAATCAATGTTTTCGTTTTCCGTTTCCCCCTATGGTTGGGTTTTAGGGGGAAGCCCGTGAATAGAAGTGGCAAAATGTTTTGCACCTTTTTTGGGTCCTAAAATTGACATTCTCAGCAAAATTCAGCTTGTTCGCATTATTTTTAGAGGTCAAATCTCTGACAACTGGACTATATAGGAAAAATAAATAGAAATGTTCAAGTTGTTACATAACACATTTACGAATTTGTTTCATAAATGTCTTATTTGTGAATTAGCGACATTTCTTTTACATGATCCCTGTATATTTCAGTGGAATATTTTGGAATAAATTAAAGGCACCTCGTGAGTCATGAATACATAAATAACATTTCAATAAGTAGTTTCGCCAGGTTTATTCGATAATAAGAATTTAATTTTACGTTGAAAAGCGGTTTTATTATATCACAACAATTATTCAAATACAAATAAAAAAAATATAAGATATAGAAATATATATTTAGCTAGACAAGAAATAATCTAAAATTTTCATTTATTACAACTCTATCTGATCCTGAAGTGACCCTTGATTCAAAGAAATATTCACAAACAAACTTTTATTAAAACTCCAGGATCAGTATTTCACAAAACTATTACAACAAGCATTGAAAATGAAATTGCATCTGCATTTGATATAATTTGTTCAACGGAAGGTTTGACAGCGATAATATTGAGTAAAACAGGATAATTTTATTCCAGTAAATGTAAAAAAAAAAATTGAAGAGAATAAAAAGATACATGATTAGATTTACATTATTAGACAGCTGAATAAAAATTAAATGATATCTTTTCTTTGAGTAAAGTTGAAACAGCTATTTCAGTAATGTATAAAATGATACCAAATCATAAATTATTGAAAAATAATACATGTCAGAAAGGAATTCACGGCCTGCGGCCTAGTGTATCCGCTTTTGGTGTCGAATGATGTGGGTTCGATTCTCACTACAAAATCAAAAAGTATTACTTGGTTCTTCGTATCAAAAGATATGCAGTTTCGAAGGCCATGATAAACCAAGAAGTCATAATCTGTCTAGTATAGCTCCTCTATATTGAGGCTGTGGTCGCCAAACCTCGCGTCTGAATGCTTTAAAAAATAAATAATAGATGCTGTCTCTGATTGTACGCTGAACGCAGCATGCAGTTGTACAATCATGCAGACGCGACCTATGACATAACGCTATATGCTGCGTACATCGTTACGCCATACGTCTTTTTTGTATGCCATTATATAATACATAATGCGTGCGGTCTCTTATTGCCAGCTGAACGCAGTGTGTAACTGTTGTAGAAGTATACAGATACAACATATGGCGTAATGCTGTACGCAGCGTACGGCGTTTATTGGAGACCACTGCCTTTAGACAAGGCGAAAAGTTCGGGTTCGTTCGGAAAAATATTCCCATGAGATTTTTTTACATCATCACTTTCATGAGATACCTCAAAATAAAGTTCAAGAGGTCACCAGGCGAAAAGTTGTTCAATTTTTTTTTTTAAACAAATTGTAATAATCAATTTTTTCGACCGTGCATTTTTTTTTAAATTTTTTGGATCATTCTGAACAAAATAAGTATCTTGTAGTTTTTTTGTAAACTTGATCGTTTTCAGTTACTAAGTTACAAGTTACAAATAATTTAAAACAGAAGAGCGCAAAATTGCGATTTTCACAGCTTAAAAACATAAGTAAAAACTTAATTTTTGATTTCACCAAGAACCTAAATTTAAGTTCAAACCTTGTTCTATCATTTCCTGATATATATTTTGGGCCTATTTTATTTTAAAACTTTGTTTTTTAATCGTTAATGAAGTGCTTATGCAAGTACGGGCGCTCGGTCTGCGGCGTGTATTAGCTAAAAAACTAAAATTGAGAGGCCGTCTGGCTAGATTATGTTGCTTTTCGGGCGTAGTCATCTTAATAACACCTTTTATGCATAAAACTATTAAATCTTGTTTTTAATTGACAATGAAGCGTGTATGGCAGGGTGGGCGCTCATTGTTCTGGTTCTTGAACTCCTAAGTGGAGCATAGAGCTTCAGTGAAAACGCGCCATCGGGTTCTATTTTGCGCTAATGCCTTCAGCTCATGCCAAGACTTACCAGGTCCAAGGTTTTTCTCAGTTTTAAATTATTTATAACTCGAAAACGATCAAGTTTACAGAAAAACTATAAGAGACCTATTTTGTTCAGATGAAACCGTACTGTAAATCCCAAATAGATGTACACTTACTTAATAATATCCGACTCAGATATACGCAGAGGAGTTGTCTACGCTCCAAATTGGGTATGCCACATTAAGGAGAAGAGGAATTTACCTTTAATCACAGCAGCTATTTACTTGTCTGTCTATTCTACACGTATTTATTTTAAAAATAGGTGTAAAGGATAGTTATTAATATTTCCAGTAGATTATTTGTTTCGCTATATGTGTATTTAGTTTTTGACTCATTTCGATAATGTATGTTATTTGTTCTTGTTATTAATTCCGCCGTTTATAATTTATTTCTATAAATTTTATCACCTCCATTAGCTTTGTTGGTTTGCTTTACTATTTGTTTCACTCTTTCTTTATGGGATCCTTTACTTTTTATTTTCACTATGTTTCCCTGACCTGCTCTAATATTTTTTCTATTATTGGTTTGCATTTAACTGGGTGCTTAAATATAAACATGGTTTTAATCTTTATGACTACGATTTCCAATTTCATATACATATTAATTTTTATTATTGCGGTGTTGAATTCCTGCAACGACCTTCTTTATTCGAGATTATGACCGATTACCATTGTAGTTTACTTTTACCTCAATAATTCTTACAAGGATGAACAAAAACATTATATGCAGCAGAACTTTATATTGTTTTGACAAGTATTAAGGGAAAATTAAGAACAGCAGCAGACTACCTACCATCATAAAACATCAATGAGATGAAGAAAAATAATCCAAAAAAAGGCGGAAGAAGGCATAAGAAAGTTCGAGATAATACGCATACACAAGAATGTTAAGCATTGGAAGAAGTGATAAACTCTAAAATAAACCAGAAGTTTAAAAAAAATGTCACAATAGACTGATCCATTTAATATAGATCTTCAGAACAATGTAGATCTCCCAGTGAATATCTGTTTCATTGGAAAACATTAAAGTCTTTTTCCAGAAGTACTCAAACGTTCTGTTATGAGTTTAACTTAACCCTGAGCAAAGTACCATTGCAACATTTGCTGACTGTTATGCTGGCTATTGGAAAAAACAACGAAGAAGCTAACCAAAATTGCAAATGTCTATGGTCACAACTTGGGTCGAAAAAGTAGTATTAAGTTATGAAAGTATCCGGAAAAGTAGAGGTGAAGAGGAAAAGATGCGATTTCGGCCAATTTGCCTTCTTTAGTTCGATAGCTAAATTGTACGAGCAGCTTGTAAAAGGCCGCCTTGAGCGAGAGCTAGAAGAAAAGCATGCACTGAGCGACCACCAATATGGTTTTAGGGCAAAAAGGTCCACCATAGATGCGGTCACAGAAGTAACCTCTTTAGTTACGCAGGATACAAAGAGATAGGTGGCTCTCATCCTGCTTGACGTCAAGAATGCCTTTAATATGGCATTATGGGTAAAAATCATATCCAGGCTGAGAGCATTGGGCGTTAGTGAGTCAACGTAATTGACAGATACTTTACTGACAGGTCCATAAGAGAAAAAGATACCAGCATCAGTTTGTCGCAGGGTGTTCCGCAGGGTTCAGTACTAGGTCCCATCCTGTGGAATGTCCGGTATGACGGGGTGTTGAGGCTACAGATATCAAGGGGATGCACTCTTGTAGCTTATGTCGATGATCTCGCACTGGTTGCGAAGGCGAGTCAGAAAACGGACATGGCTAATGCGGCTAACACAGCCCTGAGTCGCATTAGTAGGTGGATCAGAGAAAACGGTCTACAGCTAGCGCCTCGGAAAACTGAGGTGTTAGTTCTCAAAGGGAGCCGGGAAAAATCATCTCTTCGCTTTGTAGTGGAAGGTGTGAAGATTGCACCGGTTAAATCGAAGTATCTGGAAATCTGGTTGTCGGAAGGACTAAGGTTCGGAGTATACATAGAAAAGACGGTAGAGAAGACGAACCGAAATCTGGAGGCGTTGATACGGCTGATGCCAAACATTGGAGGCCCAGGTAGCACCAAAAGAAAGGTGCTAAATGGAATTTTCCAGTCGGTGATAACCTACGCTGCCCCCTTGTGGTGTAGCGTACTGAACACTGCGAAATACGCCAAGCTGATGGAGACTTCGCAAAGGCGAATGCTCCTCAGGGTATCTAGCGCATATAAGACGGTTTCAAATGAGGCTCTATATGTCATTGGAGTGGTAATACCGATCTTTTTGTTGTGCAAAGAGCGAGCGAGGGTGTATGCGAGGAGGATAAATGTAAATATAGATGAGAATGAGAGAGAAAGAACGATAGTAGAGTAGCAGAGAGAATGGGCGAATGATAGCAGAAAGGCAAGATGGACGAAGGAGCTTATTCCCGATCTGAGGCCATGGTTGGAATGTAAGTTCAGGAAACTAGACTACTTCCTGACGCAGTTTCCGACCGGACATGGTAGTTTTGGCACCTTCACAAATAGAATAGGCAAATGTGCCTCGGCAGACTGTACTGTTGGGCAAATGGGAGGGGATATTTCGAGAGGCGAATGGGTTTTGGGCTGGATGAAAGAAACATGGTAAACATAATGTTGAGAGGAGAGAAAGAATGGAGAGAAGTACCCTTTCTGATTTCTGGGGTAATGAAGAAAAATGAGCAGGAGGACAGAGGAGGAAATTGAACCAGGGATCTGAAATTTATGGTTAATATTATTTATTAGTTTATGGTCTAACGTCTGAAATATTTTCTGATTTACGGTAATAGGTATGGTTATTTAAGTTTTTAGTTTTTTATTTTAGTTGTTCATTGAATGGCAAGACCACCTCTCTGGAACGGTGTTTAAGGTTTTATCCGGAACACGGTTAATACGGCACTACCATGGGGTCTTCTTGACTAGTATCCTACTCGGCCTAAAGATCCCAGGGTGTGTTGCTCCGTGACGAAAATGTCCAAAAAAGATTTCCCCCACCGTTGCCTGTCAGAATTCAATGAATACCTTCTTAGGCTCTTACTGGCTACTTATCTGGTAATACGGCAATTAAAAAAAAAGTTATGAAAGGAACTATGTCTATGCCAATTTTACTAATAAAAAACACAACACATACACATAAAAATAAATATCGCTCAGATTTTCTATGCTAATAGACCAAAATATCTGGGAATGACAAAGCTTATTTAGATCTTGTGTTGCATCATCATACCATCTCTTCTTTGGTCGTACTTTTTTCTTGATATTTGTATTTCTGTTTTCATCATTTATTTTTGTACCCAGTGTTTATATATTATTTCCACGTTCACCTACTATCTTATTCTAGTGTTCCCAACTATAGAGAGTGGAATTATTGTGCCAAAGCCATAAAATTATCGTAAATTTGAAAAAATTATAATCGATGAGAAAAAATAATTGTGAAATTCAATTCGATCGCATTAAATAACGGATAATGGTTATTAATTGTTTTTATGAGACTATTGAATTGAAAATTCTTATAATTCAATACACATCATCTTCTTCTTCGAACCCATGGTTATGAAAATAAATATGATAATGTCTTGTAAATGTACAAAAAGGAAAAAAAAAGGCGAACCCAACTTATCAAAAATGGTTCGAAAACGAAGGAAAAAAGCAGACGGACTGATGTCTATAATAAAAATTCAGACTAAGACTGCAGTACAGCTAAGAGAGGGCAATGCTATTCTTACGGAGAATGAATGCACAGGGTTGTCAGCCTTTGCCAACTGTTGATTGCTCACTCAAGAGATACAATTTTAAAGTAAATCTAATGTCTCTCTATTTTATTCTAATTTGCATTATAAATTAAAATAATAAAAAGGTAGTATTACTCCCAAGGTAGAGCCCCCAACTCGTAATGTAGTGTGCAATTCCTCGTATCTCAAATCTTGCTCTCATCTCAAAGCAAAATATCGCTCGCTCGGCGATTCGTATCTCAAAACGCTCATATTTTAGGGCACTCGTATATCGAGGTACTACTGTACAAACCAACACTCTAGAAAGTTTTCATTTAATTAAAAATATTTATATTCTAGTAAAAATTGTAACCTTCACAAAGCTTTTATGATGATAATATCGTCATACAAGCTCTGTGCAACCATTAGATATTGTTACATTCACAATTTTCTATATAATTTAGCTCTCCAGGCCTAGAAGGCCCATGGCTTCACAATATTCTACTAATAGTTGTAGTTGTCTGAGTTCACAACTCGCTGGTAATTTTTGCAATTACTTGCTTATTTTAAGTTGTAAGCAAGCAAGCAATGTTCACCCCTAAGAATGACGTTCGAGTGTAACAATTCATTGGAGCAAGGTGTGTTAACTCGAGTAAAAACAGGAGTCACCCCACCGCGCTCCAATGCTCCAGACCATCCCTTTCCCCCCTATAGCACTCTAATGCGCGATAGGGGCACAACTATCAGCCAAATGCTCTTCATGTGGAGGTCCTGGGTAATAGAACCCCAACATGGTTTCCTAACTGAATGCAAAACTCAGGACAGCGCATTGTGGCTATAATCCTGTTATCTTAATGTGGGTTATCCGCGAACTAAAATTGCTTACTTTGGCCTCAAGTCTCCGCTCTGAGCCCCGGCTCAGTTCGGCGACTTGGTGCTCAAGGGGTTGGGCACTACGTGCGCGGGTTTTGGGGTTTTTGTTAATTTTTTTTGTTGGCTTGCGCCGGTTTTTGTTAGCATTTTTTCATTTTTTTGGTGGCCGAGGCCGGTTTTTTGTGTTTTTTGTAGGTGGCCCTGAAACAAAAAATCTGAATTAGTGTAAAATCTATACTATAATACTGAAAAATATATAAATATAAGACAATATGACAATATAGAGTTTATCTTCTTTAAGGCAACCGGGCCCACTTTGTGTTTGGCGATAGTCCTTGAGTGTTTTTGAGCTACGAACTGTCTTCTGTGATTGTAAGTTGTACATAACATATACTTATGAGATAACTCATTGATAATTTCGTGTAAAAAATACGTTTGTATTGGTACTCTGTCGAAAGTTATCGAGTCAATCGACATAAAAATGCTTAATTGAATTATAAGGATTTTTCTTTCGCCTACTTAGTATGAACAAAATTTTAAGATTTCAGTTTGGAATCCTTTCTGCTTATAATTAGTTAGATTAATCCTTTTTCTTTTATTTTATCTAAATATCTTTGTGATTAATGAGTAATTTATTGTTTTCTCGTCCGTAAATGAGTAAGTCCGTATCTCAGTCATCTTGTATTTTATTGGACCTGTAATTTGTTCGACTGCACTCGTATCTTTCATATTGGAGTGGTTGCTTGTTATTTGATTCTGGTATGTTAACTCTAAATATTTTTTAGTCTACGAAGATTAACCTCAACATATTTATACCGTTATCATAATTTCTTCATAAGATACTGTATCTGGCATTTGGCATCTGGCGGACGGAAAAGAATTCTTAGCTTAGATGATTAAAAATATTGTAGAAACTTATATATTCATTATGGACTAAAATTTTCCTACATAGGTATAAGTTATAAGGGAATTATACTCTCATTTTGCTTTTAGTAGTAGTCTCGTAGACTTTTAGACTAAATATCATTTATAACTGGTTATGTAAAGCTGAAACAAAACGTAAAGATAATGACAAATATGTAATATTCTGAAATATCTACGAATCTTATACCTCTGCCTGATGTCTTGTTCTCTGGCCAAAATATTCTTCATATCTCTTGAACTGCTATATACAGTTCATCCTCTGGATCTTTGCACAGGTATGACATTATTCACGAACTATTTTTTATATTACGTTTCTTTAATACTCCCAGAAATTAAATGGATGACCTTAAGCCGCCTGTTTAAACACAACAGCATACATCCAAGTAATTGTAAGTTTTGATTTGACAGCGTTTGTAGTGTGTTTATAAATTATTTTCGTTTGATTTAAACATTTAATGCTTTTTGAATAGTACTTTGAATATACATATTTTTTAACAAACAGTTGTTATAACGACTAACCTTTACTTTTGTGTTCGATTTATTAGGGTAAGAATTTTCTTTTTCATGGTGAATTTGATTAATTCTGTTTTAAAATTAATGTCCATTAAAAATCTATTCACTACTTCTGGGCCATGACGCCATATAGGAGACACATCATTTACGTATATCCACCGTACTGTGAGTTTTTGGTGATGTGTTGACACATAATATGCTAATAATGGATAAGATCAAATAAGGACAAAAAACTTAGAAGAAGAAGAAGACATTAAATAACTATGGGCAAATCTACGAGATATTGTGCTACAGAAATCGGTTGAAATATTGGGCAAAAACAAGTAAAAATTGGTTTGATCATGAATGTGAAATGGTCACAAATAGAAAGAACGCAGCATATCAAAAAACCATCGACGCAGGTTGTGCACGGAGAAAAAAAGAATAGTATAGACATCTTAGAAGAAAGGAAAAACGTATCCATCGACGTAAGAAAAGAAAATACGAACAGAACACTCTCAATGAGATACAAAGTATATTCGATAAAAATGAAAGTAGGAAATACTACAAATCTTTAAATAATAGCCGTCGAGAATTTAAACCACGATTTAAAATTTGTAAAGATACTAACGGTGAAATTCTACATGATAAAAACTCAGTTTTTAACAGATGGGCACAACATTTCAGCGAACATCTAAATATATACGATGTTGAAGGAGGTTACAACATAGACAATCAACAAAATCTACAACGTCAACTACACAGTGAAGACTCAACAAGAGAAGAATTGTCAAACGCCATCCTAAAACTCAAAGACAAAAAAGCCCCAGGAATCGATGAAATCTGTTCGAAAATGTATAAAAAAGCTGGTGTTCAACTTTTTGCAGCAATCCATAAACTAATAGTACTTATATGGCAGCAATGATAGACTTTGGGATCCTACCTAAGTTAAGTTGACCCAACTAACAATGCAAACGTAAGCTCATGCGTTAGAACTGAAGGAGAAAATTCTACGTTCTTTGACATTAATAATGTTCTAAGACAGGGGGACGCGCTCCTCTTTAATATTGCCTTGGAAAAGGCAATCAGACAATTAAATATTAGAATGAATGGAACTATTTTTAATAGATCGACGCAAATTCTCGCATTCGCTGACAATATAGTTATAGTGGGCAGAAGTATGAGAAACATGGTGTAGTGTTTTACAAGGCTTGCGGACGCGTCAAGTGAATTAAGACTTGTGGTAAACGAGGAAAAAACCAAATATATGTTGATTTCTAAAAACCCTCGAAATATCCAACAGAGATTTCTAATTAACAACCATACCTTTGAGGAAGTCAAAGAATTCACATATCTTGGATCGCTAGTAAACGCAACAAACACGACAAGCTACGAAATAAAAAGACGCATAGCAATAGCAAACAGAACTGTTCACAATTTCCAGAAACATTTAAAAAATAAAAATATAAAACGTGCAGTAAAGCTCAATATATATAAGAACTTAATAAGACCGGTTTTGATATATGGGGCTGAAACGTGGACCTTATCTCAAAATGATGAAAGACTTCTTGGTATTTTTGAGAGAAAAGATATTTGGGGCCGTAAATAAAAATGGGCTATGGTGTCGAAGATACAACTTTGAACTATATCAGTTTTACACCGATCCAGATATTGTGAAATTCGTGAAAGTGCAGAGACTTAGATCGGCTGGACACATTGCTAGGATGTCAAATCACGAATACACGAAGAATTAATATTTTAAAAACCAGAGGGCACAAGAAGCAGAGGACGACCACGAAGGAGATGGATTGATGATGTGAAAGAAGACCTACAGATTCTAAGGGTCAGAAGATGGAGGGAAGTTGCCAGGAATCGACAGGAGCGGCGACTTCTTTGTGAGCAGACCAAGATCCACAACGAATTGTCGAGCCACTTATAACGATCATGATGATGTTAATAATGGAGATAACGAAGAATCCTTGGCTAAGCCAAAGTCTTGTTTGTAAAAATCATGTTCTACTTGAAAATAGATGATATCAGTTAATATGTTAATACCTCCATTACAGCTCATACATTCAGTTTTATTCTTTGTAATCCAGGAAAACTAAAATATTTAACTTTAAATATTAGCGTCAATGACTGGACACTTTCAATTCCACATTACAATATAACAATGAATGATGTAACGGAAGGAAACGTCATCACAGCGTCCACAAAACTAAAAGACTAGTTAATCTCCGGATGTGATCATATTCCTAACTTTTTGATTAAAGACTGTATCAGTGTATTAGCAAAACCACTAACGACATTATTTAACTTGATAATCAAGCAACGCCAATTCATAAAAGCGGTCATTCTAAAAATATAGCCAACTATAGACCTATTACCATAATTTGCAACTTTGTAATATTACTGTAAATAATTATATATGATGTGATTTACAACTCAGTGTGTCATAGTATTAATTTCTACCAATTTTGTTTTAAGAAATAGCTCTACTGTGTACTGTGAATAATTTGACATGTTTAATCCGCTTTATTTTGGAATTATTTGTGTACCCCTTCTAAATACCGTCCGTTAGCTTATTTATTTTGTAGTAAATTTGTTCAGTTTTGTTCTAAATTTTATAATTTCATTATTGGAGTTAAAATTTTATTTGGGCTGTATTAGAAATTTTTAAAATAAATTCATTCTCAAAAATAGTCATTGCTTCTCCACAAACACTAATCGCATGACTGGAATTCTCGATTCTAAGTACTTTTAATTTTTTTAACACATTTTACATGATTTTTCTTGTGTATTTGTTCTTTGATCTAATGGCAGAGATCAGCTTCTTTTAGTCTTCTTATATTAATTCTAGGTGTTTTGTTTTCTTTAGTTTGATTTTCATGTCTGCTAAAAGAAGGTTGTGGTACAAAAGTTAGGTAATGTATATTTATTTTAAATTTTTTGTGTAGGAGTTACCAAGCATCGAAAATGAGGAAGGCTTTAAATAATATATCATTTAAGTTCAAAATATGAAAAAAACTTTTTTCTCCCGTAGATGTTATGTATGTACAGTAAAACCTCGATATAAAGGACCTCTATTTAACGGACTTCGGATATAACGGACAAAAAATCCGGTCAAATGCAAAAAAATAAAAACATACTGTTAATATTACACATGTGTCTCATATATGTAATCAATATGGCATAAAAAAGCAAACTTTCGGACATAAAAAAAAACAAATACAAAATAAATAAATTTGCATTTATGTGTGATGTAGGAGAGCATAGCAATCTAGGAAAACGAATGAAATTGGCTCGTGAAACTTCACTGGAAGAAGCAATCTTAAAATGGTATGGGTAACAACGTTCTAGTGGGATCCTGGTCAGTGGGAATTGAAATTCGCTGCAATTAAGTTAGCAAATCATATGGACATACCATTCAGAGCAAGTGATGGATGGCTCTGGCGCTTTCGTAAAAGGCACGGAATCATGAATAAAAGAATTTACGGCGAAGCTTCAGCTGCACCAAAAGAAGAAACAGAACCTTTTAGGCAAAAATTAGTAGCAAATATAGCAAGTAAGTAACGAAATGCTATTAGAATCTCAGATTTACAATTTTGACGAAACTGGTTTGTTATGGCGTACTTTGCCTGAAAGCGCACAAGCCTCCAAATGTGAAAAATTGGATTCTGGAAGAAAAATCAGCAAGGACAGGATCTTGGCACTGCTTTGTGCTAACGCTGATGGATCGCATAGATTGACACCTGTAGTGGTTGGCAAATCTCGCAAACATAGAGTTTTAAAAGACATAATGCATCATATGCCCCTTTCATACTATAGCTCTAAGAAGGCATGGTTCACCTCAGATATTTTCAAAAATTGGTTTTTCAAAGAAATTGTACCTTCAGTGAGAAAATTTCAAAAGAAGAAATTGGGCATACCGTCAGAAGAGGTAAAATGTTTATTGCTTTTAGACAACGGTCCTGCTCACCCCTCTGAAAATATTCTACGTTCAGAAGATGGAAACTTCAGGTGTATGTTTTTGTCAAAAATACAACATTGCTTATTTAACCCATGGATCAGGGAATAATTTTGACAGCCAAACGAATATCGCAGAAAGTTTTTAGACGAAGTAATGGTTGTATTGTACGATGGAGATAATGCAGAAGATACAAGAGCGCAACGTACCTTGCAAAACTTAAGGTCTTACAATTTAAAATCAACAATTTTTAATTTTGCTGCAGCATGGGAGGAGGTGAAAAAGCAAACATTAAAAAATGGTTGGAAGAATTTGTTTGATGGCCAAGATGCAGACATGGATTTAGAAGGGTTGAAAGTTACTAATTTCTGTAGGACAATACATAATAATGCCGGAGAACATGTAGCTGAGGAAGATGTTTTACAATCGCTAGAAGTAGATGAAGGTGACCCTGGGTATAACATCATGACTGAAAGTGAAATAGCAGATGAAGTTATGAACCTTAAAAATGAGGACGGAAGTAAAGATAGCAAACAAGACGACAAAGCAAGACTGTTAAAAATGAAGTTATCAAAGGTAAGATCGCATCTCGACGATCTAACAACATTTATTAATTATTCATCCAATAGTTAAACTGTTTTTAGGGAGTTGATCATAGAAAAGCAGCAAACATGGAAAGTGCAAACGAAACTTGTTCAAAACGGGATTACCAACAGCAAGCGCGTCGATATTTCTTCAGCAACGTCACTTCACGACGAATGTCCGAAGACAATTACTTAAATAGAATTTTGTTTGTATGTTGTATTTTTTATATATATCTAATTACAGTGTACATATATATTTTCAAAAAAAAGTATTTTGATTTATTTTAACCATATTTTTATATAACGGACTTTCGGCTTTAACGGACACCGCCTCCCCCCAAGTAGTCCGTTATATCGAGGTTTTACTGTATATATATATATGTGTTTCTATTTTGTTTTTTTTTTCTTTTCTGTTGTAAATACATACCATATATTTTTCAAAATTACTCTGCCTTTTTCCAATTTTTGCCTGTATGGATATTAAATACTTACCGCAGTTTCACTTGTTTGTAAGCAGATTTAAATAATAAAATGCTCAACTGACCCAGTTAGTAAGAAGCGCCGTAGTGCGCCTATGCATCCACGTGGTCATAGTCCAGCGAGCCCTGTCCCGGAGTGGAGTAGGTCCATAAGGCCAGAAAACCATAAATTTTAATTTCGCTCCGCCCCTGGCCTCGGCGAGGCCAACTGCAAATTTCAGCCATACTTCCTGCTGCTGTTAGAACGGCTTCTCTTATCTAAGAAACGCTAAAACCGTTACGAGCCAGTTTTGGCGGTTGAAACTCAGATTGCGAAATTCTTGATAGATACGAGTTTTTATCGTTAGATTTGAAAAAATAGATTTATCGCTTATCTCGCTTAGTTAGTAGCTATATTATCTTTTCAAATTAACTTCCTTGACGAAATAATTGATGAACGAGAAGTTTTGGAATGTGTATGACGTTCGTTACTCATTATTATTATATACTTATTTGTAAAATCTGCTATTTCGAAATAACGTATGTCACGAAAGATTTAAGAAAAATTTAGTATAGTATATAAATGATATGAATTAAATTTATATAAATTTCCTATAAGAGACGCTACACTACAACCACAAAATACTTTGAAACTAAACTAATGTCTATTCCAGATGTTTTTTATTAACACGTCGTTTCAATTATTACTCATTATGGATTTCCCAATTATGACCGTAGACTTTTCTACATTTTCGAGATTGTGGACTTTCGATACGTAGAGTATAATCATTTTCTTCTATAGTGTGTTTAGAAAAGAACACTTTTATGGTAGAGGATTACAACGGTCTTTACAAAGGACCGTTCAAAGCTGAAAAATTCTTGTCAGGGTAGTTTTGTAAAAGAATTTAGAGAGAATAGCCAGCTATTTGGAATGCTCGTATAATGCCAATCCCAATAAATGCGACAAACACATTGCTTGATCGTTAGCGATAAATCTTTGACAAACATCTCTTCGTGTAGATAGATGTTAGCGTCAATCGTTTCATCTCTGAGGGGCGCTACATTGAGCCTAGAAACACCGGCCAACAGCAAATTACACATTACTAAATTGATTTTTATAAATATTTTTACACGAAAGTAAACAAGTGAAAGTTTAAGTGAATATTTTTGAAACTGAAATAACTTTTTTTAATTGTAAATTTAGTCTACTTTTAAATGACACTCTTAGTGTTTTGATAATATAAACTTTTTGAGTCTACACAGGTCTCAGAACTTTGAAGCCTCCCAGTTGCGTCATTGTTCTTCCAATATTTTTAAAATAGTTTCTGAATCGGTTTGAGTTTGTCTACAATAGTAACATTAATAAAACTTAAAAAAAGGTTTAGGTATATAATTTTATTGTCAGTAAATAATACAAACTACTCAAAATGATAAAAAATAACAAAAACACTACTCAGAATTACTAAAAAGTAACATTTGTTTTTTGAACACCTTTAAAAAATTAACAAAAATGGTTCGTAATATTTGGGACTTATATCACTTGATAATAAATTTTCTAGGTCCTATTTTCAGAGATCGGAATTTTTGAAATGTGTGCAGGTCTTTTTCTAACATCTTCTACATTTCTTGTTGCTGTCACTCGTCTACTTTTTACGGTTATAGCATAGGCCTGATTCCAATCCACCTGTTTGTAGCTGGTTTTCTAAAAGAACCTATCACTTTCCTTCTCAAATCGAATCATTTTAATATCTGACAACTTTATTTGTTCGCCGTGTATATTTTTGTGACAGTTGAAGCCGATGTCGTTAGCAAGCGTTTTCAAATCCATGAAGTCATTGTAACTTAATTCTTTTACTATAAGAGGGTTTCCTTTTTTCTTTGCGTTTCTAATAGTCGACACAATTTGATCGGAAACGTATATTGGTCCTGACTTTTTAGCTCTTTTCGTAGCTTTTTCGATGATACTGTGGACTACATCACCTTCGCTCTGTGTATGACCTCGGATGAGGTACTTGTGTGCTATGGAATTTAACTGAAACTTAGTAATTGCGTAGTAATACATTGCAAGAACAAATCTGTTTTTTGCTGACCACAGCAGTTATCGGAATAAAAAATTATGTCAGATTGAGGATGTGTATTAGCGATTTCTTCAAGAAATGTCAGGACACATGAACCGATTTCGACTGCTTCTCTTTGTCCCAGACCTTCATGCCAGAAGTAACAGGATGTCTTGTCATTGCTTATTTCTGATATCGTAAAATTAAAACAATTTAATCTTGATTTATAGTAAAAAGCTGATGTTTGTCCCATAGGTACTGGCAGGACAGCTTGTAGGTCGTACATTACCAAAACTGTATTTGATCCTCCTTCTTTTGCTTTTACTTTGTCTGAAGCTTTCTCAGTTCTACTTAGTTCTTTTTCCTCTTGATGTGACTTATACTGACATTGTAATTTTTCTTTTTCTTCGTCAGGTGCGTTTTTAAAAGATTCACACAAGTCGCATTGGTCTTTCTTTGAAAAAAAAAAACTAATATTGAATTGTGTATTAAATATGTGGACGTAGGCGTCATAGTTTGCAGCAGGCTGGCTCAAATCGCCTTGTTTCTTTTTATAGTGTCTGTGCATTTGATTGGATAATTATTGTTCTCCCCTTAATGCCAAAAGTGTTAGGTATGTTTTGCATACACGCATTCGATTTCCATTGTGAAGCAGATAGAAAACACAGTTCTGTCTTCTAGGTGTTTGGATAGTTTTTATGCGGCGATAACTCAACTGAAGTGGTTCAATACACGAAGACAAATAATCACGTTGTCTCTGCGGTGATCCTAGATTCCAATAGTGCTGAAAAAAATCAGCTCTATGAACATCTTCTTCTTCTTCGCTAAACTTCTCTAAACACTTCTGAATGCAATGATTAGAGCAAGTAGGTCCCATTGTTTTTTTATTCATAACTTGAAATTCCAGTTCTTGAAATATAGCTTTCCTGAATTCTTAGGGAGTCTAGCTTTATTTTTTCGCCATTCTTCTGGATTTTTTACTCTCTTCTTATCTTGTTTGATGAGCGTATAATTTTCTGTATGCGATATGTCGTTGTTTATGATGAGGTTTTTGTTACCTGGAAAATTATATGAAGGAGTTCTTGATAATAACGAAAAACCAGTGTAACAATCAAAACATCAAACCAAAATTGGACCACCCATTACAGAGGCAGAAATAAGAAATACGGTATATAAATAGACCTAGAAATATAGGAAACCACCAGATAATAATTCTCACTTGTAATTCCTTAAATTTGCCGTTAAATTTGCTCCTAAGGTCAAATATATAAAGCTAATAATTTCAATAATTGAAATAGGACTCAGTATTTCTGATAAAACGTATGATGATGATGAGAATGATCTTGGATATCCGCCTAGTTCGAAGGACTTTGGTTATTTAGTGCTTCTGAAAACTTTTTTTTCGAAAGTTTTCATTTTTTCTTTAGGTTATGCAGATAGATGTTTTCATTTCAAATGTTTTAAAACATTTGTCCTTACAACCTTGGGATCTCTTATCAATTTATATGCTGGCGAACAAATTTGGTACTGAGCTTCAATAATATTTTAATATTATTTGTGATTTTAAAATATTTATTTTCCATTAAATACAGTAGGTTCAATGACAGTTAGTATCGGCACTTTTTTCACTTTATATATTATTGCAACAACTTCTTAACAACACAGGTTTGTTGTTGAGAATCTTGTGTCAAAAATCTGAGAATAATTTTTTGCTTTTAATGTTTTTCTTGGGCAATACTGGGAAAGTGAAAGTATTCGATATCTTCATCTAAAGAATTGCGAAATGTATCTGTATCATCAATATTTATCAAATATGCCATGATGTTTTTATCTGTAAACATTAGTATTTAGATTGTTGTAAATCTATCGTTGCTTAAACAAGCTACGATTTGCTTTAAAAATATTTTAAAAGGTGGATGGCAAATTGGACGTTTTAAAAGAATGGCAATTTCGATCAAATTTGAAAATAGAAACTTTGAAGGGCACCAAAGATCTATATTTTAAAATATAACTTCGTTTAAAATTTTTAATAATATACAAGTATTACACTTAAAATCCGATTTTTTTTCGTATTTTTTTTTCAATCGTATTTTTTTTTTAATCACGTTATTCAGTTTTCGGCATTTTGTGGCATTGTTTCCACAAAAAGGGTAAATTTCGTTTAAAAAAAAAATAAACGAGCAGACTGTTTCCAAAACACGAGAATTTTTAATTCAAAATAAGGTTTTTTTGTTTAGAATCAAAATAGAATCAAAATAAGTAGATATAAACAAATACTTTATTATATAATAATGTAATAAAAAAATACAGCTAGTTTGAAACACAAAAAGCTAAGTTTGCACAAGAGTCCATGGAAAATAATTTCTTTCGGGAATAAACAATTACAAAGAAAAAAACCGGTTTATTTTACATTTTTCTCGGAAAACTCTGGGTTTATACCAACAGTTGTTTTCCAGTATTCAGTTTTCTACAGTTGTAGATTTATATATTTATTCCATTGTATCGTCAGTGGGATTGAGTTAAATTTATTCTTCCCGATTTATCTATCTAAACAGCCTAAATCGTCCACTGCTGCACGTACGCATTCATAAGTTTTTGTCACTTACCTCTTTCTTGTGTATCTTTCATCCAGTTTCCAGCAGTTCTCTTGTCGTCGGTCCATGTCTGTGCGCTTCGTGCCTCGGATGCCATTCCACTTTGGAACTCGGTCCTTTTTAAATATGTTCCACACGTCTTCTATATTCTCGTTTGCTGTTTTTGAATCTAACAACGTTTCTATGTGGTCCTTGCATCGGTTTTGTTATTTTTAGTCAGCACAGTAGCACTTTTTTAGCATTTAACCTTCCTGCGGCTTCTTTGGAATCCCTACTTCATCTTAATGTGCCTATCCTTGACAAATGTTGGCGATCATCATGGCAATCTTTATCTTGTCTGTATCAACGCGGAAAAGCTGCATAGATGTTGTGTTAAAAGTTCTGAACCTCTCGGATCCTCTTCATTTTTCTGAGGACCTCTTCATTTGTGACTAGGTCAGTCCACGGGATCTTAAATATTCTCCGATATAGCCTCATCTCAATTGCTTCCAATCTCCTGCAAATGTCTTCGTTTAAGGTCTACGATTCAACATCATAAAAAAGGACAGAGATGACGTAGCATTGCAGCATTCTTACATTTATACCAAGAGAGAGGTTGTGGCTCTTGAAGAATTTACCCATCCGGTTGAAGGTGGATCTAGCTTTTCAATTGAGCGCTCTTATCTCCTGGTTGTTGGTCCATTCTTTATTTATTATGATGCTAAGGTAGTTGTCGAGCGTCACTCTTTTTAGTGGGGTTAGGTTGACGTAGAGTTGACCTTTGTTATTTTTTTCTTGCTAATTATCCTGAGATTTGTCTTTTGTTCATAAGAACTTGTCTACATAAAAAGAAGAAGAATAATCTCGCTATAATTATGTTGATGTACGATTATATGTAATTTTGATTTTATGTTGCTCTTAACTCAATATATTATTTGGGATTAACTTTTATTTCTTTTGAGAAGCTCCGACTCGAACATACTGAACAAAATAAAAGCATCAGTTTTGCTGTGAAGCTTTTATCAGCCAGTTTGTTCTCGTCAAAGGTCAAAGCCATTAAGTATTCGTAAAAAATTAAAAGTTTCTCCGATAAAATAAAATCTGTTGTGGTATTACCCTGATAACTTTTATGAATTAAGTATGTAAACCCTCGGTTTTTAGGTAATCAAAAATTTATATTTTCGTTGCTAATTATAATTCGCAGTTGTACTGGCGTTTCCGTTACAAAATAATTAAGTCAACATAAGGGGTACCTAATTTAAAATTCGGCAATAAACATCCCGAGCAGATTGGTCGGATATACAGACACACGGTTGGTAGGTATGAGTAGAGGAGCTGAAATGAAATGGTGCAGTGAATTTAAGTGTTGAATTATTCGCAACATTTTGGATGGTGCATTTAATTATTACTACAGGGGGAACACAGAAATTTATGTAGAATGATTTTATCTTTTTGTTTTTATTTGGTAATACTATTGAGTGAGCACCGATACATGAAAAATATTGATATATGAGAATAAATACTACACAAAAAAAGATCATCGGTCATAAAATAACAGAGGCACTGGTGGTCATCTTCATTGATGATTTAAAAAAAAAGTTAAATGGTTAACTACGTCTACATGCGTTTGCCTTAATCTAATCTAGATATTTACTCAAATAAAAGGCAGATATCGAGCACAGTTTTTTATTAAATCTTGCCCAAGTACTTTCGCTCTCAGATCATATTCAGAGGCATCTGAAATAAGCCAAGAAACGTTTTTTTAAGTGAAGGAAGATAAGTTAACTAAAAGTCAGTTCTTCTTCTTCTCGTGCCACTCCTAGCGGAGATTGGAAATCATCATGGCCACTGCGACTTTGTTAGCAGCGCGCCTAAAAAGTTCAATCGAACTACACCCGAACCATTCACGTAGATTACGAAGCCACGATATTTTTCTTCTTCCCACACTTCTTTTGCCCTTAATTTTGCCCTGCATGATATTTCTTAAAAGTTCGTACTTTTCACCTCTCACAATGTGCCCCAAGTATTCCATCTTTCTTTCTTTCTAAAGTCAGTTAATGGTTGCTTATTGCTTCTTTGCTTGGTCTCTACTCTAAAATACGTTTTGTCCATCGGTTGTCTGATAATCTGGCGACAATGTCTTGCCCAATTCCATTTTAGCGACTGTTGTTTTTGTTCTACGGCGTATTTCTTCGTTTGGGATTCGGTCTCTCAGAGAGACACCCAACATCTGGCGCTCCATAGCCATCTGAGTCACGCGAATCTTATTAACTACCTTTTTTGTGAGTGTTAATGTTTCCGCTCCATAAGTGTGTAACACACATTGGTCAAAGATTTTTCTTTTGAGGCATATGGTTAGATCTGATTTAAATACATAGTTTAATTTACCAAACGCTGCCCAGGCTAATCCTATGCGACGTGGGAGCTCACATGTTTGGTTATCTCTGCCCAACCGAATTTCATGTCCTACGTACTTATACAATGTAGTCTGCACAATATCCCTTCCACCAACAGAAATATTTCGATTTAGCACCAGATTAGTCGTTATTTGTATCTTGTTCATATTAATCTTTAGTCCGACCTCCAAGGAAGCGTGATAATTTTTCAAACATTATTATAACATCATCCATACGATCATAAGTCATCTGCAAATCTCAAATGACTGATCTTCTCTCCATTTATGTTGATACCATGCTAGTTCAGATGTGCCTTCTTACAAGTATGTTCTAAAAGCGTCGTGAATAGCTTTGAAGAGATTGTGTCTCCTTGCCGTACTCCTCGCTGTATACAGAATTTATTTGTTTCTTGTTCAGATAGTCTTACGCTAGCTGTGGCATTTTGGTAGATATATTTGATTATGTTAGTGTAGTAGCGATGGTCTATTCGGAATTCTGTCAATGCTTTTAACATTTCTGACGGCTTATGGTATCGAATGCTTTCTCGTAGTCGACAAGTACCAGTGCCAATGGTTTGTTGTATTCTGTATATTATATTTATATCTTATTATATGTATGTTATATTTCTGTTTGGTGTATTGTTAATATACATTAAATAAATTTACACAAAACTAACACCAGACAAAAGACAAACAGTTTAAAACTTTTCGAAGCTACATTGAGGGTAACAGCAGGAAGTTCCTGGTCTTAACCGAAATGTTAAAGTGACATCTGACATATGACAACTTGGATGAGCAGTCACAATCATGGTGATCTGCACATTTCAAAATTCTATGGTAAACTGAATATTGACCAAAAATCCAACTGACCACTAATGTAGGAAAAGCCAATTGATGAAATATGAAATTATATTAATTACTGTATGTAGATTGCATAATCCAGATCTCACACTTAAACCTCTCTGTGATAATTTAGGTAATAATTTGGGGGCAAATGAAGTGGACATAGAGTGTAAGAACTAGACTAAACAATCAGTTAGATAGTGGTTGGTTGACTACACTAAAAAGGTCTACCAAGCACTACCAATACTTGAAAACCACCAAAAGTGTGCAAACTAAAGTATAATGCCACTGGTTCAGTCAAACTTACAGTCAATGAGAAAATTATAAAATTTAAAATGTCAAAGTACTTAGCTAACAAACGTCTGTCTCAAAAAACTCGTATAAGGCTGTATAGAACACTGATAGTCCCCGTTCTCACATATGGATCAGAGGCATGGACGCTAACGAAAACAGATGAATACGCTCTATCCATTTTTGAAAGAAAGGTGTTACGCAAGATATTCGGAGCGGTCTGTGAGAACGGAATATGGAGGCGTAGATATAACTTTGAACTGCAGAATATCTACAAGCGTACGTTTGGTGGTAAAAATATTACCACTATAATTAAGCGAAACCGCCTGCAGTGGGCAGAACATGTAGCCCGGGCCCCTGAGTCAACCCCCCCCCCCCCAACAAAAAATTTCTGGGGATCAGCCACTGAAAGGTGCAAAAATCTAAATCCTATATCAAAATCACTGTTTTTTTTTGCTGTTTCTGTTCAAAAATGTCCCCTTTAAACAAAATCAGAAAATATTTAAACAATTTTTTTAATCAACTTTCAAAAATTACCTTTTTTGCTTCTAAAGAAGCAAAAAACACATAATTAACAATTATAAAACAACGGTCTAAATTCAAATAAGCCACTCTCTAGAATCTTGAAACTGAATGTTTAGACTTCAATTTAGGCACTTATCAACATCAAAAACAATCATTTACATAGAGATTTCAAGTCACAAAAATGCGTCTTTTCGCATTTTTCAGATTTTAAATCGCTTATAATTCGAAAACTATCAACTTTAGAGAAAAATGACACAAGAGTTTTTTGTTCAAAGTGATCCAAAAATATTAAAAAAATGTTTTTCTGAGCAAAAAGAAGTAATTTTTGGAATTTGTTTAAACAATCTGTGCCCAAAAATTTCTGATTTGTTTAAAGGGGAAATTTTTGCTAAGCAGTATTACCGCTCACAATGTTTTTGTGCTTTTTACTTGCTTTCAGGCATATTACTTGTTATGTTCTTCATATTAAATACTTCCAATTTATATTATTTTTACAGCTTCTACATTGGATCTCTTTTTGATCTTTTATATGCCTTCTTCATTTAGTCATTTTCCTTATTTAGGTATCTACAGATTTATTTTCTAATAGTTTATCTATTTTAGTTATTTCGTATTTAGTTTTTTCTTTTTGACGTGACAACGTCTTAAATTAGGTTGTGGCTCGGAGTCATTCATGAAAAAGTGTAACGCCCGCTCACGTCTGTTCTCACGGTCTCTCTCCCACTCAAACATGATCGGCCCGCTGCGCGCGCAGCACTAGAGAATTAGGCGCGTTGAATCAGTGCTTGTGTCTCTGTCTTTCTCGAGCGTTCTTGGCGTTCAAGACACATTACAGCAGAAACACTTCCTTTCATTTCATATTTCTCCTATCATCGTCCTATCCTCAACAAAATCACTCAAATAGAAATTAGTTAAGTTTAAGTTTACATGTACAATGTTTTAGTAAACAAAATATATTTCTATAGTTAAAATTTGTGCAATTCTTATTTTCATTCAATTCCTTGTTCCTATTGTGCAATTTAATAATATTCATATCAATAAATATTCTACCGAGAAAAAGACGTTGTCACGTAAAATTTTCGCCCGTAAAACCGACTTTACAGGCAACCGATTTTTTGTTGTAGTTTTTTGAAATATCGAGTGTTTCACTTTTATCATCAAGACCACGTTTGTCAAATATAGATCACCATAGGCTTACTACTTGTTTCTCACCTTTCATGATCGTTATCTAAAACATAAAAACAGCTAATACTGAGTGGAAATCAAGTGAATACAATGGAGAAGGAAAGCCACAACAAGAGAGTATCCATGAGAAGCACTAAATAAAGATTGGAAAAGCCAGAAAGCGATGAAGTAGCACCAGAAATGATGAAATATATAAGAGCAAAAGGAAAAGAAAAATTGTTATACATATATAACCTAATATGGAAGAGAAAAGTAATACCCAGAGAATGGACAAATGCAGTAATTATACCTATATACAAGAAAGGAAACTCAAGAGACTGTAGGAACTATAGAGGTATATCACTACTATGTGTAGCAGCAAAAGTATACGAAACCATAATAGAAAGGAAAATTAGAAAAGAAATAGAACATAAATTAGAGGACGTACAAAGTGGATTCAGGAAAGGACACAACACACAAGACCATATATTCACCATGCAACAAGTAATAGAAAAAGCCTTAAAGAAAAATAAAGAAATATATCTGAGCTTTATAGACATGGAAAAAGCATTCGACTCAGTCAAAAGAAAAGATATATGGGAAAGCCTAAAGAAGAAACAAGTAAGTGAAGAACTGATAGAAGCAACAAAGAGTATATACATGAAAACCACAAAAGAATGTTAAATATACAGTCAGAACTATTTGAAACAACTCAAGGAGTTAGTCAAGCGGGAAGTCTCAGCCCAGTGCTATTCATAAATGTAATAGATGAGATAGTGAAAGAATGTAAGAAAACATTCAAGAAATACTGTATCGGTTGGAACAGAATGCAAATGATAAATGCTGAGATGTGTATATTTGCAGACGACATAGTAATAATTGCGGAAACTGCAGAAAAACTGAAATACAACTTAGAGAAATGGAACCTAGAAGCAAGCAAATACAACTTATACGTAAACAAAGAGAAGACTCAGATAATGAAAATATCAAGGAAACAAGGGACGGAAGATCAAATAGAAGTAATGATAGACCAACAAAAAATAATACAGACAAATTCATACAAATACTTAGGAATAGTAATCAACAACAAAGGAGACATCGAGGACGATCTTAACAACAGAATGGAAAACACAGGAAAACTATTCCAAGCACTAAATAGAGGATTCCTTAATAACAAAGAAATATCAACAAAGACCAAGATGACAATATACAAAACAATATATTGGATATTAAACCAAAAACATCAGAGCAGAATTCAGGCAGCAGAGATGAAATACCTCAGAAGAACGATAGGAGTAAAAAGAACTGATAGAATCAGAAATGAAAAAATAAGAGAAAGACTCAAAATTAAACCGATACTCGAGTCAATCAAGGAGAAAAAATTGGCATGGTTCGGACATCTAACTCGGATGGACAATAATAGACAAGTAAAAAGAGTGTGGGACGCCAAACCAATAGGGAAGAACAGAAGAGGAAGACCCATTAAAGAATGGAACAGTGACATCTCGCAGATACTGCAGAGTAATGTTAAGACTTGGCAGGAAGCAACACAAATGGCATCCAATAGGAAGGAATGGAGAAAGTTCGTTAAGAGCTAGGACACCTCAGAAGACTGTCAAATATTGTAATTTAATGAATTGTATTTTAAACCGCCCAACACCGAAAGGTACAAATGGGTATACTGATTAAGTAAGTAAGTAAAGTTATCTAAAACAACAATATGTCTTTTATGTATATCTTATATTTATTTTATATTTGAAATTCATGGCTTCTGATTTTGTTAATGTTTACGAAGCCTCTTGATATTCTTCCTTATATTTTTATTTCGTGCATTTGATTGTTAAATACAGATCCCACATTAAAAATTATCTGCGTTTCGTGAACTCGAAATATTGTTACCGTTAGTTCAACGCCTACTATCATATTCCAGCAGAACATAATTATCCTAGTTTGTTGCACCCGAGTGATTTTTTAAAATGAAACAGGAAGTACGTTGAAATAAAATTTTCCCAAATTTATTTATATTTTTGTTGTTATTTACATTTTAGTTTAATTAATTCCAAACCATTGTGTACTTATTACAAGAGTAAATAAGCTTTTTATTATTCTAATGCAAAATGTGTTACTTTTTCAAAGGTTTTATATTTCAAGATATACTTTCAAGAGATATCAGCATCCTGAAGACAGGCTTTTGGAACTAATGCGGTTTAAGAACAAACGCGTTTGCGTTTGCTGGACGATTTTTAAACAGATATGGATGTCGTAGCATTACAAGAAACTAAACTAACTCATACTATGAATATCAAGCTTTCGGGATATGACATCTACAGGAATGACCACAGAGCAAATTCAGGAGAAATGTTATCTTAGTGAGAAAAGGAATAAATCATACATTACAACAGAGGCCAGCACTAAACACTATGGAAGTAACAACAATAAAAGTCTAGATGAGTAAGTTGAAATAATGATCACTTCAACATATGTAAACCAACAGATCCTTTAAACGACGACGACTAAATATACTTACATTGAACAGTCCATAATAATAGGAGACCTAAGCGCCAGAACCCTTAACTGGAACGAGAGGGCTACAAAAAGAAACGGAAGAATATTAAACTATTATCTAATGAACAACAAACTTTCCAGGAAATGCTCTACGATCCTATTTGGATATGATAGTGACTAAAGACTTAAGATTAAAAACAGAGATCTGAACATTAAACGAAGGATCATGAGACCACAAACTCACATTCCTGGAAATAGGCAAATGGAAAAAGATATAATATAGTGTTGCCCAAAATCGGTCTTGGTCTTGCAGTCTTGTTCTTGTTCTTGCGTTTTCGCAATACCAAGACCAAGATCGCCTAATTTTAGCAAGACCAAGACCAAGACTGACCGTGCAAGATTTACGCAAGAACAAGACTAAGCCTGCGAGACTCTTGCGTCTTGCAGTTAGGACGGAGTGTCGTTTTAGCGAGTATTGTAGTTCGGGTATATGCTTAAAGACTTTATGAGACGCAAAAAAATATGTAATAAAAATTTGAAAAACTGGACTTATGCGCATTACGAACAATACCATAAACATACATCAAAATCATCAATCAAAATATTCATTAAAAACAACACATTTGACACGTGCTCAGAGGTCATAATTACAATGTAAAAATAAAATATTTTTACATTCTTTTCCAGCATACGACTTCTTCGCTCTGTCGTATCGTATCGAAATTTTTTAAAAATATGTCACCTTAGCTAATAAAAAATATAACACTTATTATTAGGGACACCCACTTAATAGTTCAATTTTTTCCCATTATAATTTAGTTAGGAGGAATCTAAATTAACAAATCTTATCGGCCTAAGACTAAACATTGTTTCTGCTGAGTGTGCGATGAGATTATTCGGTTAAACCAAATTTGCTGAAAGAGCGCGACTAATATTCAAAAGTTTATTAATAACAGATAATGTCGCTTACCGTGTAAACAAAATACCGAAATATTTAGAATAACGAAGTAACGATATATAATTCTCGGTTTGTTATTAGATACTTACGGTATTGAATATTAACGGACATTTATAGTAGTAGTTACTTTTTTAACATCACTAAACTTCATTTGACAAGTTTACAATTTGACATGGGGGACAAAGATTCAAATAGTTGGAGTAGTGAGCGTTGGAATTATAGATCTAAAAGACCTAAAAGCAAATTTGATGAGTTTTTCGAAATAATTCATGCATCCCAAATTGCTTTGTTTAAATTGTGCCTACATAGAAAGGTTAAAATAAAAATGAAAAACAGAAACACTTGAGGTTTAAGGAAGCATCTAATATCTTTTCACAAAAAAGAATTACGAATATTTCTTCCTGAAAAACCAAAATTATGGTTCCTAAAAAAAATGTTCCTACTATTTTATTTTGGTAAATTAATGTATTTATTAAGTAGATATCTCCTTAATTTAAAACAACTTCTTTTGATTATCATTGCTTTCTTACCTATTCTTTATTTTTTCAAGTTAGTTTTTTATATAAAAGTAGAGCGAAGATTGTTAATAATATTTATGTTGCTTTAATAAGTGGGTTATAGTTTGTTATCTTATCACGTAAAGAATATGTGCCCTTGATACCTGTATGTGGATTTTTGCCACGTACCAATCTTTTTTAAGATTTCCATTTCATATATGGTGGAGGTCCATCAATACCTTTCTAGACAGAAAATGTTCTTTAAAATACTGTCAAGTTTATGTCATTAATTTGGTTTTTTGTGTTTTAACCATGTTTGATTGACTTTCGTGGGGCATGGTAGATAGCTGGGTTAGTTAGAGCATAGGCACGGATCGCTTAGATCGTGGCTTCAAACTCCCCTAGTAACGTTTAATAAATAGCAATAGGCTAATGGGTAACTGCAAGACTTGCAGGACTCTTGCTGCAAGACCAAGACCGGGAGTGCAATACCAAGACCAAGACCAGGTGTATTGGCGCAAGACCAAGACCAATACTGTCTAAGTCTCGTCTTGTTCTTGCATTTGGGCAACACTAATAACATAATACCAGGAAAAGAAAGAAAAATAAGTGGTCAAACTTTGTTTAAAATAAAAAAGAGAAAAAGTCCTAGAGCTCAAAAACATCATAAAATAAGCACTAAGAATATAGCACTACTTAAAGAAAATATGAAATGCACTTGGGAAGGTTTATAGACATTATTCATCAAATAAAAAAAATCATAAGAGAAAAGAACAGAGCCAAAAAGACGTCCAGAGGAACAAGAAATCACGAAGACAAAAATAGGCACACCTGAATCGACAAGTCAAACAGGCAGTAATAGATTATAGAAACCATAGTGGGACAATGAGAACAAAGCCAAAACATGCAAGAAAGCTGTAGGATCCAAAGAACATTAAGAAACTATAGAAACCCCCCCCCCCCCACTGCACGGAATCGTCTAATCTGTGGAAGAGAAAGCTGAGGTGATGAGGATGACTCTCGAGAGAGACTACACTGAGTTATCACCAAGACGAAGACATATACTTAATCGAAGAAGTCGAACAGATTAAGAAACGCTCGAAGAACAAGAAGAAATAATAAATTCCACATCACCCAGATCAGATCAGAAGAAGTTCACCAAAAAACGCATATTATCCAGACGAAATCACTAACAGGGCTTATCTACTTCTACAGGAAGTATCTTCCTGTGAAATCAATTGTATATTTAACAAACATAACAAACGCAATATTAAGATACAGGCTCTACCCAAACCGATGAAAGGAAGCCCATGTAATCATGATACCGAAGCCAGAAAAGAACAACACATTTCCGAAAAATTACAGTCCGCAAGATAGATACATTCATTTCCATCAGTCAGCAAGATAGTAGAGCGAGTCATCCAAACCTCTAATCCCAGAAGCACAATTCGGATTCAGAGCTCAACTCTAGTCAAGTTTAATAGTTTTATTAGGGTAAGGTAAGTTTTATTTACAAGTTCAATAAAGCTTCCAGGGTTTTCAGGTATCGGCATTACTTTGACTTCATCCAATTCTTTGGAGAAATTGTTCCACTCTGCCTTTTTAAAGCTAAATTTTGTCTTAAAATTCAACTTTATACTCTTTCAAGGTTAACTGTGTTTTTAGGATCGGGTCTGTGACGGGTTTATTTGTTAATTATGCTATTCTTGCGTTGAAAAATGTATTATCAAGGTTGTACTCTCTTCTCCATTGTTCATTGTTAAAATAATGTAACAACTTTTGTTTGTGAATTAACTGAAGACAATTTTGTGCAGTCCATTCTCCAGGTTTTGCCTATTCTGATATGCCTCTTTGTAACCCTATGCAGTATTAATGTAATGAAAATATACCATTACAATGTTATATTTTTGGTTATCGATGATGATTGGCCCTTGGACGCTACAATGGTATTATGTGTTACTAATCTCTGTTCTTATCTTTGAGTTTTCCTTCAATGTTTATTGGTGACTAAGATTTATTTCGAAAGAAACCGTTAGAGTTATTCGTTGTACACTTTTTCTCTGAAGATCCGGTGATGTAAGGATTGTCCAACTACGTCGTTTCCAGAGGACACCCAATTGGTCTAAAAAAAATCCCAAAAATATTGAAAAATAAATGTTTTTTTTAACTGCTGTATGAACTGTTTTGTTGAGATTATCTTTGTATAAATATTAACTTCGTGTTAAAGAGAAAAATTGGTAAGTTTTAATTATGACTAATTAATTAGAGAGGTTCTTCTTCTTTTAAGGCCTATTCGTTTCGAATATTGGCGATCATTCTGGCTTTAATTATTTTATTAAGTGATGCTTTAAATAGATTAGTTGTTGTGAAGAACCATTTCCTCAGGTTTTTAATTATGATTATTCTTCTTCTCCCAATTCCTCGCTTTCCGAATACTTTGCCTTGAGGATTATAGAGGTTAACGCATCATTTTGTATTTGAGACGTGACGGTCCTGGATCAAATCATTATGCTGAAGGCGTTCTTTTACCGCGTGATATTCAAACCACAGTCACATTTAGCAGAAACACGGTGGTCTGAGGGGGCGAAGCGATATTAAAATTGCTGACGAGATACTTGTTCTGTTTATTAAATATGTAGGTATTGTATCTATACAAAGACTAACGCGGTGAATGAAACTCAAATACTTGATAATTTAATCATAAATATAATAACTGAAATGTAAACCGACTCAAAGGTTGTCAACAAGTTTTACTATTTTAACTAATATAAACCGACTCAGAGGTTGTCAACAAGTTTTACTATTTTACTGATTCAATGCTCCGATTAACAGGTTGACTGCCAGGCGGTCGTATACGACCGATTTGATACGGTCTGTGATATAGTTCCTGTTTTGCTAGAGATCGTGTAGAGAAGCGAAATTATTGCAGTATTCGACCATTGTGGCATACAGTCGTCGTATATACATATCAGTTTTCATTTTGGCTGAATAGGGGAGACTAAAATGATATCGAAATTTTGACATATCTTTATTTCGAGTAAAAAATATAAAACTAAAAAATATCCATTACAAACTGAAATACATACAAAAGTTAAATAAGAACACAAAAGAAATTAAAAATTATCGGTTATTTGTTATATCGGTGTTTGTTGAAACAATCTAAACAAAGGTGTGGTTGACCTTCACAAGTGTCACAGTAAGTTACTACTTTTTTGACCTGATTTTTTGTTAGGTTTCCCCGAATCTTCTCTTTATAACAACCTTTACAGTATTTCTTACAGTATTTCTTTATTTTATCATATGGTCCTTCTTTTTTCACCAAAGTATGAGTTTGCTCGATCTCCTTGTAGTTCGTATTTGTTGTTGTTCCCTTTCGAAATCATTCTGTGACTCAATGTTGTCTTCATAACTTAAGAGCGACTTTATTACATGCTCTCTAAATTCAGTTATTTTCATCTTTTTATCGGCTAGTTGGTTGAAAATAATGTGAGAATTTACGAGGGATGTACCAAGAAGAAATTCTACAGCGAGCTTCCTGTACCATTTAAGTGACTTTCGTAGAGGTGAATTATAACTTGCCATCTGGTCTGACTGGTCAATTGAGGACTTTGCCTCATTGTATTCCATTACAGCCTGAGGTTTATGAACAACACCACTTCGTCGCTGAATTGCTCGAGTTTCGGTAGTGTGTTTAGTAGATAGTAATAAGACATCTCTTTTATCCTTCCACTTCAAAACGCAGATGCCTCTCTCGTTTTCCAACCCAAACGTTTCCCCTTTTTTCAATTTTTTATTTATTACTTCTTTTGGGTTTCCACGACGATTTGCTCTTAGCGTCCCAATATAGTGAGTTTCCGTGTCAAATGTTAGCTAACTCTAGGCTTGTATAGTAGTTATCGGCTACTATCGTACGTCCCGAATTCAAAAGGGTTTCTGATAGGTTAATCACTACATTTGTTGGTACAGAAGCGTTACCTTCATTTTTCTCCTTACCTGCATAAATCCTTATATTCCACGTGTAGCCATTGTTACTACAAAGCTTAACTCCATACTTATGCGTCTTTTGCGGTATGTACTGTTTCATTACTAGCCGACCTTGGAAAGCAATAACAGACTCATCAATACAGAATATACGCCCTGGTGTATAAACTGCTTGAAAGTTTTTAAGAAGTTTATCTAGCAATGGTTTGACTTTGTGCAGGCGGTCACCATCTGGACACGAGGTATTATCGGATAAGTGCCACATTCTTAGAAGGAGCTGAAATCGGTTTCTAGGCATAATTTTCGGAACCATACAATTTTTGTAGAAATTGTCAGTGTTCCAGTATTTGTCAATAGAAGGCAGCCTCACAAGTCCCATATAATCTACAAGGCCAATAAATTGTATCAATTCTTTTCTGGTGGTTGGAACCCATCGATGTAGTCTAGATTCGTTACTGACATCATCAGTATCGCACAAAATCTGGGTGGCATACAAGTTAATTTAATTAACCATCTCATCTATAATTTCATCGTCTACGAAAATTCGAAAACAATTATAGGGGGACAATTTTGTTATAAGAGCTGCAGTGTAATTTGCCTGTAATCCAGCTTCCGCAGAATAGTTGAAAATTTTGTGATTGCCAATAGGTTTTTTCCATGAGAGTTGTTCGTATCCATCAGCAGAATTATCCTGGCTTTGGTGATCTTCATTTTGCTCAAATGATAATATGTTTTGTTGGTTTTGTTGATCGATTGTAACTTCAAAAAAGGCATCTAATTCTTCCGAGGAAATAGCGCTGTTCAATTCCAAAGGCTGTAGTTGGACAATATTTTTTGAATTTTCACCCAAAGAGTGTATTTCTTTGTGAATGTTATCCAGGCTGGAAAGTGACTTAGAACAGCATGGCTCATTACCAATTTCCCTTTTTTTAACAAGAGTGTTTAGCTTTCTACGTTTATTTTTCAAATTTATTTCTTCCGCTTCTGACCCATCGGAACTATATAGAATTTCTTCATCGCTGGACGGTAAGAACAGAGGGTGTAGGTCAGAATCAAAGAAAAAATCATTAGGTTCGTCATCTGAAAAAAAAACAAAATTTTTAACCGTGAAACTGTCAAAAAAAACGTAAATTATTTGCAACTTATTTAAATTTTGCAATAAATTGGTTTTGTTTTACTTCATTATTCTTTATTTATATTAACGATTTGTATGATTTTAGTAAATGGTATTAGCTATTGTTATTTTCTGACTCTTTGTAAACTTTTGCTATAAATCTTTCGATATCTATATTGTCTATATAGCTTTCAATGACAATAAAGCATATTTCTATGCTATTCTACTAATAAATAAACGTGTATTTTTCAGAATATTATCTTGCTTATTGTGTAGGTACGTACTTCAAACAGTAATCCTATGCCATGATTTACATCTGAAAATATAATAGGAATATATGATATGAAAATATGAAAATTATATCTTACCTGAACGTTCATTGCTTTCCAAAACCATACCAACCATCATTTTACCGCGACTTCCCATTTTATTTCAAGAAATAATAATTGTTTTTACTATTATTTAACTCTAAAAATAACACGAGCACAATTAACTTACTTGTCTTACTAACAATCAAACCTCTACTGATAAAATATTGGTCAAAACAACCACTCAACAAAATAATACTCGACATCGACAAGTCTCATCATGAACAGAACGACCGCCCGACCGACCGCTTGGCACCAGCTGAATAAGTATGCCGCCTACGCCCCGGCGGTTGTATTCGACCGCTGACCTATTTTTTCAAAAATTTGGACTAATAAATGAAATTAGTGAAATATTAGTAATGAAAGTATTTCAGTTGGTTGCCAGATGCACTTTTTTCAACTTGGCACCATGGACTTTTTTAAACATTTTTATGTGGCAGTCAACCTGTTAATAGTTAAATTCCAAGAGGATTGGATTTCGGTAAGGATTAAACGCCGCGCCGTCTACACTCTCGATCGACGTTCTTCGGACGAAGTGTCGAAGTGAAGTTAATAGTTAATAGTTAATCGAGGCGAGGTGACTCTACTCGTGAAGTCGAGTAATGTAGTGTGGCAGTTCGTATTCGAACTTCGGGCTCTTTGACTCGGACGACAAAAACCGACACAGAACGGAAGTAGAACTAGGCGAAGCGAAGTCGCATGAAGTACCTGTCTACACTCTCGTACTTGCTGAACTTCGATCAACTTCGCGAGTAGTATAGTGGCCGCTTTAGAATGTGTATCTGATAAAGAAAGCTGATCTTCAATGTCATCGTAATTAGCTGGACAATCCTTTTAGGCCTCCGACTAGGTTTGACAGTTGAATTGTGTAGTCTCTGATATACTACAAAAAGGCTCTCATCTAGGTATTCATCAATTTATTAGTGGAATTATTTTTAAATAAACAATCAAAACTCATTATTTTGTTCATAACTCATAACTTAAAAACGTGTATATTTAGAGATTTGACGTTAACAGACAACTTTTTTTGAAAAAAAAAAGATACACAAAATGAGGTACATATGCTAAATTAAAATCAAATAATAAACAAGAAAGTTATAGCCTAGAAAGAAAAGCAGGCTTTTTTTCGTGACACTCGTCCGGCCAGGCAACCGACAGTTGTTTAGAGTAGTAAGGATCTCTATAACAAAAATCTATATGTTTACTGCAGTCGATATTTTGAACTTAATTCATTATTAACAAATTAAGGTCAAAAAACGGTAAATTTTCGCTGTATTTCCCTGGTCTATTATTGCAAAACGAACAACAAAATCGCTGTTTTTGAATATTGATAATAACTTTTTTATTGTTTATTAAAACTTTATCAAATATACTTGAAAATAAGGGACTTATCGTATTTGAATTGTGTGCAAAAGATGGGCCAGATCGGTTGAATAGTTTTTGCGAAATTTAATTTGTTTATAAGATGTTTTGAAAAATTATCTCATTTCTAAGGCTGGTCCAGATAATTTGAGTGAATGGATATCAATAATCCGGGGCTTATTTTCTTCTCTAAGACGTATACCTACTAAGAACCTATGGAAAAAAAGTTTAAAAAAATTATATTTATGTACACAAAATGATTTATTAATAAACAGCACTTTTTAAGCTTATAAACATTTACAATAACTCCGTAGAATTTGGTTCAAATTGAATTACTAAAAAATATGTGGAAAACTGGTTAAAAAACACAACTTATGAAATAAAAAAAATGTTCTAGGATCCTTAAGAGCCAAGACAGTTCTTTTTTTTAATCACTGTTTCCTTAATTATCAACATTAAGGGCTGAAATTAACAAATCTATTATAAGAATCAAAGTTTTTACCAAAATTTTTAGTATGTCGATTTAGTATATAGATATCGTATCCTTCTTTCTTGACTTTCCGCTTCTGCACCGCCGACTGATTGAACTGCTTCCTCTCGGATATTGAATTTGTCTGTCCTGGGCTCCTTGGCTTATTTTTCTGTAGGTACTTGTTTTCGGTATCGTACCTACTTTCCTGATTGGCTGCCTTCGGCAACCACCCGGCTAGACCTTGATTATATGGTCGATCAGTTTGTGAGTCGATCTAAACATCCTTTGGATCCGATTCTTGGCGATGATGTCTCTGGTCTTGGAGTCTTCTTGTGGCTTGGTGGAAGAAATACCTTGTCCTTTTCTCAGCGGTGTATACTGGAGCCTTTCTTTGATGGTTGCATTTGTTATCCGTTTTTCCCATGTTGATTCATCGATGATCCTGTAACATGACGTCTCTGTTGCTTTAAGTTTCTTCCAGTTGGAGTCCTATATGGAGCTCCAAACTGGGACAGCGTACAACATAACCTATCTAACGTAGGCTTGGTATAACTGGATCTTCTTGGCCTTCGTTAGTGGACTGGACCTGAAAATATATGGAAGTATTCGTTTTTTAGTAGAGTTTGCTTTTACCTTGATTTGTTGGGTATTTTTCTTGAAGTTGAGGTTCCCGTCGAGATGGACTCCTAGGTACTTGACTGATTCTTTTCACTGGATCCTGTTTCCTCCTATCGTTATTTCTACCACTGGTGGACCTGTGTCCTGAGTGTACATGAAGAATTGCATCTTTTGGGCGTTGATTTTGATCTTCCATTTATCGGTGTATTCCGTGATTCTTCCGAGGTGGTTTTCTATGTCAAAACTACCTGCTCATCTTTCGGCAATATATTTATTAACCTCAAACGAAAACTACCCTTTGTCCCGACAAAATCCCCCCTAGATGCAACCCCCCCTGTTTTACCGCACAAATAGATAAATACGTATATAGATAATTAGTCCGTGTGCAAAGCTCACTTCGAGCTTTGCACACGGACAGAGAGGGATTGGTTTTCTCTGGTTTTCCGATCCCATTTGCACAATTATACCTATCCATAGGGAGGATACAGCCACCTATCCATAGCCAGGAAAAGAACCCTTTTAGCACCGAACTCTTACACCCCTTACCACCCTCTGAAGACAACCTCCCCTTCAGGACATCGAAAACACCACCACCGAAATAGCACATATTGTAAATAATAACTTTGTTTACGGTAAAACAGATTAGCGGATGTCTCTTGATACCACTCTCGTAGATTTCGCAGCCAGGATGTTCTTCTTCTTCCTGGGCCACTTCTTCCGGCGATCTTGCGCTGTATTGTGAGGTGTAGAAGCTTATATCTCTCTATATGTCTCATTACATGACACCGAAATATTGTAACTTTCGAATTTTTATTCTTTTTGTTATTTCTATGCTCTTTTTCATTGGGTGTAAAACTATTTCATTTGTTATTCGATCGACTCAACATATTCGCAATATCCGTCGGTAAATCCGCATCTCAAAGGACTCAAGTTTTTTCATTAGTGTTGCTGTAAGAGTCCAGCTCTCTATGCGATACAGCAATGTGGAGAATATTAGTCACCAAATAGGATTTGAATATTGTGGATTCTTTATAACTCTACTCCATACGCTCTGATGTTCACTAGTTGTAACCCTGTTTTGCTGGCAACCATAAGTTTCGTCTTAAAAGCATTAAGCTTTAGTCCATATTCAACACATGTTTCGGTCACCCTGTTTATAAATATTTGCAATTCTTTTTCTTTGGATGCAATCAGTACCGTGTCTTTTGCGTTGCTGAGATTGTTGATATTAATCCCCTTGATTAACGATTATATGCATAGATTCAATAGAACAAAATGAGCCTAACAAATCTGAAAAACAGATCTACATGTTTCATGTACAAATCTCTACATATACTAAGCCTCTGGTTTATACCCATTCCAGAATTCTGGAAGCCTACATCAACTTGTACAGAAACTTTTTTTAACGTTCTTCTACGATCAATAGTTTTCAAGTTATAGGCAAAAAAAATACAAGAGGTGCGGATTTTTCATGAATTTATTTACAATTATTCATTTATTATATTTCAAGCAAAAGCCTGTTGTCTAAAAATGTCTCTACTATTTTTATAGATGCCGAATGGACTAGCTGTTATGCCATATTTCCCGAAAAAATATTTACATATAAACAATTATGTCCCAACTCAATTATCTCGAATATTGTTGCTAATTTACCATGTCACACAGGTGGCTCATTAAACCAGACATTTCGTCATTACCTTTTTTTTAATTCACTTAACCGTCCTGTTGATGAATAATTTGTTGTAAGTGTTGCAACCTTCCTCGGATGCAGATATATTTAGACATTACAACATAAAAAATATTACGTAAATCGGTGAATTGGACAACTGCCAACTTTATTGAATGCGATAAGTCGGAACCGATTGATACGAAAACTTTGACGTACATAGATAGATAATTCAAAAAATTTAAACCAGGAAGGTTAATAGAATTCATTTAGTGGTTTTATAAATATTTTTTAAAACGAACAAAAATATGTTAAACAATTACTAACACGCGAACAAAGAGATTCAATCATCAAAAAAATACATTGAATTAGTCACACAATTCGCTGTTGGGCGTGAAAAGGGGTCAAGTCATAAAGGTGAAAACGAGAAAAGGACTTTATAATTAAATACATAAAATGAAATTTTTTACAGATGTTTAGCATAATAGGTAATCTTCTTGAAATTTACTTTTACATGCACTTTTACTAAATAGATTAAAATTGTTATGCTGAGTATTTGTGAACAAAATATGTCTGAAGCGATATTTGATTGGCTTACTCTTTTTTTACAAATACGCATATGACTTACCGCCTATGTAATTGAACATATGAATGATAACACGATGATGGAAGGTTTTATTACGTTAATATAAGTTTACATAAATGCAACGTTAATTTAAGTACTAAATAACATTAAACATTAATTAGGTACTTAAACATGTTTTAACAAATTTAACATTAGTCCAGTCGTAATAGAGTTGACTAAAACTTATACGAACAAGTTGAATTTTGCAGAGAATATTAATTTTGGGACCTCAAAAAAGATGCAAAATAGTTAGTTTACCCCTTTTACCCCCGGGTTTCCCCCTAAAACCCCTCTCGCAGGAGGGAAAAAAACGCAAAAAAATCGATTTACCAAGAATATGTACACCGTATAAAAAATGTTTATAAGCATTTTTTGTGTAGCATGTACCGTTATCTTAGAAACAACGCTTGAAGCGACCGTCGATTTTCCATGTCAGTTACGCGCGCGAAATCAATGTTCAATAAAATTTGTATCAGCGGTCCAAATAGGCCCAAATATCTTGGAGTAATACTAGACCGGTCACTAACGTATAAATTCCACTGTCAGAGCACAATACAAAAGGTTTCTACGAGAAACAACCTTCTCCGAAAACTTGTAGGGAGCAAGTGGGGTGCAAACCCCCAGGTCTTGAAGACAACAGCTGAGGCCTTATGTTTCTCACAGGGGAATATGCTTGTCCCGTCTGGAGTAGATCTAGACACGCCCAACAAGTCACGGCGTTAAATGAAACATGTAGAATAATTACCGGTTGTATGAAGCCTACCCCTCTGACCCTACTATACCGCGTAGCTGGATTCGCATCACCAGACGACCGTAGATGCGCCAGGAATCAGCCGACTTAAATCAAGGAAAAGGTTTATGAGAAATGTCAGCGTCGAACCACCCGAACTGTTCCCCCTACATCCAGAACGATCTAATGGAATGAACCTGGACTGGAGAACCTGGCGGATACTCAATCGCATACGCACAGGTGTTGCCCCTGTAAAACACAACCTCAGTAAATGGGGCATCAAGACAGACAGCGACGCACTTTGTGAATGTGGGGAAATACAGAACGTGGAGCACCTGAAAGTATGCAGACTTTGCCCATCACAGTGCACCCTCGATGATTTATGTCTTATAGCCCGATATTGGGCAGAAAAACTGTAGTCGGATCTAGACACGAAAAAGTAAAGTGTATCAGCGGGACGGTAAAAATTCGATATCTTTTGACCCAAATGTCCTATCGACAAAAATTAAGATTCATTTTAAAGGCAAAGAGTGCAGCCTTCGTATGCAGTTTTTTCATTTTGCCGAGAATAAACTCAGTTTTTATAAAGGTATTAAATAAATTAACGAAGCACGATTTTTTCCATTTTTTATGATTCACGCGAGATTTATTATCTTTCATTTTGTGATATTTATTTGTGAGAACAATTTTAAACTCTTGTTGTTATTTTTCTGTCTTTTTGTAAGCTTTATCCATAAATTTGTACAATTTTCAGTGACAATAAAGCATATTTCTATTCTACTCTATAATGTTTTTGTCAATTGTTCAAAACTATATTTAACTGTCATCCATTTTGTCCTCGTCCTCCACTAACCATTAATCCTTCTCATTCGGGCTCGGGACCGTCATCGGTGTTTGTACGTTCGTTATAATTGTTGATGTTAAAGTGAATTTTGGTCTTAAATCGAATTTTTCCGTTATTATTCGTATTCGTAAGATGTGTGTTATTATATGTTTGTCTGGTCTTCCCATAGATCGTGTGTATAGTTTTCCTCGATATGATTTTTCTAAAGTTTCATCCAATATTCTTTTACATATGTTGAAGTTTGCGTGTATAAAGACAATGGTTCTTCTTTTTGTACATAACGACCGTTACTCCTCTTTTTAAAAACGGTATCATTTAGTTTTTGTGACAGCCAAATTAAGATCTCCAGTCTTCGAATATACGAAACATATGAGCTCGAAAAAAAGGTACAAAAAATGACCCCAACCTAAGAATTGCGCACGCCATCAGATAAATCGTATAAAACAATCAAGGTGCGCTTGCATACTTATACGGAAAAAGATAATTTATTCTGAAAACAACCTGTGACCACATATTTCAAGAGCGGGTGATGTAATTTTTGTAAAGGGATATGTAATAAAAAAACAACAAATATTATCACCAGCTATTTATTATCAAATCATAGTATCTAATAACCATTGTCGAATATCAGCCTACATCTATGTCCTACACACAAGGCTTTATAACTCTTAAACTGCTAACAAGGATATTTGCCAATAATGTTGACTATTGCAAATACAAATACATCTGTGAAGTACAACAAGGCTTTTGTTGTCCTTCCGGACACCTTTTATCTTCCGGTATAAGGCTACACCCGGGTTTCGTTAGCCCTGCTTGCCATATGGAGCTCCCTGACTTCTCGTATGAGAATAATGGACCAGAACCGAAGAAATAAAACATCGTCATTCGGCCAGTGGAAAAGTATGAAACTGGATCCATTCTTCCGAGGATGAAAAGGAAATATGTAAAATTAGTCAACAAAACAGTGATGAAGCTCAACAAGGACCAAAAAAGATCCAGCGAGCGAGCATGGACGGACGCAGTGAAGGAAAAGATTTAATTACCTTTTGCAGAGTAAGGCCTCGACCCAAAATAAGCTTTATAAAAGGTGCTAAAACCTATCCGAAGGACTCAAATATAGATTTGGTTATACAAAATATTTTTCAAATCTTTTAGCGGAGTTACATGGATAATAATAATCATCATCCAGCCTCAAAAGTTCACTGCTGAACACATGCCTCTTCTTCGTATTGCCAACCCCGTCTAACTTGCGCCACTCTCATCCACTTTTTATCTTGTGTTCTTAAATCGTCAGCCCATCGTGAATGTGGTTTGAAGTCTGGCTATACTTTCGATGAGCTCCTGACCTCTTCATTTTGTCTCGCAATGTTATTCCCAACATGGATCGCTCCATTCTTCTCTGTGTAACTCTCAGTTTATTAGCCAAGGCTTTTGTTAAAGTATATATATAAACCTACATTTTCTGTATTCACAACGAGTTCCTGTACTATCTCTCTTGCCATTCCTAGATCCTCAGCTACTATGACATAATATATCATCGGCGAAACATAAGTTGTTTAGATATTCTCCATCTATATTTATTCCCTTTGTCAGCCAATCCAAATTGGTAGAACTTTCTTTTCTTTTACTTTCTAGCTCTGTGTACAACTCTTCACCTAATGTTAATATTTCATTTCTATTTGTAGTTTCTTCTCTAGCTCTGTTTCTTAGTTTGTTAATTTCGATTTTCCCTTTTGCACACTCCTTCTCAAAACTTTGATGTCCTTCTTTTACTCTATTACTTGTTTAATTTTTTCTACTTTGTAGTTTCTTATGTCTTTTCTTATTTTCTTTGTGATCGTCTTATTTATTTTATTTGGCGCTTCTTTGCTTATACTGTTATTTCCTTTTATCTGTCGCCTTTGGTCTATATGGATAATACAAATGGCAAAAAATGATATCGGGGTTAGCGTCTACTATACTAAACTATACTAAAGTGTGTGGATGAAAAGGGGTCTAAATCGCTGTGTTATATCTTAAACATTATTTAGGGTACTGGGATAAAATCAACTAATTTAATAAAGTTGACGTTTGTCACAATAACAAAGAAACATTGTGTAACGATAAGCAGCGATTATCGAACAATAAGTCTCATGGGTAATATATAGTAAAATATACAGGATATTACAAGTAAATATGTGTGTAAACAACAGCAGATATGCCAAAAATACTCAAGTACTGTGCGAACAGAGAGTCACAAATGAGGAGGTCCATAGATGGATGAATAAAACAACACAACTGCTAAATATAATAAAAACACATAAGCTGGCACACTTCAGTCACAATATGAGGAATATTTTAGATAATGAGAATTATATAGATTTGAACTGATGAGAGGATAATTATTTTAATTTAAATATAAATTAAACAATAATGATCATGCATGTAATGATCTATAGTTTTGTATAATGCAGATTTTACAAAACTCATCGCTCAGAAATTCATCTATATGAGCGCCAAATTTAGCTACAAACACTACGTAAATATGTCTTATATGAACTGTATTAGAGCCATTTTACACAGCTAGTGTAAGAAGATACATAACGTAGATAACACATATTTGGCGCCCAACGTGGGGCTTGGGCGACAAACAATAGAAATGTAATCTATAGAAATAACAACAATATTAACGGTCACGACACAACGTCAAATTCGTGTACAAGTTTTCCTGTAAATCCTGTAAAAAATTTCCTGTAAATCAAACGACCTTGTTTTCTAGGTAAAAAATAAGCAGGAATAAAAAAAATTAAATCCGTCTTTAAAAGAATTAAGAAACTCTCAATGGTAATACATGATCAACATAAGAAATTATTATTTAACTCAGAATAGGTGGAGTAATGCACTAAATCTTCTTCTTCTTCAGCCTTCATTTATCCATTGTTGGACATAGGCCTCCTCCAATTGCTTCCACGCTTTTCTATCTTTTGCAATTCTCATCCACTGTTTTTCAGCTACAGCTGTTATATTGTCTATCCATCTCTTTTTGGGTCTTCCCACGCTTCTTTTTGTTTCTCGAGGTCTCCAGAATGTCACTTTATGAGACCATCTGTTGGTGTCTTGTCTTGCTACATGTGCTACCCATTGCCATCTCAATGTCGCTATTTTTTCCATGATGTCGGTTACTTTAGTTCTTCGACGTATTTCGGTGTTAGGAATTTTGTCTCTGAGGCTTATATTTAACATGGCCCTCTCCATGGCCCGTTGAGTTACTCTTAATTGTTTTGCAATTTTTCTTGTTATTGCCATAGTTTCCAATCCATAAGTTGCAACTGGTAGTATACAAGTGTCATAGGTTTTTCGTTTTAAGTGTATTGGGATTTTTGATTGGTTTGATTTTCCTTTTGCATGTCCTAGATATATATATATATATATATATATATATATATATATATATATATATATATATATATATATATATATATTGTTCTACCAGCCGGTTTCCGAAAGGCTGATCATTATCAAAATTAGGTAATCTACTGTTAACAGTCGATTAAATGCATTTTGAGTTGCAGAAACATCGATCAAACTTCAATCACATAACACACATTAACTAATCTAACAAGCAAATAATCGATGATTAACAGCCTGTCAGAAGTATTTTGGGTTTCCGAAACGCTAATTATCGTTTTATCTATGTCAAACTTCTGTCATACTAGCTTGTCAGGTAATCTGAGATTTTTGGACGATTAATCTTATAATCTTTGGTTATGTACCAATGGTTATAAGTAAATAAAATAAAATCTTTGGTTACGTTGTAAGATACATAAACCTAAGGTGTTTTAAAAAAGCTGTTGTTTAGAAAGAACCCAAAAATATTGTTACAAAGGTTCATTTTAAGAATTAAAGATGATAAATGACAAATTGGTAAACATTAACGAACGACACAAAATGATTAGTTAGTTAGGTTATGTTTGTTTGTTGATTTTCAGAATGCAGATTACACATAAACAGAAATGATGGTAAAGTGAAACAGCAACATTACTTTCTTAATTTAGAGTAAGATAAAGAACAATTCGTACAGAAATAATAAACGATTACAATCGATTCTACTGTTTCCATGTAAAATCGTATGTCAAATAATCTATAATCGGTGATCACGTAATTTTACCATAATTTTCGTTTCGGAAACCTATCGCTTGTTAACAATTGATCAAATTTTATACTTAATTACATGATTGGAGATTTGAATAACGTTTCGGAAACCGGCCGTACCTTTTCTATATTGATGTTATCTATCGTGATGTTTTCTAGGCTGTTGTTTTGTCGAGATTCATTTTTAATCTTATTTGATTCGATTTGTAATTTAAATCTTGTAGCATTGATTTTAGTTCATGGATATCTGTGCTTATTAGTACTATGTCGTCTGCGAAACGCAAATGGTTAAGATATACTCCATCTATTTTTAATCCCTTTTCAGCCCAATTTATTATATCACCCAAAGTAAATAACTTGGGTGAGATGGTGTCGCCTTGTCTCACACTTTTGCCAAGGTCTATTTTCATAGTTTCCAGATCATCATCTATTTTTACGTGAAAAGTAGCGTCATCGTATATATTCTTAAGGAGGGCAGCATATCTTGAGTCTACTCTGGCGTCGTCCAATGCTGTTAAGAAAGCCCATTTCTCGATACTGTCGAATGCTTTGTGATAATCGATAAATGCCAGATGTAGTGGTACGTTGTACTCTATTGTTTTTTCAGTAACTGTCCGGATTGTTTGCAAGTGATCGATAGTGCTAAAACCCTTACGAAAGCCTGCTTGTTCCACTGGTTGGTATGCATCTAGCTTAGCTGTCAATATATTTGTTATTATTCGGGTTAGTAGTTTGTAAATGTGTGACAATAAGCTTATTGGTCCGTAGTTTTCTATATTTGCGGCGTCCCCTTTTTTTATGGAGTAGAATGACTTCCGCATTTTTCCATGCTTTTAGTATTTGTCCTTCCAATAGGCATTTATTCAGTAATGTTCTCATTGCCTCTTCTAATGCACTGCCTCCCATTTTTAGAGATTTTATCTTCTATACCAAGTAATTTTATCTTCTCCTGGTGTTTTCATATTTTTCATTTGTTTTAGGGCGGCTCTAATTTCTGGTGTTATTATTTCAGGGATATCCTCTGAGCCCACATTTAAGATTTGTTTTGTTGGTATACCAGGGTTCGGAATAGTAGAAGTATACAGCTTCTCATAAAATTTTCGGATTTCTCTAACGATCTCTTCCTTATGCGAGCACAATGTTCCACGGTCGTCTTTTGTCTTTATGATTTTATTCCTGCCAGTGGATTTACATATTTTTAGTACTTTCATATTCTTATTGTTCTCTATGGTTTCAAGAATCTGGTTTGTTCTATAAGCTCTGAGGTCTTTTTGAATATTTTTCTTAACGCTTCTGTTGAGCGCTTTATAGTCCGGGTTATCTCTGTTCGTTCTTCTTCTTTTCTTTATCTGTTCTAGAGTCTCGGGTTTTAGTTTAGTTTCTTTTTGTTTTCTTATTCTACAACAAAGTTTCTTAGTGACTGTTTGTATGTCTTTAGTTATTTTCTCAGCTAGTTCATCTATATTCTTGTGCTCAAAGGTATTTGCTACTAGTTTCCGTGTTAATTCCTCTTGGTATTTCTCTTTATTACTGGCTAGGATGTCTGCCTTCGGTAAAGGGTTTGTTGTTAATAGTTTTCGTGTTTCTCTCTTTACGTTAATACGTATATCGGCACGAACTAGTCTATGGTCAGTAATGGTCACTGCTAGTGTTAAATTTGTTCAGCACCTCGATGTTTTTACATATTGATCTATCACTGGAAAAGATAAAATCTATTTCATTCTTAACCTGGCCGTCAGGGCTGCGCCATGTCCACTTTCTTTGTATTTGTTTTTTATAGAACGTGTTCAGGCAAAACATTTTTTCGGTGCTTACGTAATTTGCTAATGTCTCTCCTCTGGCGTTTCTGTTGCCTAGACCGAAATTTCCTATGTAGTCTGAGTCGCCTGGTATTCGCCGCCCTATTTTTGCATTAAAATCTTCGGTGATGATAACATAGTGTGTTTTTTCTAGGTCTTTAGCTCGCTTTATATCTTCGTAGAGTTATTCTATTGACTCGTCATCCGCAGTGGAAGTTGGAGCATAGCAGTGTATTATCTGTAAGCTGTATCGTTTATTCAGTTTAAATACAAGATATATTACTCTTTCCGACACTGCTGAATATTTCACAATCTGGTGTTCTATTCTTCGCTTGACCACATGAAAGCCACTCCTCCTTGGCCGTGATTCTCTTCTGAATTATATTATTATAGAGTGTGCCCAGATTTTAGGGTGGTCTTTTTCTCTCCTTGAAGTCTCGTTTCACATAAGCTTACAATATCCCATTTAATAGCCCCTAGTTCATGCTCTAATTCCTCTAGATTTATTATATATTTTCGATCTTCTGCCTCCCCCAGAATTCGTGAGGCAGTCCATATTGGAGTGGGATTCTGAGTTGTAAACTCTACCCACCTGGGGTACTATATTTTTGAATCTCGATTTATGCATGAATATATTGAAGGGAAAATGGCAATTAAAACGCCACGCTTGCCGAGCGGGTTGGCGACTTTAGATTTCGGCTGCCCCTAACCTGGAGTCAGACGCTGTTTGCAACCGTCCATTCTGGATCAGACGCTGCTTGATTCTATACCAGCCCTAAAATCACGGGATTTCCACTTCCGCCATCCACACCGTACCGAAGGTTTGCTTCTCCGCCGTGATCTGCTTGTGGTCTTCATCCGTAACCCTGGACAAGGGACCCTAAACAGATGCTAGTTTCCCGGGTCAGGAAACCCCTGGAATTTGCGGAGGGCAGGGAACGATTCCTTTTCCCTGATAGGACTGTCCGAAGAGTTCCTACCCGCTACCCTCTAAATGAAGTGAATCATGCTCTAAATGAATTACCCAAATTATAAAAAATCCCATAGCATCTCAAAATAGAAAGATAAGTTGCCGAAATAAAAAAAGGAGCCAGCGATGAAGAAAATAATAAAGACGCCTTAGAATATTCTTGTCCAGAATGTCTAAACACGATAATTTGTATTTTATTCTGATTTCGAGTGACTTTGAATGCAGCTTGTATAATAAGATATACTTACTATTAATACTTTATCTGTTATGAAAGAATTTTGTTCAATAAATCTACAATTATGAAAATACATTTACTATTATCAGAATGATCACTACTAAGAATTTATGAACTTCAACTCGCAACTGCTTTTGGCCATCCGTTATTATGATGAAACCGAACCCCTCGGTCCCTTCAAAAGATCCGTTACATACTTACTACAACCTGTAACAGCATATGATGAAATCACATCGAGATAACGGTACGCTGAATACTTAGGAACGCTGCTTGGTACTTACGTTTCTTTCTTGAACAAGTAAATCTTAGAAAGGCAACAAACAAAACGTGATTACGAAGAAATTCTTCATTCGAGTAGGCAGGATGCAGGATCTTTTTATACGCGTACGCACGAGATTTGCCACTGAGATTAAATTTAATATTTTCATGTGAAGGATAGATTTAAATATTTAATATCTCCAACGTAAAGATGACTATTTGCTAAATGCATTGGGTTTCATTATAATCTCATTTAATTTAATTTTAATTTTTAATTTAATTACAATTCTAGACTATTCTTCTTTTGTTGTATATTACACTACTATAGTGTATTTTTATGTATGAGAGAGTAATAAAACAATAAATTATGTATGCAAATCCCTAAACTGTTGATACGGGTGACTCAATGAAAAACAGATATTTGTCAACAAGTTTACAGAAGTATATAGGAAAACAATTTTAAATTGAGTATGACCACCAGGTATAAAGGTTGGAGCAGAATAGAATACAATAGTTGTGAGGGTTACTAATCCCTAAATAAGGTTGCCAGTGTCGGAGTGATGGAGGATAACAGGTACTAATGAATTTGCAAGAAATGTAAGATGTTTATTTTATTGGTTATATATAACCAATAAAAGTTTAATAAGTACCTACCTATTTGCAAAATAAAGTTTAATTCTTTAGATAAAATAAAACGTTTTATTTTATCTATTTGCAAAATAAAGTTTAATTCTTTGCCTATTTGCAAAATAAAGTTTAATTCTTTAGATAAAATAAAACGTTTTATTTTATCTGAAATGAGTGCATTGCACGAAGTAAGGGTTTCAACAATCAAACATTTAATTCTTTAATTCCAGGAATCTACGACAGTAATTGACTAGATAATTACCTTCTAAACTTATTCCACAGAAAATGTGATAGTGGGTTTTTCCATTTTGTATATAGGAAGGTCCAAGTGGCGTATTCAAAATTCTTAACAGTTCACTAAAAGTAGGTACTTCAGTTGCAAGGTGCAGTTTATTGTGTATACTAGTGTTATGGAAAATTTGGAAGTGCCGTGTAAACGCCGAAAAATTGGTCCTCTAACAGTTAATGAAAAAACATTAATATTTAATTGTTTTAAATCATTTACAGACAAACGTTTATGTGAAAGTGTTGATGAGACCGTTGAGTTAGTTAGCAGTACACTTGGTGTTGGGAAATCTACGATTTACAGAGTTATTAAAGAAGAGAAATGTGGTAGTTTTCAAATGCCACGTAATGCTTCAGGGAAACCAAAATTTCAAATAGAATATCATTTTAAAGAAGGACTTCGACGGAAAGTGCATGAATTCTTCTTTAGACAAGAATTTCCAACATTGGATAAAGTTCTTGTCTCAGTTCGAGATGATAAGGATTTATCAGAAATGAGTCGAAGTACGTTATGGAAACTTTTAAAAGAAATAGGCTTCCGCTGGAACAAGAATCCCAGAAAGTCTATTTTATTAGAAAGAAGCGATATTGTCAAATAGAGAAGACATTTTCTAAGAACCATAAAGGAAATGAGAAACCAAAAAAGAAAAATATTTTATCTTGATGAAACATGGATCAACGAGGGTCATACACCAAATAAATTTTGGCAGGATGAAACTGTTACAAGTCAAAGGCACGCTTTTGTAAATAACTTATCTACTGGTTTAAACCCACCATCAGGAAAGGGACGCAGGCTGATAATAGTACACATTGGCAGTTCAGACGGTTTTGTTGAAGGTGGTTTATTAACTTTTGAATCAACTCGTACCGGTGACTACCATGAAGACATGAACGCTGATGTCTTTCAAGAATGGTTCGAACAAATGATAGATCTTCTTCCTAAGAACTGTGTAATAGTAATGGATAATGCAAGTTATCACTCCAGACTTATAGAAGGACTGCCCACAACCAAGTGGTTAAAAAAAGACTTGCAGAATTGGCTGAGTTCAAAAAATATTACGTACCATCCCGGATCTATAAGAAAGGAACTTTATTCGTTGTGTGCCCTTCATAAAGAAAAATTTAAAAAATACGAAATTGATGAAATTGCCAAAAATCGTGGAATGACAGTACTTAGATCCCCACCATATCATTGTGAATTAAACCCGATTGAACTGGTATGGGCACAGATAAAGAGTGAAGTTTCAAGAAAAAATACCACTTTTAAAATTCATGATGTTAAACAGTTGTTTTTGGAGGCCGTAAATAATGTAAAACCTGAAAACTGGGAAAAGGCAGTAAATCACACTATTAAAGAAGAGGAAAAAATGTGGAAGCTGGACAATATTACTGATAAAATGATCGAGCCAGTTATTATAAATCTTGGTTCTGAAAGTTCATCTTCTGAATCTGATTTGGATTTGTAACAAGTAGCTGTAAGCTTTATATTAATATTTTTATTCATCTATTTAACATACCTTAGACGGTTTTAAAAACTCTTTTTCTCTTTTGTAATTTTTAAAAATTAAAAAAAATGTGAATTTTTTAAAACCCTTTTTAATGTAGGCCAGTCAGTTCTTATATAGTGTGTGATAAAAGAGGTCACTTTTGTTTACATACACATAACACTTTATAACACTGAAATAATTCATTTATTTTTTACAATTATTCAAAGTAATTTTTCAATTAATCTTGAGCACGCCCATGGAGTGGTCGGAGCTTTAAAATTATGCTAATTACTCTCTCATTCATAAAAATAAACTATACAACTTATCAGAATAAATCCAAAATAAAATTCAAATGAGGATTTCATAGTTTCAATACCATAAAGTATTATTATAAATCTAATTTATTAACTTTATTTATTATAAAATGTTTTAAAACTTAGTTTATTACAGTCTTTATTTAATTTATATATAAGCTTACACTAATTTATTTTACACTGACACTATTCTAATTTATATAATTTATTTCCGCGTTAAAATTCAAACTCGACTCGATACAATTATTCTTTTCGGACTATCTTGTTTGCAATGAAAATTCCTCTAATATATTTATTAACCGTTGTTCTGGAGTCCCTAGAATTCGGTCGGTGACCCTTGCTGAACGTTCTCGAACGCCATGGAACCAGACAGGTTTTATCAGAGGGGACCCTACTAAAAAATACTTGTTAGAAAAATATGTTTACAGCTTAAATATGAGTCATATTTATCGTAACATTGCCCCCTTTTAAAAGATGGTTACTCCGGGAACCTTGTCAGGACTGGAACTGGAACGGTATGCTGGTATCGGCAACTGGACCCTCTTTTACAACTTCCAGTTGTATAAAAATGACAAGGGACAGTTTTCTCTCCGCACCAGTAACTATGAGGATTGCAACAGACTAACACCTGGACTTCGGTGTCTTTAAAGATCTCCTCCACCATACTTCGGATAACCCTTCAATCTAATTGGCGGCACTCTAACTTTGGCATGGCTAACTTTTGCACGACAGGCTCTAGTACGTTCTCTCTCAATTGAAGTAAGGCTTCCCATACATCTCGGTAGGTAGGTTGGTCACGGACAGTGTATTTTGTTACCATGTAGAAAATGTAACGTAATACATCTTGGAGTTTCAAGGCTTTTTCGGGAGCTGGCACTTGGCATTGAAGTTCCGCAACTCGACCGAAACAGATGCCAACCCTGGTGCGTCTTTGATACTGGCCGGGATGGTAAGGGCCAGTGAGTAGTCATCGGTAAGCGCGAGTAGATCTTGTTCAGTGGTAACACCATGTCTTGCTTGACCGGTACCTTTATAGGCCCCATGAATGAGGTCAGACACATCTTGGACTTGGTTTATTTCCACTTCTTCATATACGTCGTGGTCACCTTCGAAAGACGCCAGCCGGTTATGGTGTACTATCATCGGCTTTCCCTTCGGAATCTTGCTTATTTGGTATATATAAAATATCTAACGACTCATTCCTGTCCTCCTTGAATCTGGTATAGCACTCCTTCAATTTCCATATTACTTGCATCTGTATCTAAGATGAACTATCCGTCTGGCAGTTGATTCCCTAAAATTGGTGCTATGATTAAATGCTTTTTCAAGGTCTCAAAGGCAGTCTGTATCCCAGCGGTAATCTCTTTCTTCCTCTGTAACTCGCGTGGCTTAGCGATATCTGCAAACTTCTTAATAAACCTCCGGTAGTAAGTACATAGTCCAAGAAAACTTGATGTTTGTCAGTTGGTTCTGGCCATTCTTTAATGGAATCGATTTTTCCCTTATCCACGGCCACTCCTTCTTTACTGACTATATGACCCAGATAATTAACTTGTTACTTTATTTATTATAAAATGTTCTAACACTTAGTTTATTAAAGTCTTTATTTGTACAATATTACACTAATTTATTTCACACTATAATTGTATAATTTATTTACAACATTTATTACTATTTATATTCTCGACAATACGCGCGTTACATTTCAAAACTCGACTCGATATTATTATTCCGACTAACTTCAAAATGAAAAGGTCCTATATATATATATATATATATATATATATATATATATATATATATATATATATATATATATATATATAGATATATATATACATAACAGACGTCATTATGGAATCCCGGCGAGCTGTGCTGACCCTTCGCGAATGGTATGGAACGAAGACCGGTTTTATAGCGTCTCGCAGAACCTACGAGAAAATACTTGAATAATAAAATGTTTACAGGTTAAATATGAGTCATATTTAGCGTAACAATACATTAGTCACGATTGTACATTTTACGTTTTGTGCGTTAATCACAGTTATTTTAAACCTCTCTCAAGCATATTTTGATATGAAAGTCAAAAGATTTACCTAACGAAACGAATTAAATAACATATTCTTAGATCTATGAGTCAGCAGATTTACTAAGGTAATTGCTTCCTCGTTCTTATTCTGTTCCCGACTCTAAATTATGAATAATCAATTATTCCATCGCCAATTGCAACATTATATATCAAACAGCTCTTTTCCATTTTGAAGAATTTTCACGCTGAAATTCAGCGTATTCAGTTTTGTTCCAGTGTATTATAGCTTTTGAACTACTTTAATTTATTATTTTATTGGCTTGAAATATTACGTTGCGTAATAAGGGCTAATATTTATTCACCGTAACATATAACGTGAACTATCACACCGACCCAACCTGTGTTCACATAACATTTACTACCCACCCCGGTATAATGGCAATCGTCCGCCCACACATTTAACAAGACAAGTGTTTAGATAGATTCAAAGATCAACCATAAAATTTGCCCATTGCCTAGCCTTCTTATGCAACTAGTTATTTGTTATTTGTTATTTGATTTGACCTTACAGATCTGTAATGCTGTCATTTCCATTTGTAAAACCTATTTTATTTGATCTCCTCTTGATAACGCCCACAGCACAATTTTATTTATTCTCAATAGTAAAGGACAGTTTGGAGTGGATATGTCAAAGGACGTTGGAAGCATTATGAAGGGTCAAACGATTAGTTTTGTGTTGCTATAAGGTGTGTTCACGATTTATTACGATTCATTTTTAGTTTTTATATTAGGTGTTTCCTCGACCTTATGTTAAATAAATTGTAGATTGTATATTAACTCTTTATTAATTCTTGACGGACTCCAGAAATGTTATATACAAAAAAAGTTTCCCATTTAAAATACAAACAATATACCTATCTACATGCAAATATTGTGTTCAATTATTTGTCGATTTTATGATCTGATGTTCTGAATCATCTATTATTTGATTATTTCTATGTTGTTTTTTTTTTTCGGGTTCTCCCTTTTATTTTTCGCTCCTTTTCTGGACAATTCTGGCTCGTAAACGTCGTTTTATAGTCTGTATTGTATTTGCAACATGTTTAATGTATGTAATGTAGCTCAGGCGCACATACGTGAATAATTTGTAATCAGGTTGTACATGTGTGTGTACATTGACAGTACACTTGGTGCAGACTATGAAAGCTTCGAAAGTAAACTTAAGTGAATGCATTGTTCAAAGACAAAAAATATAAAAATATATATAAAAAAAAGTAGATTAAAGGTGTTCAAGCTCAGGCTAATGTTTTGAAAAAATTAGTGAACAAAAATTTCCGCCAATTGCGATTGAAAAACTGTAACCATACCTATTCACAGCTTTGATAAAGCTAAAAGAGATACTCTAAACGTTTTGGGTATCATACAGATAAGATAAAACAGTTAACGGTTTATACAGAGTAGGGACAAAACATATAACAATAAACACACTTTTTTTAGAGGGATCAAATAAAAGAATGCAAATAGTGGTTTCTTAATTTCCAAAGATGTGCTCGACATTCAGCTGTCTATAAGAGAAAAAAAACTTGAAAAATGCTTTTCAAAATTATGTAAATGTAAAAGATCTAACATATTGTGCAAGTCTAAATGTTATATTTCCTCACCATGTGAGAATAGCCTAATTTTTTATTTTAATTACACCAATATAAAAAGAATAACCATTAAAATAAAAAAAATTAAACTAGTTTTATTGAAACTAGTTTAACAAATTATGACATTTTAATACCTGATTGAAGTTTCACTGGTCAAACCCCGATTTCATGAACTACAGTTTTGACTCAGATGATGAATTGACTTAGGTTTGATTATAACATATATATTAGCTTTTTTTTAAATATTTGTCTTTTAGTGACATTCGTATTTTGGTAAAGATAAAATATGAGATACAACAGCATCAATAACTGTTGGTTTTGCTTTGCTGCACCAATCATGAGAGCCTCTGCGAGTTCACTTAATTATGCATCCCTCCTATCGCTTTATTTGTAAAATAGTTTTTACTACTACGACGAAATATACTTAACGTGCTTGGAAACATCGTCTTAAAACTTAGTTTTATTACCATTAATTACTAAGAGCATACTAAAGTATATGGGCTCAACTTAGATGCACCTCTTGATTGTAATAGTTACTCTTTGGTAGGTTTCGTTTAAATACAGGATAATAATAGTGTTTTAATTGTGATTTGTGATTTCTCTATAATTTTTGGATATCTCCCTTTTTATTTTTAGGACCTGCCTGCCAATGTGAAAAATTTTACCTTTTATGATAAGCTGAAGAGGTCTGTACCGGCCTTCTCTAAGAACATGCCCTAGGAATGAAATATTTCTTAAAATCCACAAGGAAACTAAGTTCCTGTGTTTGGCTGTATACCATATATTAAAAATTTTGAATAAAATCCTTTATAAAAAGGTATATAAAAAACCCAGTTGGGCTATGTTAAATTGGCAAAACGTTTTCGGAATAAGTATTCCATCATCAGTACCAAGTTAATACATGGATGTAGCCACTAAATATGGGGTTACAAACCCTTTAAAAATTGCTAATTTAAATTTAGTTTACATAATGTCTGTTTTACAATTTAGATGGTAAAGTTACCGTTGGATTGGTAACATGGTGACATATATGTCACCATGTTACCAATCCAACGGTAACTTTACCATCTAAATTGTAAAACAGACATTATGTAAACTAAATTTAAATTAGCAATTTTTAAAGGGTTTGTAACCCCATATTTAGTGGCTACATCCATGTATTAACTTGGTACTGATGATGGAATACTTATTCCGAAAACGTTTTGCCAATTTAACATAGCCCAACTGGGTTTTTTATATACCTTTTTATAAAGGATTTTATTCAAAATTTGAAATATTTCTTATTTTAATATTTTTTTAATAACCCACAAGTGGCATTTTGCTCTATTTAACACAGCTTCATTGGTCTGCATCACTGTCCAGGGTATTCGTAGTTTTCTTCTATGCAATCACATCTCAAGTGCCTCTAGGTACCTCTATTGATCGTATCAATCTTCCGAGTCCAAGTCTCGGTGTCATGTAACAACACTGACCAAATACATCATTTGATCATTCTTGCATCCCAGATATAAAGTGAGTAACTCTCAATGTTTTATTGATATATTTGTAGGAAAGCATCGTCGTGAGGTTGGCCACTGAATATTATAAGTTTTGTCTTAAAAATATTCATTTTTAGACCCATTTCTCTTTCTGTCTTGTGTACGCAATGCAAAAACTATTGAATGTACTGAAGATTACCACATAAGATAACTTTAGTCAGTGTGTATTATTAACCAGTTCACCATTGATTGTTCAGTCCAAAGCTTTATCTTGCAAAGGCTGTTTGAAAATTATATCCGAGTAGATATTAAATAACAGTGGGGATAGAATGCATTCCTGTCTGACGCCTCTTTGAATGTAACATTCGTTGGTTAATCTCCCATCGACTCGTACGACTTGTATTGAAAATCCGGAAGGACAGATTAAATTCACTCCTCGAGCGGCAACAGCGGGATTAAGCCCATTTAACCACTTGCAAGAAATATTGGGATTAACGGATGTTCTATATTCCGCCGAAACATTGGAGTTGTCCATTTTCGCGTTTTTTTTTTCAATTTTTGATGACATTACAGTAGAATTCACTTTAACAACAGTGGCACAGCAATGTGTTGCTGTGTATTCTATCTATCTAATTAGCCTTCTTCGGTCCATCTTTGAACATAGGCCTCCCCAATCCTTTTCCATTCTTCTCTGTCTGTCGCTATAGTCATCCACCTAGAGCCCACGTACTTCTTGATATCATCTGCCCATCTCATTTGGGGCCTTCCTCTGCTTCGTTTATATTCCCACGGTCTCCAACTTATAAGAATTTTGTTCCATCGGTCTTCTTTTTGTCTTATATTGTGTCCCGCAAATCTCCATTTCAATTTTGCAACTTCTTTGCAACGTCTTATGTGCAGCATTTGTCTTTCCATTGCTCTTTGGGTTTTTATGATTTTGTCCATGTTTGCTTTTGTAAATGTCCACGTTTGGGAACCATAAGTGAGAACAGGGAGTACGCATTGATTGTATACTTTGGTCTTAAGATGCTGTTGATATCTTTTGTTTTTAAGAATGTAGCTTAGTTTGCCAAATGCCGCCCATGCCAGCCTAACTCGTCTTTATATCTCTGCTGTTTGCTTTTCTTTGTTAAGTTTTATAGTTTGACCCAGATATATATAATCCTGAACTTGTTCTATTTCATCTTGTGCGATCCTCATTGTGATGTCTTCATCTGTATTTGTTATGATTTTGGTCTTGTTGTAATTCATATTAAGGCCTATCTTTCCAGCTTCTACGTCCAGTTCTTTCATCATTTCAAATAATTCTTCTTTTTTATCGGTTATCAATGCGATGTCATCAGCGTACCTTAGATGGTTCAAGCATTGTCCACAAATTTTTATACCTTTTTCTTCCCATTCTAATCTTTTAAAAATATCTTCCAGAGCCTAATTGAAAAGTTTCGGTGTTCCGGTGGTAATTGTTGTTTTGGCTTCCCTATATATATTGGCTATTAGTTCCGTATATCTGTGGTCAATTCTGTTGTTAATCAAAGAACTTTTCACTGCCCAATGTTCGACACTGTCGAAAGCCTTTTCGAAATGTATGAACGCTATATATAGAGGAATGTGGTATTCATTTGCTCGTTCTATAAGTATTTTCATACTTAGTAAATGGTCACTTGTGCTGAATCCCTTTCTAAAACCAGCCTGTTCTTTCGACTGGTATCCGCAGAAATTTTGTCGTCAATCTATTAGTTAAAATTTTTGTTGGGAGTTTATACATTACATTGAGGAGTGTTATAGGACGGTAGTTTTTTTATATCTGCTTTACCCCCTTTCTTGTGTAGGATAATGGTTACGGATTCCTTCCAGTTGTTTGGGATTCTTTTTTCTTTTAATAACTTGTTAAAAAGGGAATGTAGAGTATTAATTACCACCTTTCCACCATATTTCAGCATCTCTGCAGTTATTCCATCTTTTCCAGGCGATTTGTTGTTTTTCATTTCTTTCAATGCCTTCTTTATTTCTGATTTGCTTATTTCTGGCTGTAGCTCTGGGTTGACATTTTTTATTTTAGCCTTAAGTTGGTTTTTAATTTCTTCTGGTAGTTCCTTTTTTGTTTTATATAATTCTGAGTAGAAATAGTGGATAATATTTATGATGTCATCTTTAATGTTTGTTTCTACTCCGTTTACATTTTTATTTTGTTTATTTCACACTTACCTAATTTCGGTCTTAAGCATTTCATATTTTTGTTGTTCTGTATTACTTCTTCTATTTTTATTTTTTGTTCTTTTCTCTTATTTTCTTTTATCATTCTGCTTATTGTTTTATTGATTTCTACATATTCTATAGATTTCCTTTTGCCTTCTTCGTTCAGCTTCCTTCTTTTATCCATAAGCTTCTTTGTTTCTGTTGATATATAGTTGTTCTTTTTTAGATCCTTTTTTGCTATTTCTTTTCCTGATGTAATCATCGTGGCTGTATGTTGTCTATTTCGTCTATATCTTTATCATCACTGTCTAATTTTTGGGTAAGTTGTTCTTTTAACAGGTCTTTGTATATCTCTATATATTGCCCTAGTTTGTTTCTATCTACTAGATCCCAGTTTCTAATTATTTTTCTTTTCATTTCATAGTTACCGTCAACACTAATTTTTGCTCTGACCATCCTGTGATCGCTACCTGTTATGAATCTGTTAAGAACTGTTACATCTTTAATGATATATCGTTCCGTGGACAGTATGTAGTCGATCTCATTTTTTGTGGATCAATTGTGGACTTGCGGTGTATTACTGAAGACGAAAACAAAATAAAAAGGATGTACAATGTACAATATAGTGAAAGGATTCCCAATAAAACGTAAACAAAAAGAACAAAATAAGAATATTGTTCAATACAATCGTGGGATTCCCCGTACAACATAAACGAAAATAACTGTGTGGCGTAACGAGTTGTTCGAACCTCCCTCCCATCTGTGTATGTCACTGTAACGTTTAACAAGACCTCCTCCCCCAAATTGTCTAAAAATTCTAGTCAGTTTTTAAGGTTATAAGATATGTATTATTATAGTATGCGATTACCTGAATAAAATAATAAGGTTTCCTGTTTAAGTATGAGTCTGTATCATTTGTTGGTTTGTCTATTTTAATGTGGCTCCCATCAATTACGCCAATAACACCTGGAAAATTGTTTTGTCTAAAGTTTCTCTCAATTTCTATTTTCTCTTCACCTGAAAGATGCAATCTGGTGACCAATGAACCATAAATATATTAATGTGTGTTCATATTCTCCAAGCTTTCCATTCCCTCCCTTGGTAATGAAAATATTGTGAATATCTGAAGTGGTTCGAAATATCTTCTGCAACAGCACGACTACACAAAGTGTTCAATAAATTCACAATCGTTGTAACTTGACACCGTTTCTTCGAGATAATTATTATTTTTAGGCCTTATATGTTCATCTAGAATTTGTAACAAATCTTCATCTGGCGACAATTCTTTAACGTCAAACACCTCTTCATCTGAGGAAGAACTTTCAGAAGATTCCTGAAATTTTTTTTAACTTCATAAGATAATTATTTAATCATAGTTATATCGCGTATAAATACCATTTTGGATACTTCCTCCAAGAAATTACTCAATAAAGAATAATCAATGTAAATACACCAAACGTTGGAAATGAACAATAACCAATAAATAATCAGTTCAATATATCATTCAATCTTCGCTTATCCACTGCTGGACATAGATCTCCCTCATAATTTTCCATCTATTTCGATCTTGTGCCTCTTGCATCAAATTCCTATGACAACGTTTTAGATCGTCAGTCCAACGTGTTGGTGGACGACCTCTACTTCGGTAGGCATCATCTCTTGGTCTCCATTCCAGTATCCGCTTTGTCCATCTATTGTCTGTCATTCGAGCCACGTGACCTGCCCAGTTCCATTTTAGTGTTGCTACTCTCTCTACTGCATCAGCCACTCCTGTTCTTTGTCGTAGCTGGCGATTTGGGATCTTGTCTCGTAGTGAAACGCCCAACATAACACGCTCCATCGCCCTTTGACACACACGGATCTTTTGAACTGTTCTCCTTGTCATGGTCAACGTTTCGGCACCGTAAGTTAACACTGGCAAAACACACTGATTAAACGTTTTTCTTTTAAGGCATATTGGTATATCAGACGATTTGAAAATATGGTTCAGCTTGCCGAAGGCTGCCCAAGTCAGTCTTATACGACGGAGAAGCTCAACGGTTTGGTTATCTTTTCCTATGCGAATCTCATGACCTAGATATTTATAGGCCATTACCTGGTCTATGGATCTTGTTCCTACGCATATATCTTCGCTGACTACAAGATTTGTCATCATCTGGGTTTTAGATATATTTATTTTCAATATAACTTGGTAAAAAATATTTACAACATATATTTGTAGTTTAAGAATAAGAAACCCTATTTATTTATACTTAGTACGCCTGCGTCAACCTATTAGTTGAAAAACAATCTTCAAACCAGAATGGCTGCATACTACAATCAAGACAATATTTACTTCACAACAAAAACTTTCATCTCTTGTCCTATCAATCAAAGACAAAATTCCAAATGAACTATGTATTTGAAAACGGTCAACAAATCTGCAAGAACATCTGACCAAACAGTTGGAGTTTGAAATTAAACATTCAGGAACACAATGATTTTACTGCGCAAACTCGTGCGTTGTAAAACCGTTTCTAACTACTGCAGAAACAAACCTATAGTTTTCCAAATTCTCTGGTTTGAAATTAAATTACATTGATTTCGGTAAAAAAAAGATCGGGAAAAAAACCCTTTTGATTACTAAGCATTTTACTATTATTTGAAGTCAATTCGTGAAACAATAAATTAAAAGTTACTGAGTGTCGTTCTCTGTTTAAAAACATTAAATAACACTTTATTCGTTAAAGAAAGTACTTAAATCTATCCGAATATAATAAATCATATAGAAATTGTATCGAATTTCCAAAATAGGTCGTAAACTACACTTGTTAAGAGCATTATTTATATTCTAAAACCGATAAAATATACAAACGAATGTGCATGCACTTCAAATTTCTTCTACACTTCAAGACTACGCTTGATAGTTATTTACATTTTAAAAAATTAACACTGCCGATAAGTGTTTAACTTATATCATACTTATGATGACGTTTCCTTGGAGAGCATTACATTTCGTAATTTTATCTTGAAGGGATAAAAGTTTAAGACCATACAGCATTAAATGGCTCCGAAAACTATTTTCTTGTGACATGTATATCACTAAATATTTTCTGTATATGGAAATAAACTACAATTCATTGTAACTTTTTTCAAAAAATCTCTGAAAGAAAGATTGTATTGATCTTTTTCTTTACGTGCTATCTCCGCAACGGAGGTTGGCAATCATCATGGCTATTGATTGAAGTATGTTGTATCTTTCTTTGCGCATAACATGCTCCAGGTATTGCAGCTTTCGTGTCTTGATGGTTTCCAATATTTCCATTCTGTTGTTGACTCTTCTCATGACTTCGTTGTTTGTTACATGTTCGGTCCATTATATCTTCAGGATTCTTCTATATACTTACAGTTCAAATGCTTCCAACTTTTTAGTAGTCGACGCGTTAAGTGACCATGCTTCTATCTCGTAAAGCAGACTCGAGAAAATATAACACCTATCCAGCCTAACTCCCAAGTTTAATTTCAGTTCTCTTTCACAAAGTACCTTTCTCATTTTATTGAAGTTTGTTCGTGCTTTCTCTATTCAAACTTTGATTTCTTAGGAGTAATCGTTTGTGTGATTAATTATTGTGCCAAGATAATTGTAGTTTTTAACTTGTTCTAAAGTTTTACCTTAATTGTCAGGCTTTCATCATTGTTTTGGGTTTTAGATATCCTAATAAATTTAGTTTTCTTGATGTTTATTGATAATCCATATTCTTCTCCAAACTCAACTATCTTGTTCATTAGCTTTTGGAGGTCTTGGAGGTTGTCTGCATATCTAATGTTGTCAATTGGTGTTCCATTGAACTTTATTCCTGCTGTTTCTCCCTCAAGAGCTCTTTTCATAATTTCTTCAGAGTATGCATTGAATGGTAGTGGTGACAATAATAATTTCTAACTCTTCTGATGGGTGTTTATTAATGCCTATGTGTGCCTGCTATTTATAATATAAATTTGTTATAATTCGAATTCGAAGGTCATTGTATTGTAATTGTTTTGCTTTGAGGACGTAAATTAGCTCTTTGTGGCGGACTTTATGCCACCTGACTTATAAATTTCTTTAAAGAGCTTTAAGAGGACATCATGTATTCGTTTTCTATTATTTTAAGAATATCAATAGGCAGTTGATCCTTTGTAATTTCTATACTTGTTTCTCTGTCCGCGAAAGATATGTTTTGTAGGTTTCTCCTTTCGTCGTTGAAGAGATCTTCCATATATTCTTTCCATCGTTTTAGCTTTTCGTCAGTCGCTATCATAGTATTTCCATTTTTATATAACCATTTCTTTAACCTTTTTATGTAGGTTGAATAGATCGTATTTGTTCTGAAGATCTTCTATCTCTTTACATTTTTCCTCATAATAAGTTTGTTTTACCTCTTGTATCATTTTTCTGATTTCATTGTTAATGATTTTGTAATTGTGACTGTGTTTGTTCTTGGCTTATCTTATTTGGTCCATCCTGCCGAGTATTTTGTTGGTCATCCAGTTGTCTCTTCTTATCGGTTCTTTTAATATCTCTGTGTATGGAACTAGGAGGCAGTTTTTTAATGTTTCCCATTGTTGGTTTATCTCGTAGGTGTTAGTATCTAATTTGTCAAAGTTTTCATATATTTTCTGTTGGAGTTTGTTTTTTGTATCAGCTTCTTTCCGTTTTCTAACATATAATTTTGAGTTTTTTTAAGCTTAAGCGTGACATTAGCGATTAGTGTGTTATGGTCTGATGTGACATCTACTCCTGGGTATGTTTTAACTGATTTGATGGTGTTACAATATCTCTCTTATCACTATGTAATTGATTTGGTTTCTTACCACTTTTTCTGGTTTATCTGCTGGTGAGCGCCATGTATATAATCGTCTCATAGGTAATTTAATTGATACATTTACATATTATTTTCAGTTGGCGATAAATAAAATCTTGACGTTTCAGATTTTTTTCCCGAAGGCAGTCTATTGCAAAAAAGTCCGTCCGTACAAAAGCCAGTTGGCTTATTTAACATCATCCATTTCTTTGTAATACCCATTCCAGGATTCTGAAATCCTGTACCAGCTTGTACAGGTCTAGTAAATAGGTAGCATATGTTTTTGTTGTGACTTGGTCGTCTCCAAAAAGTGTTTGCCGCCTGCGATATAATGCCTCGTTGTCAAGCAAGACATGGTTGGCTGTTTCAGGTTCTCTACTACAAAGTCTGCAGCTTAAGTCTCCATGCAACAGCCCCATTGTATGTAAGGTGTCCCTTGACTGGCGCATGTCCAGTAAAGAAGCCTGTTATGTCTCTGAGCTGAATCATACTTGTTTTCCACAGTACTTCAGCTCATCAGCTCTATTAGCAACTGTCCGTCCAATATACATTTTGTCAAGTGTTTGACCGGGTATATTTTCACAGTGAGAGTTATGTTCGCACATCGTCCAGTCGCGGACGATGCTTTTTGGCACTCCCATGGCCGGCTCTGGACCGAAGTATTTTTAGCTGATGTTCTTCTTCTGTCTTATGGCAAGCTCTTTAATTATTTTACATTTCCCGGTAACCTGGAACCTATACCAGTCAGTGCGGCACTGTTATGGTCCATCAGGTTGACGAGTTTTCCTCGGCATTTCCACACTAGTTGGAGTCCACCTTGGGGATTATAACATCGAAAGCTCCCATGTTAATATCTCTTGCATACTACAAGATTACAAAAATCTCTGAAACACAGAGGTATATTCTCCCAGTGAAATAAAAATGTTTAAATGTCTCCCACTACTGAACATTCCTGCACCCACTCTTCTGCAGTTCTACGTCTGTGTAACAGGTATAACCATGCAGTCTGGATCGAGTGCTTTCTCTGTCCCATCCATCTAGTGGGCAAATGTCCTTTTGGAAAAGTAATTTAGGCCTATATCTGGGTACCTAATCATCATCCATTCGGTATCCCTAATTTCATTTATGATGTTACTCAGATTTCCTCGCAGTCTATAACATCCCATTCTAGCCTACCCCTTATCTAGTTGCATTGTGGAGCGGTTGTTTCGAAGTTGAGTTCCATTAACTATCTAATTAGAAATTTAAAATATGTTCTGACGGAAAATCAGCTAATTATGATTTATTATGCACTCGTAGAGTCCAGGCTAAGATACGGGATATGTTTTTGGGGTATGTCTGGTTATGCAAATGGTATTTTCGTCATACAAAAGAAAATATTGCGTTGTGTCGCTGGTGTCTCCCGACTAACTAGTTGTAGAGAATATTTTAAAAAATATAAAATTTTAACATTGGCGTGTCTATACATTTTTGAATTATGTGTTTTTATTTTTAATAACTTACATCAGTTTAAAACGAGTGGTGATATGCATAATTTAAATACTAGATATTGTAATAAACTTTATATACCATTTTCAAAAGGTAACATTAAATTTAAATCGCCCAGGGTATACGGGCTACAGGTGTTTAATCATTTACCTACAGTTGTAAAGTCCACCAGTTCAATAAATGTATTTAAGAGGAATCTTAGGCAATTTGTATGTGAAAAAGTGTTTTATACAGTCGAAGAATTTTTTACATCTTAGATATTAGCTGTATTTCATTTAGCTTTTAAATTCATTTCATGTCTTGTTTAGTCTAGTTTAGTGTTTAGTTTTTAGCAATGTATATTTATGACTAATTCTATACAAACTATGTTTGTCAGAAAGAAAATAAAGAATTTAATTTCATTTAATTAATTTAATGGTACATGTATTGTCTGTCTCCAAAGATCTTTGGAGAAAATCTTTGACATATCATTATTTACATTTTCATTACCTTGGAAATCTAATCCACAGCCATTTAAATATTACCGGTTTACTCAATAAAAGCAAATATTTCAAAAATTAAATAGCTTTACGCCTATTCTTCTTTAGGTACCGTCTCCTCTAAGGAGGTTGGTAGTCATCACAGCTATTTTCACTTTTGAGACTGCAGCTCTGAACAAGTCGACGGAACTGCAATTATACCACTTTCTCAGATTGTTGAGCCAGGAGATGCTTCTTCTTCCAATACTTCGTTTTCCCTGTATTTTTCCCTGCATTATGGTTTGTAGCAACACATATTTATCCCCTCTCATAACCTGGCCGAGATATTGTAACTTTCTTATCTTAATCATATTCATGATTTCCATTTCCTTTCTCATCTTTCTGAGGACCTCAACATTTGTTATTCGGTCTACCCAACTTATTTTTAATATTCTTCGGTAGGTCCACATCTCGAATGCTTTAACGCCTATATTTGTTTCCCTCTTCAAATAGTAATTGACATGTTTTTGCGCTTTTCCTAAAAATTAGAAGTTTAAACTTTATTTAAGATGGATACTTTTATCTGAAAAGCACTGTACCTATAATATAAAGTAAAAGATAAATATCCCACTTTAACAAACTACCTTGTAGAAACGATTTCTTGATATTTGATATTATATTTTTAAAACAACTGTGTTTTATTACAATGTTTACAAGGGTTTTATTACTATAAGTATGTAATTGAAAAACCATGTGTTATGGAATACTATGCGTTTATTTCTTCTCCGGACTAACTCTTTGTTTTGGAATTAAACAGAATATATTGACATGTATAAATTTATTATATTAGAGGATGAAAATTACACTCCGCTTGTTATTTCTTAAAACTATGAATATATAAGTTCTGTTATCTACAATTATTTAACGATGTTTCTGGATGGATTTGAGTACAAGAGATTGGACTCAAATATTAATATTAAAATAGCAAATACGGATAGCTTATCGAACAAAGAAATAAGAGAAATAAATTATTATTATTCCATAGATACGAAGTATTAGGTGAATAAACTAGCGAAACTTATTTATTCTAAATAGGAAAATATTTATGAAGAGTATTGATTCTGATTTCTAACAGCAAATAATTATTAGTGATTATACATGAGAACTTTTCATAATTGTAAATAACATATACCAGGTGACTAAAAACTATATAGAAATACATAGATACTTTAATTATCTTACATGTGAGTAGGTAGGTACATTACACCTCCTTTTGTAAGAATGAAAATAATTGTAAAATGAATTTTCATTTAAATGGTATAAAACATTTGTATACATTATTATTTTATTTTAACACATTTAAATAGTTTCTTTTAGTCTCGATAGTCTTTCACTTCGTCTTATCGGTGTAGTCTCTGTGAAACTAGTCTCTTCACACTTTTTGGATTCACTATAATTATTGTCTTTATTATGTTTACAATCTATACTTAAATCTGTCTCATGTACATGTTTTCGTTTACTTTGACATATATTTAGTGTTAAACAATTTGTAATTTGTTGACAACTATGTGACGGATTTCTACGAAATCGTCGGTAAAAATATTTAATTATCCTGTATAAAATATAAAGTAACATACATTTTATCAAAAATAAGATTGCATAAGTGAAATAAGAACTATTTTTTATTGTGTCTGAAAAATTAATATTTGTTTCTGAGGTCATTTTCTCTAAATTATCTAGTTTATGGCTTGCTAAATTTAATGCATCTCGATCGAGATTATTTAATTGTAAGGGAACAAGGTGTAATTTGGATTCATTATTTATCTTAATATCATCACAACAGACTTCTGGAAGGGATAAATCTGGAATGATAGACTGAAAATTACTTTCTTTTGGATTTGAGACAGATATCAAAATAGTTGATCCGGTGTAAGTTTTGCAATTATTCGAAGTAGAAAAAATACCTGTGTTTGAAAGAACAATAGATATTGGCGTACTAGTCTGACAGCTTAAAGTTAAATCTGTTGGTTTGGGTAAAACATATATCCAAGAATTTGGTTTGTTTAATTTATGCCAAATTTCATATTCTGTTTGAATTATACGAGTATCGCAACTAGATGGTATGTTTGTTATTGAAGTTAACAATTCAGTTTCACAAATTGGATTAGTGTGTGTAAATCGGAAAGTATCAGGATTTTTGCAAATAAGTTTTTCTTCATCTAATGAATAACAGTCTTCTAATGTATCAATAGTAACATAAATGTTTCTATTTTCTGAAAGAACAAGATATTTGACAGATGGAAGAATAAAGGTAAGTCTCTTTAATGTTGGATGAATTATAGGAAGAGATATTAGTTTAAAAAGAGAATAAGGAGTATTACTAACCAAAGGTATACTAACCGTAATTAAAATCTTGTTATCAAAATATATATATTTAAGTAAAATGATATCGAAATATTTATGAGCATAATCGATAGTCAATGGAAATGGATAAGTCGATGTACTAGGTAAATGCGTTACCGTTTTAGATAATTCTTGAATTAGTTGCTCAGGTGTTATAACAGAAGGATGAAGGTTATTATTTCTTGCAAATAGAATAACGTTTATTAAAGTAGAATATTCTTGTTGTAATTCTGTTATAAAGAAAGTTAGTAAGGTAAAATGTTCTTCAATTTTTTGTTTTAAATCTAAATTAAAATATTTATTATTCATTTTATCTGTGTAATTGGTAATTGATTCAAAATTTTTATCAAAAATCACTTTGTTTCGGTCTAGATTTGTAATAGAGTTATTAAAATTTGCAATCGTGGCTTTTACTACATGAATTTGTTGTTTTAGTAAATCAAGAAGATGATTTTCGTTACTTTCAGCTTTGTTAATAGCATTATTGAAATTTTCAGCATCATCACTGTCTAAGGTACCGAATAAGGTCCTGAAAACAGATCCAATTGCATTAAATAGAGCGCGTTTTGGTCTAAAATGTTCATGCAGAATTATGTTTTTTAAAGTTTGTTCATCTTGAAAGAGTCTAGGTATGATTTGTCCTAAGAGTTTTAGTGAAGTATCGCATAATCGTAATTCAATAAGAACTGGTTTGTTTTGACACAGTCTTAATGTTTTTTGATAGGTGAGATCTACAAAATTTAATTTGTCTGTAAAAGGTTGTAAAGGAATATGACTTAATATGTTCCAATGAGTTTCAATAAATTGAACATTTTTTATGTGTTCGTAATAGATTCCAGGTGATTTGTTGATAGGAGTATTGGTATATTTCTTGTGAATTTGTTCACTATTTGTCAGCCATATTATTGCATACCTGAAACAAAAGCATGTTTCAATCTATTCATGTGAACTTTTATTGGTTTTTTATTTACTAAAATTGTGCAATTGACAGGAGAATTTATCTCTAGAATTTTATAAGGTCCATTATAATTTTGTGTAAGTTTTTTGGTTTGACCCTTCTTTGTTTGCTCATTTTGGAGATATACTAATTGTCCTTCTAAGAAAACGGTGTCATTAATCTTTTGGTCATAATATTTTTTACTGACTACTTTAGATTCTAATAGATTCGTTTTTGCTAACTCATGAGATTTTCTAAGCTTAAGTGTTAAATTATCTAAATAATCTTCATATGTATATTTGAGTTCTACTGGTCGTATTATACTGCTAGGTAGATTAGGTGTATATCCAAATATTAGTTCATATGGTGTGAATTTGGTTGAAGTATGATTAGTTGTATTATATGAAAACATAGCAAAATCTAGCCATTCGTCCCAATCGGATTGATCAGCTTTAATATAATGTTTAAGGTAGTCTGCTAAAGTAGCGTGACTCCTTTCTAATGCAGCATTTGATTCTGGATGATAAGCAGTACAATTTATATGTCTGATTTTAAAAAGCTTGGCGATTTGAGAAAATAATTTGGAAGTAAAATCTCGGCCTTGATCAGTAACTATTATATCGGGTTTTCCAAACTTGCAAATAAATCCACGAACCAGATTTTCAGCGATAGTCTTGGTTTCATGATTCGGAATTGCATAAGCTTGAGAAAATTTTGTTAAGTCATCTTGTAATGTTAATATGAACTTATTACCTGACTCGGTTAAAGGTAAAGGACCTACTATATCTAAAAATATTTTTTCTAATGGATTTGAGCTTGTTGTTGTTATCTCCATGGGCTTTACGAATTTTTTTCTAACGAGTTTATTTTTCTGACAAGATTCACAGGTTTTTATAAAGTTTTTAATATCATTTTTCATATTATTCCATTTGAAATGTTTTTTTATACGATTGTATGTCCGATGAAAACCAGAGTGTCCAGCCGTAGGACTAGTGTGATTCTCTTGTAATATTGTAGTTATTTCCTCAGGTTCAGGATTTGTTAGTATATCATGATAAATGATAATAGATATATCAGTTTTTCTAAAAATAAATCTAATCATAGATCTAATTTTTCCCCAACTTAATTTATCGTAGCTAAAAGTTATTCTGGGTAGGCAAGTTTTTAATATTTTATCGTTTAATAACCAGTCTCTTAATTTTATTAGGGAATTAAATATATCTTCATAAGAGGTATTGTCCCAATAATTATTTTTTATAAATATGTAATAAAAGTTTTTATTTTGATCAGAAATATATATAATGTCATTTAGTCTTGGATTTTTGGCTTTCAATTTTTCTATATGACTGAATTGTTTATTTATTTGTTTCTGAACGATCTCATTAAAATTTAAATCTACGGAAACAAACAATGCTAAATTTTGTGAAAATGATGTAATCTTTTCATTTGTTTCTTTTATATTATCATTTGTTATTAATATAGTTTCGGATTTAGATAAGAACTGTGAATAAGTGTCATTATTTTCTTTACTCATTTTGTTTATTTGTAAGGTGATTGTTGCCGGGTTTTTGTTTTCTTCGCAAATATTTGTTTCAGATATGGTTAAAGGAGGACGACTTAAACAATCAGCATTTTGATTTAATTTACCTGGTTTATAAATAATTTCATAGCTATATTCTTCTAATGCTAATCTCCACCTAACGAGTCTTGATCCGGGATCTTTTACATTAAATAGCCATGTGAGTGGTTTATGATCCGTATAAATGAAAAATTTATTTCCGTACAAATATGGTCTAAAGTGTTTAACACTCCATACAATTGCAAGTAATTCTTTTTCTGTTGTGCTATAGTTTGATTCCGCTTTGTTCAAGGTACGACTAGCATAAGCAATAGGTAAATCATCTGGTACTTTACCTTGAGAAAGTATGGACCCTATTGCATAATTACTAGCATCCGTTGTTAAGACAAAGGGTTTGGTAAAATCTGGATACTGAAGTATTGGTTCTGAACAAAGTATTGATTTCAGGTTCTCAAATGACTGTTGTTGAATGCTTGTCCAATTAAATTCAACATTTTTCCTCAGCAGTTTTGTTAAAGGTTGTGTTAAAGCACTGAAATTTTTTATAAAGCGTCTATAATAACCAGTGAGACCCAAAAAGCTCTTAATATCTTTTTGTGTTCTGGGTATAGGAAAATCTGTAACAGCACATACCTTTTTTTCGTCCGGTTTGACACCAAATTCAGTTATTAAATGTCCTAAATACATTACTTCGCGACGAAAAAATTCGCACTTATCTGGTTGTATTTTTAAGTTGAATGTAGACAATTTTTCGAATACTTCTTTTAATCTTTTATTATGATTTTCTAATGTATCGGCATGAATGACTATATCGTCGAGATAGACAAAACATCTGTAATTTTGTATTCCTGAGAGGACAGTATTCATTAGCCTTTGAAAAATACTGGGAGCATTTTTTAATCCAAATGGCATTCGTGAATATTGATAATGTCCAGACGGAGTTGAGAAAGCAGTCTTTGGAGAATCCTCAGGATCCATTTTGATCTGGTGAAATCCTGATGTTAAATCTATTGTTGAAAAATATTTTGAATGACCCAATTGGTCTAATATATCGACTATATTCGGAAGTGGAAATGAATCTCCTATAGTAATATCATTTAGTCGTCGATAGTCTATAACAATTCGCCATTTCTTCTTTGCTGAAGCATCGGCCTTTTTTGGCACAACCCAAAGGGGCGAATTCCATGGCGAAGTTGATTCTTCGATAATACCTTGATCTAGCATACCTTTTATTTGAGTTTCGACTTCATGTTTGTGTACTTCAGGATACCTGTATGATTTAGTGCTAATAGGTACATTAGAATTTAAAGGAATTTTGCAAGTTATGGCATTTGTACTGGTAAGTTGATCTCCTTCCAGATAAAAGATATGATTGTACTCCTTGCAAATAGAAATTAAAGATGATTTTTCTTCACTATTTAAATGATCTGTTCTCAAGGCATTTTTTAATTTAGCAATTCTGTTAGAATTCGTATTATCTTTATAAGAAGACATTTTTCGTATATTTGCATTGTTTTGTAAATTTGGAATTTTTTCTATTGCTACTTGAATATCGTTTAATTCAACATCCGTTTCAGTAGTGTTTACGATTGAGGTTAAAAAGAAATCATTTTTTACTTTAACAACACTAGGACATAAAAATACACCTTTAAAGATTTCGCGTTCGGGACATAATCCTTCGCTTAATTCATTATTTATTACTTTAATTTGAACAATTGTTTCAGTTCTTGCGGATAGAATAGTTTTATTACTTCTTGAGTTAGAATTAGAGTTTTGATTTAGTATAAGATCGTCTGAACAGGATTTTTCTTCTGAACAGGATTTTGATTTATGATTTCGTGAAGAGTTACAAGTTTTATTTGTGCATATCTCAGTGGATTTTACACATTTTGGACTTGAATTTTCTTTGGATTTAGAGTTAGATTTAGATTGAATTGGATTGGATAGTAGTTCTTCACTACTTAAGGTTATTTGGATATCATTGGTTTCTAAATAAGAATGATCCTCTATGGATTTAGCATCATAAGGAAATATTTCATCGATATTAGAACTTGTCTCGATATTTTGATCTCTCAGAAATTCGTCATTGTCATTGTTTAATGGAGATTTTATATATTCGATTGGAATAGAACAATTTTTAAAGTTTAATTTATTTTCTTTATAATCAATTTGGCATTTATTTATTTCAAAAAAATCGCTACCTAATATACCGTCGAAATGAAGAGGAAAATCGTCTTCTACGACATAGAAAACATGAGTTTGGACAAAATCTTTTATCTTGAAATTTACGTTACAACTACATATAGTTTTATTTGGATTTAAGACATTTTTATCAATGCCTCGTAGAGTAATAGACTTAGAATAAATTTTTGGAATGTTTAGTATTTTTGAATATTTAATTAAAGAAATATCTGCGCCTGTATCGATTAGAAACTTGCAAGAGGATGGATTAGAATTATTTACTAAGGGTAAATCTACATAGGAAGTGACTGAGAAGTTGATGGTTGTGATACGGCCTGAACTGAACGAACTCCTCGAGAATCGACCGTTGGTTGTCGAGGATTCTGGAAGTTTAAAGAATTTGTTGGATTTTTGTTTTTATTGTTAAATTCGCGTTTTCTACATTCTTCTATAACGTGACCTGGTTTTTTGCAGTATCTGCAAAAACGTTGGGAAGTGTTGGTATTTTCTTTTCTTAAGTTTGGAGGAAAATCAGAATTGGAATTTGAATTTGAAGGTTTATAATTTTGATTTTGAGAATTTGACCTTTGAAGATTTGAATTAGGATATTTTGGGTTTTGAAAACTAGAATTTTGAAGATGTCTAACATTTCTATCTGAATTGTTTTTATATCGACAGTTATTTGAGGAATGGTTATTTCGTTTGCAAATATTACAGAATGGTCTGAAAATTTCTTGTCTTGATAACTGTTCTTGTTCTTCGGCAATTGCTATAGCAACAGCTCTTTCTAAGGAATCTGGATTTCGGGCTTTGATTAAAATAGAGAGGTCTTTGTTTAATCCTCTAATAAAGACATTTAGTGCTTGAGTTTTTAAGAGTTTAGTACATGCATTTCTTGCATCTGGAGATAAGTCTGGATCAAGTGTATTTATTAATTTTATATAGCAATTTTCAACTTTATTTGCAAATGACATTACATTTTCACTGGGCATCTGACGTAAGGAATGTAATTCCAATTGCCACTGACCTTCAGTTCGGCGTTCAGAATAAGCATCTAATAAGAAGTCTTTTAAATCTTTCCATTCGTCAAATGTTCTGTTTCTAGTTATGGCCCTAGCTTTATCGGTTAATTTAGTTTCTATAATGGCTAATAAGATGGGTTTGGATTGCGGATTTACTAAATTGTATGCTTTATCACAATTGTCTATGAATTCGTATAATTTTGATTTTGTACCATCAAATCGAATGAGAAGTTTTTCAGCTATTTCAATTGATACTGACATTTTATTTGAATTAGAAGTAGAAGAATTTGAAAGAGAATTTGAGTCGGGAGAAGGTATTTGTTCGTCAAATAAGTTACTTATATCAGGATATAAAGTAGACATACGTTTACAAGATTTTTAAAATATGAGACAGAATTTAAGATAGAATGTACTTACAAGTAGAATATTGTTGTTGGTCGCATAGTCTATTATTCCACGGGTTCACCTCTACTTCCGATGGAACTACAATTGGGTTATGACTGGAACTGGATTTCGAACTGGATGTACTGGACCCCAATGTAATTAGTTGTAGTGGCGATTTTTCCACACTGACAGTTTTTTTTTTGAATGATTCCTCGAAGGAAACAAGTCAATTCAAAAATTCCTCAGCTCTCCTTCTATCAGCAATCAGAGGAACTCTGCTACTAATATCCCACGTTCTGACACCAAATTTTGTTATGGAATACTATGCGTTTATTTCTTCTCCGGACTAACTCTTTGTTTTGGAATTAAACAGAATATATTGACATGTATAAATTTATTATATTAGAGGATGAAAATTACACTCCGCTTGTTATTTCTTAAAACTATGAATATATAAGTTCTGTTATCTACAATTATTTAACGATGTTTCTGGATGGATTTGAGTACAAGAGATTGGACTCAAATATTAATATTAAAATAGCAAATACGGATAGCTTATCGAACAAAGAAATAAGAGAAATAAATTATTATTATTCCATAGATACGAAGTATTAGGTGAATAAACTAGCGAAACTTATTTATTCTAAATAGGAAAATATTTATGAAGAGTATTGATTCTGATTTCTAACAGCAAATAATTATTAGTGATTATACATGAGAACTTTTCATAATTGTAAATAACATATACCAGGTGACTAAAAACTATATAGAAATACATAGATACTTTAATTATCTTACATGTGAGTAGGTAGGTACATTACACATGGGGACACTGTAACTTTGCCTTAACAATCATAATGAACAATCTTAAATAATCCATTTCCGTTGTGAAATTCCAAGGTTTTGATTCACATTTTTACAATTTTTATAATTTTATAATTTAAAATTACAGTATTAATTTTATTACTGAAACATCAAGGTATACTAATTCAATAAATTTCTAAACAAAAACATAAACACCAAAGTCAGCATTTTTCAAACTAACTCTGTTATCTTTTTTTACCACTATTTTTTTTCTATTTTAAAATTTGTTCACCTTCAATGAGATTATCATTATCGATATACTCGATGTAACAAACACGGTTAGCCTTATCGCTTTTGAAGTCTGACATTCTTCATATCTCTAATTATAATTTAAGGCTGTTCGCTCACTTTTTTACTAAACAAAAAATTCAAGGTCTTTCCATTAGAATCACGTGCAGGCAAAATGAACAAGTACACGTATCTCGAGTGGTAAGATTTAGTAGATTTATTTATCAGACTATCACAGTTCAGCTGTTGTATATTTTGTGTAATATACGGGGAGTTATTTAACATTGTATCATACAAAATATAGATGAAAAACTGCTTTTTCAAAATTCATTTTTCATAGAAAGATGCGACATTAACAACTATTTGAGGAAAATAATCTTAGCTAATTTTTCTCTGTTTGTTTAAGAATGATGTATTCATGTCTGCCAACTCTTTCATGTTTTTAGTCATGAACTAAAATTCATTCATTATAAGATTTAAAAGGCATTTTGTTTGTCCTGTATAAATACGTTTTGTAAAATAGCAATTAACGTGCTGAAATTTGTCCCCTTACTAGGACTCGTTAAGAATTTCGCTCGAGCCGAATGGAAAATATAATGTTTCCTAAAATGATTTAATTTTTCAGTATATTCTGTTTTTAGTTCAATTATTTTTCCTGCTATTTTCAAATTTACGTATTCATACTTGTAGCGATTGTCGGGAAGACCTTTAACACGTTAAACGCCATGTCAACCAACATACGGTTCACAATCAAAAGAGCCGCCCAAGCTCCGTGACCAGGCTTCAGGACTTGCTTCCACTTTCTGCTCTATGAACCTACTTACGATTCACGTATTACATTGCGGTGTATGGAACACTAAACGGTTGGGCCTGAGGATACCAAACCAGTTATGAGGCCATAATATTTTCGTTTTGTTATCAAGTTAGGAAAATTCATCAATTCAAGGTATCGAGGAAATTAGAAATTTTAATGTAAACATATATTTATTAGAATTATAGTTTATTCGTCTTCCGGGTTTGGACCGTGTCATTTGTGAGTGACCCAAAAGTGGGTTCATCTCAACATCATGTCTCTCTCAAGTGGGAGATGAACCCACTTTTGGGTCACTCACAAATGACACGGTCCAAACCCGAAGACGAATAAACTATAATTCTGACTCTGGCCGTGGAAGCCTACGATTTCATATATTTATTAATAATGAAAATACATGCTTATTAACAAAATATTGATGACATTTATGAATTACAAAGAAACATTTACGCACTTTTTACAAGAATACATAGACTTTGGTATCTGCAACTGCACCTTTCTTCGACCTTTCCTGTTACTTTTTCGTAGCATGTAACACATCTCGACGGGCCACATACGTTGATTTTAAATAATTAGCCGGCCAAAAGTCAAATTGCAAAAGTGACGTTAAAAATTTAAGAAACGTCCTAGAGATACATGATGGTTTGAATTAACAAAAACTACCTGTCCCAACCCTAGAACTGTTCACCATGCGCGTCCGTAGACGCAGGTGATCCATCCATCCATCCAATGGCACTACAGCCCAAATCGGGCCTTGGCCTCCTTCAACAGGCTTCTCCAATCATCTCGATTTACAGCTGTTCTTTTCCATGAACGCGTTCCCAGGCAGTTCCTGGCATCCTCATCGACTTCGTCTTCCCATCTCTTTTAAGTTGCATTTAGTAATTTTCTGGGGATTCTATTCTCATGCATGCGGACCACGTGCCCTGCCCACCGCAGGGCACGTGGTGCAAATAGACGCAGGTGATATTTTGTGATATTCAGCTTATTTTTTAAAGTGATTGTGATGGAATCGAATAATTCAGGTAAGAATGCATATTGCTTGAAATATTTAAAGAATGTTTACTGTTATCTTATATTCTTTTTACAAAATCAAAGGCAAGCTGTTTTGTAGTGAAATTTCTGTTTAATTTTTTTGTTTATAAGACATTCAATTATATTATCGCCCCAGATCCGGCAATGATGTTTATTTTATAGTATACTGCATATATTTGGCTAATTAGTGCCGTACGATTTAGCTGCGGATGACCGAAATATAGAGGTTTTTGTTTATTTTGTTATGTTGATGACGTCACAAAAATTAAAGTACTTAATTTTATTATCTGTAACAATTAACGATTTTTTTTGTTTTAGCTATATCTGGTGCCTCTGGCATAAAAATGGTAACCCATAAATATCTTTACGACCCATTGAAGTTTCAAGATTTGCCTAATTTAGATGATAAATTGAAATATTTGGAAAATCACTTACTGGCCTCTTATGGTGACACATCTGATAATAATTTAACCAGTTTAAAGCGAAGATTTCGGCATTTTAAAACGGCCATGAAAGAGAAATGGTTAAAGGCTCACCGAAAAGAGATTACATTTCTACAAACAAATAAAGTTTTGTTAGATGGAACATTTATACTGGTAGAAAACGAAAAAATGCGACAGGTTGGCCATCTAACTCATTTGATGACTACAGTGAAAAAACGAAAAGAAGAAAATCAGAAGAAATACGTTATTTGCTTGATGGGGAAGTTATCGTTCATGCAGCACAATCAACATTACAGGCTTGAGAAAAAAGAAATGCTTCAAAAATATTAAAAGAGATAACAAACTCTCCAACTCGTGCAGATCAATATAGAGATGCGTTCCGGAAATTAGATAAAGAAGACATTACTGCTCTTACATCGTTGCAAGCCCTAGCAATGTTTGTTGAAGCTGATTTAACCAAGCGACAGTATGAAATCATAAATACAAATAAATATTTTTATCCATCCTATGACTTATTCTTAAAGAAAAAAAAACCGCCAACGAATTGCATAAAGGTTTTAAGTACTTGCGCAGAAAGCAGTTTACAAAGTTTAATAGATAACCGCGTTCACCGCTTATCAGTGGGGTTAGAAGAAATCCTTTGTTCTCCAAAAGAATAAGCATTTTCGATTATACCGCGAAAACCATGCACGAAAGTTCTCGAGGGAGGAAGGCAACCTAGATATATTCAACAGACTTCTTCTAACTTCTGACCCACTATTAATCAGCAAGAAACGTGTACAGAAAAGGGTCAAACTAGGGTCATTTTGCCCTGAAACAATTCAAATGCTTTTACCAGGTGACCCGAATACTGAGTCCGATATGTCAGACACTGATATGTGGGGTAAAACAAAAACTTATATATTTTTTGTTCATTTTAAAATTTGATTTTGATTTTTTTCCATGAAAAATAGATGCCAATATTAAAAAAAAAAACAATATTTCCCTTAATTTGTACCAATTTGAGTAGAACTATGCTGTAAAATAATTTTGGCTGCATAAATCCATTATATCGACGTATGTGCGGTCGTTGGGTTGTACCTCCTCAAAAATGTGTTGTTCATCATTATTGACGGTTGGTTGTTTGATGGTATTCAATATTCTCTCAACTATTTGCTCTTTGAATGAGATAATAGATCATTTACTTTTTTTTACATTTTTGTATAAAGTATTTGCATTTACCACAGATGTACCCACCAATAAACACCGAACACAGGTTTCCTATACCATTGTATCCCTTTTCTTAACGGTGACGAATAAGCTTTTAGCTATTAGACATAGCAATGAATGCTTTGCTATTCGTTATAATCGCGAATACCAGTGGGTTTTTCAATATATTCACATCGTCTTGTAATTTTCTTTGTACTTGCTGTGTGGTTTGTACTCAAAGCACATTCCGTTTGTCTTGCCACTCTAGAACAACCACTCCATTATGTTCTCTTGCGATAATCTCTCCTTTTTGACTTTCTTAGCTTTTACCTCAGTGGGATTCAATTTTCGATTTTTCTTAGGGTGCCCACCAAGTGCGTTTTTCACTTTATAAGCTCTTTAAGCGAGGGCAACACTTTTATAAAAATTTTCGTTAAAGAGAATTCTGCCTTAATCTAACAGTGGTTCCATTAGTCACATTACAATTTTTTTTGAACCACTTACACTTCGATCCTTATCTTTTCCACAATAAACTATAATATCATAGGTATAGACTCCCTTACAACAAAGTTTATAAAACTTTATACCAAACTTGAATCTTTTATTTTTGATATTTGAAGCTCACGCATCCCCTAAATGGAACTAATGTTTCATCAATACAAATTTTGCGTTCTGAGACATAAACATCCCTAAATTTATTTGTCAAGAGCTGCAGCAAAAACTGAATATAAATTACTGATCCTCCACAATAGACCCATCCACAAAAGAATAGCAAAGAATATTCTTATTTCTTCTGCATCAAAGTTCTTTCATCTGTGCTTTTGTTGTGCATATCGATTTGTTTCAGTAACAATAAGACTGACTACACTTTCATCAAAAAATATGTTAAAAAAATCGATATAACTTTTTGCTAAATAAGTCTCCACAATTTCATCTGTTGGTTCTACGGAATCGACTGTGAAATCAAAATATTTTAGAGACCTATCGGTAACTGGTCCCCAATTCATGATTTCATTTTCATCTTCTTGAGTACAGTACTGAGATATCACCGCTTCTATGGTATCTTCTAAGAATTGTACATTCGTAACATGAGGAGAGTTCTTCGATGTCGAAGCAACAGCGATTATATCTTTTTGGATAGATTCAGCGTTTTCATAAACGTTATCGAATGACCTGAAAATAATGTTATTATAAAACTAAAAACTGGGAGCAAGGCAAAAATACTCTGGTAAGAATATTACAAAACAAATAAGTTTTGGACAGAGTAGAATAATGTAAAATTAGTTCCAGAATTACCGCTCACTGTATTGATATATAATCACTATAATTATATTATATTGTGTATTGTTACCGAAAGATGCAGAAAAAACAAAAAAGCTAACAGTGTGACAGAAGAATGGATGGAGCATTTCTTAGAAATATAAAAGAGAGAGTTTAGTTATAATTTGAGCTCCACACAAATATTTAGGACATTTGTAAATTAAGTGAGAACCACGATAATGAGTTCCAACCTTCATTAGGACAAGGAACTTTAATAAGGAAAAAATTCGCAATTTCAGAAAGTATGTAAAGTATTCTAATGGCAATAAAAATACTATTAAACTACTGTTTATCGTATTACACAACTTCATTCAAATACTCTAACCGTAGGTAGATAAATAATATGCGTTTAAAAATAATGTTTGACACAAATTTTATCGAATTTAATAATCAACTGTAAACTCGGTCAATGCACTTATCACCCATCTTATTTTCTATATTAATATTTTATATTTACGATGTTGCCAAATTTCAAATTATAAAATATACCAAAAATATGGGCATTTAGTTGGTTTACTATAATTGATTAAAATAAAAAAAAATAAGTAAATTTTCGTGGTAAAATAATGTAGAAATCATAAAATATGAAGGATGTTGTTTGGTTGGTGAAGAAGTATGGAAATAAAAAATCATTCCGGAACAATTGAAACCGTCTTTTTGGTTCAGATCGTGTCTTTTTTCTAAAAGCGTATGTGGATCCTTCTCAATGGTTCGGCTCCTTTTTAGGTAGCTTCAGGAGCAGAAGAAGGCTGTTGGTCACGGTGACTTGAGTAGATCTTCAACGTACCTAGAGACGAAAAATCAATAGCCGGTGAGGTATAGTACAAAAGTAAGGAAAATATAAAATGCAAATCAAAACAAGTATACATACAGAATTAAAAACAAATTTAACATCTATGGATATTAGACGTTGATGTAGAGACTGCCTATCCAGTTTATTATATCTGGTGCTGCTTCAAGGAAGTCATCGACCTGGATATGCTCGAAGAGGGCATTCACAAGCTGAAGACGGAGCCTACAGCCACGCTTCTCTCTTCTCTAGGATGGCACCACATGTACCGCACCCAGACCTGATTGTATTTAGTATCACCCATGTCTTGCTATTCAAGGTTCTGTGCTTTCTTCTTATCTATTATTCCAATAGTTTTGGTCACAATCTCAAAATTGGTCACTAATAGGGACCTGGAGGTTAATAAAGACGTTCTTCTAGATTTCAGATTGCTCCTTCCCAAATCGGGAGTATCTTGGTGCATCGGTCTGGATTATCATTGATCTGTTTATGCTCTCTTCTTCTTCTTAAAGTGCCTATCCGTTCCGGATGTTGGCGATCATCACGGCTATCTTTACTTTGTTTATTGCAGACCGGAACAGTTCAGTGGTAGTCGTGTTATACCACTTTCGTAAATTTTGAAGCCAGGAAATGCGTCTTCTTCCTGGTCCTCTCTTACCATTTACTTTCCTTTGGAGAATCAGCTGGAGAAGGCCGTAACGTTCTTGATTTCTCATTACATGTCCTAGATATTTCAACTTTTTAGTTTTGACGGTCATGAGAATTTCACATTCTTTCCCCATTCTACGCAGGACCTCCACATTAGTAACTCTGTCAACCCAGGATATACGTAAGATGCGCTTATAACACCACATTTCGAAAGCTTCGAGCTCTCTTATGTATGTTCTCTTACTAGAAGGTTTTGTTTACGGATATCAGATGGGGGTATTCCCAATCGGATGGGAAGCCATTTAAGCGAGTGGTTTACCTCTAAAAAGACGCTTAGAAACGGAATTAATCGACTCATTTTTTTTTGCGTTTCTACCATTTAACCTTTTTATTCGATTCTATATTTTTTCAAGTTCAAATGTATTTATTTTAATTTTCCAAGTGGGCCAGAAAATTGTTATTAACAAATAACTTACAACAAAAAAACAAGTTCCCGAATCGTTTCGGGTAATTTCTTTTTTCTCATCGAAATAAATATTTTTTCTCTCTTGGCAATTTTTCGAAAAATTTCGAGTTATTTGTAATTTTTTGTTGAAAAAATGCCTTAATTCTGGATATTTGTGATTTTTTTTCTAAAAAACTACTAAATGAATTATAATTCTACAAAAAGCTTTATAATCTCTAAAACTTCACGTATAAGTAAGAATATTTTGACAATGATAAGTGGTTTCCATCTTGCTAAAAGCATAGTATCGTTGTAACCGTACACGCTTAGCGATAGATTGCTCGAAATGTATATTCGAAATTCGAAATATTTGAATCCATGTTTTCAACAAGATAGAATCCATTTGTCCTTGACAAAATATACTTACCTATACTTGAAGGTTTGTAGATTATAAAGCTTTTTATAGAATTGCAATTTATTTAGTAGTCAGAAAAACAATCCCAAACATCACTAATTAACGAATTTTTTCAACAAAAAATTGCAAATAACTCGAACAGAAAGCATTTTTCGGAAAACTAAGAAAATTTAAACTCGAAAAAATATTTAAAATCGAATGCAATGCAAAAAATTAGTTGGTTTATGGTCTGCTCATAGGAGAAATCGCTCGCCCAATTTGAGTGGGGTGCTTCTTAACGATCCAGTTACCATACATAGTAAAGTATCGACATACCGTCTGTATGGGCTGTTTATCAAGATAGGAGTAGAATATTCCGCAGCAGAATGCACTAATCCGAAAGCTGAACATCGCAGGGTAGCAGCTAGAGATCCCCAAGTTGTTCCACAGAGCTTTTGGATAATATTTTTTCTCGTTCTCAGCGTAGCAGAAACTTTTTGTGTCCTGTGCTGTTAAGGTGTTGCTTATAGGAAAGGGTGCAATCTAGTATAACTCTAGTCTAACTCTAGTATAACGATATTTAAGAAACTTCCTTATATGGAAGTATTTTGTCGTGGAACATAACGCTTACTTTCCTATGTACCATTTTATTGTTGAGATAGAAAGAGCATACTTTATTTTAGCTAGCACTAGAACAAAGTCTCAGCTTTTTAAAATCTTCACCCCTAAAACTTGTAGATCGTTCTTTAGAGTCTGCACTATGGTTTCTATACTTTTATGCCTAGTATGTGGAAGATCTGAGATATACAGATTAAAAACAAGAGGTGCAAGTACTGAGCCTTGAGGAAGTCCAGTGTTTAGTTTTCTTTTCTTGCCAATTTTGTCTTCCATAACGACTTGAAATCTTTTGCATTTACCGATAGCATTTAATTTATTAAACCAGCAGTTGTTTTGCAAGGAATGACTTGTAAGGACATTTATATCAGTTCCTATCTCCAGACTTTGTTATACGCTACTGTCAGGTCTATAAACGCCACTGATCTTTTGGGGCAATTCTTAAAGCCGGCTTCGATATAAGTTGTCAGTACTAGTACCTCATCGCAGCAGCTTTGATTGGGCCTAAAACCTCCTTGTTCTGCGATTTTACAGGATTCTGTTAAAAATGTTTCTCTAAAAGTTTATAGACTTGTCTTGTTATTTGGTTTGCCAGGTTTTAAAATGGCGATCATTTTGGCACTCATTACATTGCTTTGGGTTTCAGTTTATCCAAAAATTTATTGTACAATCGGATATATCTGGGGACTTCGCCCGGTTTTAAACCCCTGATTGCCTCTTCAATTTCATCTGTTCTAAAATCCTGAGAGAAACTATCTAGTTCTTGACTTTTCTTGTCTTAAGAGAAACTGTCTAGTTCTTGTTTAATCTTTAAGCTGTATGTGCTTTATTCGATGGTGGTCTAGATAGGTTAACAGCTCTGGCGGGTATAAGGTCTGGAGTGACTGAGCTTGACACGTTGTTTGTTAGTACCAACCTACCACCAAGTTTTCTCAACAGGCTCCAAGCCTTCTTACTAGAATATTAAGAGTCTAGATGTTCAGTTGTATGCATCCATTTATGTTTTGTTTTTTCGTCCCATGATAATAACTCATCAGCTATATTTGGGTTTTGATGCTGTTGAAATTCATTGTATAACACTTCTGCATCATCGTCCCAGCCCGGTATATATTTTTTCCTCTAGCCTCTTGGAATTTCTTTTTTGGCAGCCGATATAATAGCTGTTCTAAACCGTTCCAAGTTGTTGACTGCTAGAGGAATCCATTTGACAGACTTTTCTAACCGTACAGTGTATTTATTCCAGTCATCCTTGTTAAATTGTAATTGTATGTAATTGGATGTAATTATTGGAATTTCTAGACCCACTTTCAGGAGGACAGGTCGGTGTTTTGAGTGAAGGAACTTGTTATGGAAGTACGGAAGCGGATCGTCTCGATGATTTCGGCTTACAAAGCATTGTAACAATATAATAACCAATTATAATAAGGGAGTTACTACCTATAACATTGGATGCTAATACTTACTTTTAACAGGAATACTCAGCTTTGTCGACTGTGTACAACAGTACAAGATGTGACCTGAGAAACTCTAGAGCACTTTATCTGAGAGCATTTAAGAGAGAATAAGAGGATTTAGTTAACGTAAAGCCTCTAAATATACTAAACTTCCTGCAATGAGTAGGGCTTCCTGAGCTACTCTAATCACTGAGTTACTATCAGTTAAGACAAGGAAAGGAGGACACAGTAAATCGTACGGATCGAAGTTTGACTTTTCCTCTAAAAGTATTCTTTAGTCAGAAACCTCATTTGAAGTACTTGTAGTCGCAGAACAGCAACTAGAAAAAACTTAATTGACAAGGTTATGGGTAGGAAATATAAAAACGGAATAGGAGTGCTACCAAGTTTACATACACGGTTTACAGATCAACTGAAACGTTAGTTAAGATATGAAGAATACAGAGTTAAGATGGGGAGTATAGCAAATGGTCTGGTCTAGACATTCTAAAGATATTTAGTGGTTTTCAATACTAGTTGAAGACTAAAAATAATTCCTAATACAACTGTCTGAAGAAGCAACTGACTACAATAATGACTTGTAATCTGGACGCTGATAGAATTGTAAACTGAAGGGAAAAAAATATATTTTCTGCGAGTGTCACTCCACCCTTCTGTGGAGTGACAAAGATAGATCGCCTTTGATGGGAATTGCTTATTTGGAAAAATGATCAATTACGACTCCTCTGAATTGACACGCTAGGAAAAAAGCCCGATAAATATATTCAAGTTTGAGCTGTACAAGCGATTTTCGAAATCAGTGAAGATAAAATGGTTCACTGGTATTTCTAGTGCTATTGTCTTTTGATACAGCAAATAAAATAGATGACAAAGCTGTCACTTATGTAATAAAAACAAAAATACAATAAATTTTAATAAAAATTACACTTTTTGTTTTGTTTGGATATTTTGATTTCAAATCCGAAAGTCGTTTTCAAAAAAAAATCCTGAAATAAAGTTGATATAACCTATAAATGTTATTTTAAATTGGCTGTGAAAGAAATCTTGACAGTTAGGCATCAGTCAAGTTTAAACTTTTAGAACTAAAAGTCTTGAGAGGTTTTATTATATCCTAGGTTGATATCAAGTTCTGATCTTTCTGTGCTTCTTACATGCTGTTATCTCAATAGTGTTTGCACATTTTTAGTGAAAACTTCTTCTTTCAGTATGGGTATCGGTAACACGGTAACCATACCTTGCTGCATTCTATTGATGAGTTTGCTACACATTCTTCATTTAGTAAGATGAGGACGGCTTACTAAATTTTCCTGTCTTCACTATCTGTTTCTTTCAAAACTATTGATTCATCTTCTCACTGGAGTCTATATTAATTGAGGACCCTAGAAGTAAAAGGGTATAAGTGACATTTTTGTAAATATTACGGAAACTTGAATCGCTGAACTGGAAATCTTTCGTTCTATTTGGAGATAAAGAGATCTAAGCGATAAGTCTAACATGTGCTGCTTTCTAGCTGCCTGTTACTTAGCCTCCAAATCAATTATGAGTAGGGCTTGAAAGAGAAAATATACAAGTGCACTTGTACCCCATTTCCACTCTGTCAGACTGTTAGTTGAGTTTGTTATCATTTTCGATGGGTAGTGGTATAGCTCCTCTAAAGTAATATTATTTTGTTGATAAAGTAATACTTTAATGTAAACTGCAGCGTTTTAGGTTATTATAAACTACAGTGTTTTTAAGAAGAGTTCGTTTCGGATTCGGAGGCCAGATAATTGGAAAAAATAGGGCTAAAGTAGCAAGAAATTCGGGTAAGCTTACATGGACAAAAAACACAATACTCACGAAGCAAAAAAGTTACGAGAACTTGAAAATCATCATTTTAGGAACAAATGTACCAATAATATTTTACAAGAACAAAGACTTTCAATTTTTAAAGAGTATTGAGCATTGGAATCTCTAAACAGCTTTTCTAAATCTATCCATACAGACTGAGCCTATAAAAAGAAAAAAACTAAATGCAGCTAGCAACAAAGAGGCGTCATGTGTTTATAATCTGGATGGTTTTGGAGTATGTAAACAGTTTATAATGAAAACTCTTGATGTCTCCAACAAACGTTTCCAAATGTAGTTAAAAGCAAAAAAAAGTCTCCTCAGGGGTATCATGCATAGACAAAAGAGAAAAGAAATCATCCTCGAACAAAATTTCTGAAAGGGCAATTGAAATCATAAAACAGCATATTAATAAGTTTCCTAGGTACAAAAGCCACTACACTAGAAATAAGACTCCGAATAGGAGGTATCTTCCTCAGGAGTGTACGTTGAAAATAATGTACAAACTTTACTGTGATTTCTGTAAGGAGGAAAAACAGGAAGAACCTGTAAGTGAAAGCTTTTACAGGAATATTTTTAATACCCAGTTCAACCTTAGTTTTAAAAGGCCAAGTATAGACACCTGTGATAAATGTGATACATTTCAGATAAAAATAAATCATGGTTTAGCAGAAGAAAACGTTTTAGCTCAGACACAAAAAGACTTTCACTTGCGTAAGGCGTAAGAACTGCAAAAGATGAGTGTCATGACCTAAAGGAATGCTAGCAGAGTTGCGATTAAATTCGACTTGCAAAAAAACTATGTTAACTTCTAATGTGTCAACTTCTAAAGCATAATATTTAAGGCAACTATGGACATATGACTTAGAGGTCCATAACCTACAGACTGGAACGACCCATTTATTTAAGTGACACAAAGGTCAGGCGTCACGTGGAAGTCAAGAAATATCATCTTGTCTCCTAAAATATATCAGGAGCCTTTCCCCACCTGTGAAACACATAACTGCGACAACTGTGGAGGCCAAAATAAGAGTCATCTGACAGTCAAATTTTGGCTCTACATTGTCAGAAACACTAATATTCAAACAGTAGATCATCGCTTTTTTATAAGTGGCCATTCTTATAATGAGTGTGACCAAGACTTTGGTTTGGTAGAGTTAAAAAAGAAAAGAATCAAAAAGAACCTGTATGTACCTCAACATTGGATGGAGCTGGTAACTTCTACAAGTAGAGATCTCTTTACAGTACAGATGGAAAATGACGATTTTTTAGACTTTCAAACACTTACGCCTTACTTCAAGAAGAGCGTAAGTAGTAGAATACAGTCAATACATAGAATGCAATGGTTACATTTACAACAGGACACACCTTTAACCCTGTTTTACAAGAAAACAGCTGGAGGTATCATATAAGAGTTTAGTGAGCTATCTATGAAACCCATTCGAGTTGACAAAATCATTGGCCTTCTGCCAGATCTCTTGCCAGTATTGACTGACAAAAGTCCTCTCATTAAGTAAGCTAAATGTTCAAATCTTCAACAGTTACTTAACTACGTACCTCCATTTTACCATGAATTTTTGATAAATCTGCGACATGATGGTTAACAAGCTGGAGAACTAGCAAACTTAGAAGAAGCAGAAGTCAAAAATGGCGATTTGGATCATCATTACGCCACTAATGTCGATGAATCATAAATCAATTATGTATTAGTGTTATGGTGAAGAATAAATTTGTACACAAACTTTAGGATCTTTTTACAGTTTTTACCCTTATGTTGCTTTCCTTAGAAGTAAACGGGTACCAGTTCTACTCAGCAATCTAAAAATAGCTCCAAAATGAGTAGTCAATAAAATTTTACTTAAAATTTACTTTTTGTCGCTCCTACCTCTTCACTTCTAGGGTCCTCAATTGTTCCAAGCACCTTTACATATATCTAGTGAAAATATGCCACAAGAAAATAGTTTCAGAACTCATAGCATTGTTCGGCAAATGCCTAGTTCCTAAGAAGAGTTTCACTGACACCTACAGATAAAAGGAATATGGACCGAAATCTAAATTTTTAATAGAATAGAGTAGCACAAAGGGTCCCAATAGGTCGAAGTACAGAGAGGCAAAGTTTGCCAAAACAACTACTTTAATCTTGTCCAATCTAATATAGTAGACGAAATAATAACGTACACCTTTGTGTGCCGAAGTATCCTACCTCAGTCTGTTAGCTCCCCAATAACGCGTCTTATTTTAATCTTATTCAAACTATATTAATATTTTTTAGCGAGGTCCTTTACTACCTAATGGTACCAGCGGCAAAACAACAAAGATAGATAGACTCTCGAAAGTTATGAGGCCCCGTTTTTATTCGAGGTTTCTAAATAAATTTAATTTTTAGTTGGCTTTGGTTGTTAGTGTATAGTGTTTAGTTAAAAGTTGGTGCACGCTGTTATTTCCTGCGTTAGAACGAGGTCAGTTGCGCAACTTTTCAACTAAAATTACTTGCCAACTGAGCTAGAAACCGTGTTTCAAATCAACCAGCTGACAACGTTGCCGGTTTTCGAAGTATCATAAAATCAAAGGAAAAACTTCTGACCTTAACATACATTCTAATAAAAAATCACTGATAAGAGAATAAAAGAATGTTCTTTCATTCTTATCAGGTCAAAAATACTCTGTGATTTCGAAATTTTACGTTTTTTGTCTAGTTCATCATCATAGTCATTAACATTTCAGCAGATGTGTTGTGGTTCATCATTGAGCTTCGTCTAGTTAAATATTATAAAATTATGATCTATTACTATCTCTCTTCGGCTTCTCAATATTGTAGATTTCGTTCTCTCTTTGGTAATTTTCAGCTTCCGTTTTGCAGCATTTCGAAGTTTTTTAATCAAGTTTTTTATAGCTACACAATTAGGCGGTAGTTGTTGAAATTGTTGTTGAAATATTCAGTTTTTTCATAATTTGAATTGCTTTCTACTACTTTTCAGGAATTATTTCTTCTTCCCAGATTTTCATTACTATAGCACTTCTTTATGTTTTGGATCGTCGCCTTTATTTAATTAACCACTGCTCATTAACCGTTGACTGAAAACTCGCATAGGAGAAACAAATCTAGTACCAAACCAGAGAAATAAACAGAAGAATGCGAATGGGATGGGTGGATGTAATGGGGGAAGGAGCAGAAATGAAGATAACAGACGTCGTCGAACACGTGCTCTAAAACTAAAACGGAGATGGACCGGACATTAAAAAGATACGAAGATGGAACATGGAACAAAGAAATTGAACGCTTGGAGACCATATACTGCAAATACACTCATGGACAAAAATATCGAATATTTTGGAATTTTTAAATTTTTTTTGTAGTCACTATTATTTCAAAATAATTTTAGATTATTGATGATACTTATATAGTAGGCTGATGTACTCAACTGGTTTGAAATATTTTGACGTTTATTCAGCGTTTAGTGTCATTCGTAGATTTTATCATAAAAACATTCTTCACGTAAAGGAAAAATTATAATAATTCGGTTATTTTTAGTTTAATTTATTAAGTTTAATTAAATATTGTTTTGATTCAACTAAGTTTAAAACAAGTACGCCACCAATTCGATACTGCGATGAAGCCCAAGTAGCGCAGATTGTAATTTTTTACGAGGAAGGCTATTCACAAAGATATCGCACGACGTCCCAGGAGAAGTTAATCTACAGTTTCTAATACTATAAAAAGGTATCGCGAAACAGAAAATTTTGTACGAAGGCCCTGGTCCAGGACGCCCAAGGTGCACAACCGCAATTGATGACCGTTTTGTGGTTCTTAATTCTACACGAAATCGTTATTAACATCGATGCACCTCAGAAATGAGCTATTAATTATTAGACAAGTTAATATGAGTTTAAAAATAGACGAAGATTAAAAGAAGCAAACTTAAAGCTCAGGCGCCCCGCCAAAGTTCCACGTCTTCTCACTTCTACAAAAGACTTGGAGAACGATTCGCAGCTGCAATCTCGCCCAGACCGTTAATTTTATAGGTGGTGGCATAATTCTTTGGGAAGGTATTAGTTGGAAGGTACGCACAGCACTGGTGAAAGTGATTTGACGGATGACTGGTGACTCTTACGTTTAAAAAATCCTACAAGATCATGTTTTGTCATATGTTAGTTACATTGGATATGAAAGATTCATATTAATGCACGATAATGCTCGACCACATGCCGCTGCCATAGTGAGTAATTATGTTAATGAGGTCCAAATTCGAAGATTGGATTGGCCACTGTTTAGCCCCGATTTAAATCCAATAGAGCTCATGTGGGATCACCTAAAACGCCACATACGACAAAGAAACCCAGTTTCAAATACAAAAGAGTCAGATAGGTAGATAAATCAATAGTCATTGCACATGTTCTTGTTATTTAAGGTTTTTTATTATCCTTTTTAGTTTTAGGGCTATAAGCAGATAAGTAAATAGATAAGTAGCCATCGCATATGTTCTTGTTTAATTTTCTTCAAAATAATTTTCAAATTAATCTTAAAGCGCATCGATATCGTTTCAGATTTAGGTCTCAAGTAACGGCAGTCCCAAAGTCCTGAAACTTCTCAACGGCAGTTAAATGGGCAGTTTTTGTGCAGCTTGAAATATTCAGACATACAATGCTACTGAAAATTTTCTCTTATATCTTCTTATTATTGTGACGTCTTCTAACGAAGGGTGGCGATTACTTCTTTAAATGCTTCCCTATCTTTTGCAACGTGAAATATCTGTTTAATACTGAGGTTAGTTCAATCTCTGATATTCCTCAGCCAAGATTTCGTCTTTCTTCCCAAGCCTTTTCTTCCCTCTACTCTTCCTTACATGATGACGTGTAGAAGGAAGTATTTATCGTTTCAAAGTATGTGGCCCAGACACGATATTTTTCTTATTTTTATTGTCTTGTATATGCACTGGAAAATTTAATAAAAATATAAAAATATTTTTCATGTGTCCATCTCACTTGTTATAGTACCAATTTCCAATTTTTAGAGTTTTTTCCTCCACCTTTTTTGTCATAAATTTTATCATAATTTTAACTTAACGCGGCTAATTAAACAGTTCAAGGAAATGATGAAGTTAGATGTAGTCTACATCGTAGTAACAAGGAAATATATAGAAATAACGCCGTAAAAAGCAAAGTGAAGGATGAAAATCAAAAGAGAGGTCTAACGTTGAACAGATCTGCTAGTTTGCATAGTTGAAGCACCATCACAACGAAAATCTGATTTCATGCTGTAACACCATAGTGGTCGTTTATTGGCAGAGATAGAAGCCTAAAGGCAATAATAATCCAATAGATCTAAAACAGAACAATAGAATCAATCATATGAATATATACAAAAACACGGCAAATGACAACAGAATACCATTATTAGAACCAAGAGTTCTTACTACTATTTTACTTAGTCAAATAATATTCTATTGTATACTTAAATTATTAGATCAAGATTACTCACAATCACTTTTATTGGTTTGTTTTGGTTTATTTCAATAATTGTAGGTATGCCAACTGCGTCGTTGACAATTTTCTCTTTGTTAGTCAATATACACAACGATTATTAAACACATGACGAATAGTACGTGGAAGTTTCACTGTAGATAAGAAGATCGTCATAATTAATACGCAAATATATACTGATAAAATATTTTTTGCAATGCATAATTACATAAGTTCAACAAAATCAAGGCATTTGCAAGTTGATTTTTAAAAAAACTGGACAAAATGATAACACAGGCAATCAGACAAGTCTGTTCGTTTAAAAAATGAAGCAAATTAGACAAATTAATCTTTATGAACACCTTTATGATAAACATTCAAAATTGTCACAATCTGAATAATAAACACTTCCGAAGAATCTTCTTTTTCTTTTGCATTTATTAGAATTATTCTTTTAAGCATTCTGTGCTGCGTCATGGATATCCAACTAGCACTCCTTCTTTTGGGGATCGTTCTTATGGCAAACATGTATCTTTGTCTTGTCTTGATTCAAGTACTACTCGAATCAATCGGTTGCTTCTCATCTAACTATGTTATCTACTCTGCATATATTTTTGATTTTCTTTAAATTCATGGTTATCCCTCTCTACAGTATCCATCAAACCTGATCATTAGAATGTTTATCACTATGGCCACGTATAGTTACGTTTCAAGTAATTAGATAGCGGACATATTTTTTTCGATCCTAAAACGATCCTAATGCGATCCTAAAACTCAAAGACAATAAAGCCCCAGGAATCGATGACATCTGTTCGGAAATGTATAAAAAAAGGTGGTGATCAACTTTTTGCAGCAATCCATAAACTAATAGTACTTATATGGCAGAATGAATGGGTACCAGAAGAGTGGCTGAAGGGAATAATATGTCCATTGCATAAAAAGGATGATCAACTGGAGTGTAAGAACTATAGAGGCATTACTCTGTTAGCATCTGCGTATAAGATCTTCGGCAATGTATTATCTGAAAGACTTAAACATTTTACAAAGGATATTGTTGGTCAATATCAATGCGGATTTACTGCTGGAAAGTCAACTACACATCAAATTCAAGCACATAGGCAGATTCTAGAAAAGTCACTAGAATATAACATAGAAACACACCATCTCTTCATTGACTTCAAAGCAGCCTATGACAGTGTGAAAAGAACTGCATTATATAATGCAATGATAGACTTTGGGATCCCACCTAAGTTAGTTAAGTTGACCCACCTAACAATGCAAAACGTAAGCTCATGCGTTAGAATTGAAGGAGAAAACTCTACGTTCTTTGACATTAATAATGGTCTAAGACAGGGGGACGCGTTGGCGTGTCTGCTCTTTAATATTGCCTTGGAAAAGGCAATCAGACAATTAAATATTAGAATGAATGGAACTATTTTTAATAGATCGACGCAAATTCTCGCATTCGCTGACGATATAGTTATAGTGGGCAGAAGTATGAGAGACATGGTGCAGTGTTTTACAAGGCTTGCGGACGCAGCAAGTGAATTAGGACTTGTGGTAAACGAGGAAAAAACCAAATATATGTTGGTTTCTAAAAACCCTCGAAATATCCAACAAAGAATTCAAATTAACAACCATACCTTTGAGCAAGTCAAAGAATTTACATATCTTGGATCGCTAGTAAACGCAACAAACACGACAAGCGACGAAATAAAAAGACGCATAGCAATAGCAAACAGAACTGTTCACGGCCTCCAGAGACATTTAAAAAATAAAAATATAAAACGTGCACTAAAGCTTAATATATACACGACCTTAATAAGACCAGTTTTGATATATGGGGCTGAAACGTGGATCTTATCTCAAAATGATAAAAGACTTCTTGGTATTTTTGAGAGAAAAATTCTTAGAAAGATTTTTAGGGCCGTAAATGAAAATGGGCTATGGCGTCGAAGATACAACTTTGAACTGGATCAGTTATACACCGATCCAGATATTGTGAAATTCGTTAAAGTGCAGAGACTTAGATGTTCTGGACACATTGCTAGGATGTCAGATCACGAATACACGAAGAGATTAACATTTTCAAAACCAGAGGGCACAAGAAGCAGAGGACGACCACGAATGAGATGGATTGATGATGTGGAAGAAGACCTACAGATTCTAGGGGTTAGAAGATGGAGGGAAGTTGCCAGGAATCGACAGGAGTGGCGACTTCTTTGTGAGCAGGCCAAGATCCACAACGGATTGTCGAGCCACTTATGATGATGACATATTTTTTTCATAGGATAGTGAGGAAGTTTTTTTAAAAATTATCAATTTAACCTCGTCGGCGATCTCAGCAATTAACATTTTGGGCTTGACAGTCGTCTGGCCAATAAATACTGATCAATAATAATTATCTCACCAGTTGTTTTAAGTTGTACTGATACTGTTGACAATCTAAAATGATCTCTTATTATTTTTGGACGCTGTAGAGGCGCCTTGTCAATATACAAGCTATGAACTTTCCTGAACACGTTATATTAACAGTGATTACAGGCACTTTACCTCTTGAGGTCGACGATTGCCCGTTTATGTCAAGCCTCTCTGGCTTTTCATCTGTTGTGTGAGTTTCTTAATACATACTATTAAATTAGGATGAGTAGGTGAGCTCACTTTTTTTTGGGCAACGTGTCAATAATTATTTTCCTAAACATATCATCTAAAATAACTAAGCCGATCGATCACAAAGGCAATAACAAAAGATATAACAAACGACACAGAAGAAAAAACTAAACAAGCAATAGAGCAAAATAAGGACATAACAAAACATGAAAGTTTTAAGCCTAGCCATGAAAGACCTAGTTCTCTAAGAGGTTTTTGGGAATAACAGCAGTAATAGATAGAATAATAGGTACTGTCTGGGTACTTTACATTCTCCATTGTCTCCTTTTCGTTGTATTTATCACGTAAATTATTGGTGTTGGGTATCGCCATATCAATAAGTGTTCTTTGCGTAGTAAGTTTATTAACAGCAGATACATCGGAGAAAGTAGTCACGAACCAGATAGACTATATTATGATCAATGAAAGATACCGTAATGCTGTTAAAGCCGTGAAAGCATATCCTGGATCAGACTTGGCCTCAAATCACAATCCACTTATCGCCAAGATTACACTCACCCTTAAAAATATTAAAAGACATCAAAGAATCCCTATAATAGACACAAGAAAACTTAAAGAACCTAAAGTAAAAGAATGCCTCCAATATGAACTGTAGCAAATTGAACACAAACACCAATGATATTGACAAGTACTGGGATCGACTAAAACATTGTCTCCTGGAACTATGTAAAGAAATACTAAAGACTTCCGCAAGGAGAAAAGAAGAATGGATGAATGACAAGATACTCAATATGATGGAACAACGGAGACAATTTAAAAACAAAGACAGCAATCAAATACAGAGAGATAAACCACGAGATCAGGAAGATGATAAAACAGGCAAAAGAAAAATACTTTGAAGAGAAATGTAGAGAGATCGAAGACCTTCAAAATAAATATGATCTGTTTAACCTACACAAGAAAGTTAAAGAACTGGCAGGACTAAGAAAACAAAATCCCACTCGTGCAATTCTGGATAGACACGGAACTACTATAACACATACGGACGAGAAAGTACAAAGATGGGCAGAATATATCGACGAATTGTTCGATGATGAAAGAGGAGATCTGGAACACATGGAACTTACGTCAGAAGAAATAGGTCCATATATTACAAAAGAAGAGATATTATTAAAAATTACATAATTATTACAAATTAAAAACAATGAAGAGTGGGAAAAGCCCTGGATCTGACATGCTTCTCATAGAAATCCTAAAAATTCTAGATGAGAAGCACATTTATGTTTTAGTGACACTCTTGAACCAAATTTATTATTTGGTTCAAGATTTATTATTATAGTTCAGGCGTATTACCCAAAGAGTGGTTAACATCGATTTTTTTTGTTTCCCCAAAAAGAAAACCGCAAGAGAATGCAGTGACTACCGCACCATTAGCTTGATGTCTCATGTGCTAAAGTTACTACTAAAAGTCATCCATAACCGAATATATCACAAACTGGACACAGACGTTAATGATACACAATTTGGTTTTCGCAAAGGCCTAGGAACGCGTGAAGCTCTTTTTTCACTTAAGATACTGATACATAAATGCCTGGACGTCAATCAAGAAATATATATAGGCATGTTTTATTGACTATAATAAAACATTCGATAAAGTACGACATAAAAAGTTTTGTGGTTGCAAAACAAAGACATAACATAACCTTATTTGTTCGTATTGCGTATCATGCCTATTTTGAAGAATAAGTAATTGATAAGAATAAGTAAGAAAAAAGTAATTGAGTTTTGGACTTCGCATGGTGTGGCGTGAGCCACAAAACCATTCTGATGACTGCTATTTTTGCTACTGCGATTTAAAGGGATTTAATTGTAAGAATAAAAAAAGTATTTTATACCCGAATCTAAAATCTGCTATTAGGCCTATTTCTCATGGCCCTGATGTACCCATACCTATTCCACCAAAGGAGTTAGAGAATGTGTTATCGTCTGATTTGGAACAGTCTGCATTTGAGTCCACAGATCCCGACGTTACTTTTGAAGTAGAAGAATGACCACAACTATTTTTTAATCAAATGGAATTAAACGATTTAATAAGAGACTTAAATCTTCCCAAAGATGCCTCAGAATTTCTAGCCTCTAGACTTCGTGATAAAAATTTGCCGGCTCCAGGTACATCAACCAGTTTCTACAGAAATCGAGGAAAGAACCTGAGTCCATATTTTACTCAAGACGATTAATTATTTAATATATTGTAACAATATCTCCGACTTAGTTATTAAGCTAGGAGCTGCCTCTTATGAAAAAGAAGAATGTGGACTATTTATTGACTCTAGCAAAAGTAGTCTAAAAGGTATTTTACCGCACAATGGTAATACACTGGCTTCTGTTCCGGTCGCTTATTCTGTTCACCTTAAAGAAACATACGAAAACTTGGAACTTCTCTTAGAAAAAATTAAATACCGAGACCATAACTGGATGTTTTGTGGAGATCTAAAAGTTCTGTGTATGCTACTTGGGCAACAGTCAGATTATACTAAATATCCTTGCTTCATTTGTGAATGGGACAGCCGAGCACGAGATAAACATTGGACCCAAAAAGAATGGCCTACAAGAGAAAACCTTACGCCAGGAAGTAAAAACATAAAATGCCTTCGTTGATCGTGAAAAAATTTTATTGCCCCCTCTGCATATAAAATTAGGTTTGATGAAACAGTTTGTTAAAGGTATTGACAAAAACCGAGAATGTTTTAAATATATTTGTTCAAAATTTCCCAAGTTGTCCGATATAAAATTAAAAGAAGGAGTTTTTGTTGGTCCCGAATTAGATTTTTATGCAGAGACGAAAACTTTCAAAATGCTATGACGTGGGCATCATTTAAAAGAAGTTATCGAAAAGTTTTTGGGAAATAAGAAAGTTCCAGACTATGAGAACATTGTCACACAAATGCTACAAAATTTTCGTATTCTAGGATGCAATATGAGTTTAAAAGTACATGTTTTATTTGCTCATCTAGACCAATTTCCAGGAAATCTTGGAGCTGTTAGCGAAGAGCAAGGGGAACGTTTCCACCAAGACATTAAGCAGATGGAAAGACGTTATCAGGGTAAATTGAGCGTATACATGATGGCAGACTACTGTTAGATGCTACAACGTGATAATCCTGACAAAATTTATAGAAAAATTTCTACCAAACGCAGTTTTTTGACAAAAAGAAAAATATTTCATTAAGTTACATTCATTAAGGAATACATACAAAATATGTAGTTTTCTTTATTTTGAGCATTACTCTTATTTTTAAAATATATTTATAAGCACACTTATTTTTAGTGTTTTTTTTTATTTTTTTAATTTGCTAAAATATCTTAAGTGATAGAAAAAATTGGTTTGCAGATTTGGAATCAGCGCACCAAAATTATATAACATCACTTGTCAAATTTAAAACATCTTTCAAAAAGTTTTTTTTTGTAGACCTGTACAATTAATGAATGTCCTGAAATCAGAGAAGATTGACTACAACGACCTCAGGATCATATTAAATTTATACTATAAACAGCGAGCAAAAGTACTTGTTAACGAACAGCTGTCAGAAGAAATTGAAATTAGACGTGGAGTGAGACAGGGATGCGTATTGTCGCCAATTCTTTTTAATGCCTACTCCGAAGAGATCTTGAAAAACACTCTTGAGGGTGAAACTAATGAATGAAAAATTAATGAATGTCCTGAAATCAAAGAAGATTGACTACAACGACCTCAGGATCATATCAAATTTATACTATAAACAGCGAGCAAAAGTACGTGTTAACGAACAGCTGTCAGAAGAAATTGAAATTAGACGAGGAGTGAGATGGGGATGCATATTATCGCCAATTCTTTTTAATGCCTACTCCGAAGAGATCTTGAAAAACACTCTTGAGGGTGAAACAGCTGGAATAAAGGCAAATGGAGTTCCCATTAACAACATTAGATATGCGGACGGCACTGTGATCTTAGCCGAAAATATTGAAGATCTTCAGAGACTGGTGACCAGGATAGCGGAGTATGGAAAAGAGTACGGTCTAACAATGAACGTCAAGAAGACGAAATTTATGAGAAAATCGAAAGCTCAAAGAAATAACGAAAATCTTCTAATTAACGGAACCAACGTCGAACAAGTGGACAAATATGCATATCTGGGAACAATAATTAACTCCACAAATGATTACATTCAGGAGATCAAAATGAGAATAGAAAAGACTAGAGCAAATTTCAACCAAATGAGAAGAGTGCTATCTACAAGGGATTTAAAATTGGAACTAAGGTTGGCGAGGTGCTACATTTTTTCTACTTTGTTTTATGGAATGGAATCTTGGACCTTGAATGCGACATCAATGAAAAAACTGGAATCATTCGAGCTGTGGGTGTATAGAAGAATTCTGAAAATATCGTGGACAAAACACGTCACAAACAAAGAGGTTCTGAGAAGGATGAATAAAGAAATAGAAATTTTATATAGAATTAAAACAAGAAAATTGGAATATCTCGGACATATTACACGTGGAGAGAAATACACCTTGCTCCAACTGATTATGCAGGGAAAGATCCAAGGAAAGAGAAGCATAGGGAGGCAGAATGTCATGGCTGCACAACCTGAGAGTGTGCCGACCTCCGCCGCGGAGATGGCACTTGAAGAAGAAGGTTGGTCTGTAAGCACAGTGCGGTCCCAGAGCCCAGTATAGCTTGTAGTTGTTATTTTCAAGAATTTTGTCAGGGAAGTATTGATAATAAAGAAGATGGTCGGTTTGGAGAAGTCCCAGTTTGTCAGCTAGTTCTTGGTGGATAATCTTTCCTACTGAGTCATGGCGTTCTTTATAATCAGTACCGACAAATGCCTGGCAGCCACCAGTAAGATGTTGGATGGTTTCTTGGGCTTGGCATCCATATCGGCATTTGTCATTTTGGACTTGAGGATCTTTAACAATATATTTCAGGTAATTTTTAGTTGGAATAAACAGACTGATCCTGAACGGCAAGTAGGAAACCCTCAGTCTCGGGAAACAGAATGTTCTTCAAAGAACGTACCATTTTTAACTTAACAGTATGTAGCAAATGATTATTTGTTTTCTGTACACCTCATTGCATTACAAAGGAATATTTCTCAACATTATTTCGTTTTCAAATTCAAACCAAATAAAATTTTGATAATGTGTAAATGACAAAAAAAAATCGTTAAAACTATTTACAACCAAATAAAAATAATTATACTTCAATATAACTAAATAATGTTATAATAATAAAGTATGACAAAATATTTCTAAACGAACAACGATTGTGTTATGGTGTTTCGAGGTCAAATGGGATTTCGAAATGTTATGTTATGTAAAGTATTATAATTACTATCAGTAGCGTATCCAAGTTTGTGTAAAAGGTCAAATAATAAATGTTTACATAATAATAATAATTATACTTTAATTAAATCTGGTAAACAGACTCTTTTACAGGAAACCAGTAGGGGAGACAAAGATATTTTTGGTGCTTAAAGTCAGTTAAAACTTAAAGTTAAAGCTTAGTTGCTTTACACAAAACTCAATTTCAAACGACCATTTCAACGGCATTCGACTAAAGACTGAGCTTGATGAATCCACATGCAGACCACAAAGACTATCAAATAGCGTAGTTGGCAAAATCTTTAGAAAAAATAAAATGCGTTTTGACTGAGTAATTTTAAGCCCTACACATGTTCTTCAAATGATAGTATCCTTCCAGTCGTACTACAACAGGTATTGACGTAATACTACCTCACCTATCACAAATATTCAACTAAAGTTTCATCCTAGACTATATTCCAAAAGAATAAAGGCAGATTAGGGTCTGTTTTATTTCTTAAGAAATATGTCGAAAGACTTTTTGGCAAACGTCTTTTGAGGAATCAAAATTGCAACAAAAATCCGTAAGCTTAATCTCTTTACTTCTAAAAAACACGGAAAAATACCAACTACGTACATAAGAAGTGAATACTAAAGATGTTCAAAAGGTTATCTTTTTGTCAACAGGTCAACAGAAGTCGCATTGTGCGTTCAAATACGTATAAGGGGAAAATTATAACGCGTCATTAGAATCTATTAAAGGTAATATAACAGCAAACAACCCTCAATAATCAAATGGATTTAATTCATACTAAATAGCGGGAATATCTTAACCTGCCTCGGAGATAAGTCAATACAAGAACAGTAAAACATTGTGTTAGGAATTTATTAATTGTTATGTCTTTAATTTATAATGTCTTTACTAATTTATTATATTGTTCCTACTTTAATTTATTAAAAGGCACGATAATTTATATAAGTTTATTTATCACTAAATATACAATAATTTATTAGTAGGCGAGCGTAACAATAATAATATCGCGAGCGCGAATCTTCTTTATTAACTGTCCCTTCCAAATAAAGTTCCGTTATTATATACCAGTGCCGTTATCTCGAATAGTCTAAAACCTTCGATGGCGAAACGGTAAAGGCAAACTGGATTTCCCTCATATCGATTCTGGAAGGTCGCTCAGGTAAATCGAGGCCTCTCGTAAACTCTACAACATATTAGATTAAAAACATGTTTTAAAGGTTAAAACTATGACTCATATTTTTACGTAACATTGCCCCCCTCTCAAAAGATGGTTCCTCCTGGAACCTTGTTGGGACTAGAACTGGAACGGTATGCTGGTATCGGCAACTGGACCCTCTTTTACAACTTCCAGTTGTATAAAAATGACAAGGGACGGTTTTCTCTCCGCACCAGTAACTATGCGGATTGCAACAGACTAACACCTGGACTTCGGTGTCTTTAAAGATCTCCTCCACCATATTTCGGATAACTCTCCAATCTAATTGGCGGCACTCCAACTTTGGCATGGCTAACTTTTGCACGTCGGACTCTAGTACGTGCCCTCTCAATTGAAGTAAGGCTTCCCATACATCTCGGTAGGTAGGTTGGTCACGGGCAGTGTCTTTTGTTACCAGGTAGAAAAGGTAACGTGATGCATCTTGGAGTTTCAAGGTTTTACCGGGAGCTGGCACTTGGCATTGAAGTTCTGCAACTCGACCAAACTTCCTTCGAAAGACGGATGCCAACCCTGGTGCGTCTTTGATACTGGCCGGGATGGTAAGGGCCAGCGAGTAGTCATCGGGGAGCGCGAGTAGATCTTGCTTTTCTTCAGTGGTAACACCATGTCTCGCTTTACCGGTACCTCCATAGGCACCCATGAATTCCTCAAACGTGAGGTCAGACACATCTTGGACTTGGTTTACTTCCACTTCTTCATCTACGTCGTGGTCACCTTCGAAAGATGCCAACCGGTTATGGTGTACTATCATCGGCTTTCCCCTCGGAATCTTGCTTATTCGGTAGATGACATCGTTGATCTTCTCCATGATGAGGTATGGACCTTCCCAAAACTGCTGCAATTTGGGAGAACAACCTTTTCGCTTCTTGGGATTATACAGCCATACTTTGTCGTTCTTCTTAAAGCAACCCTTTTCGGCTTGTGTATCGTACCGTTTCTTCATTCGGTCGCTAGCGATCTGAAGGTGGGAACGGACCAACTCATGTACATCGTCCATTCTTCTTCGTAATTCGATCACATAATCTTCACCTGCTACATCTTCTCCAGGTCGACACCCAAATTCTAGATCACAAGGTAGTCGCATTTCGCGTCCGAATAGGACTCTGGCTGGTGTCTGGCCCGTTGATTCGTTAACAGCAGATCTGTAGGCCATTGTGAAGAACGGAAGGTATTGGTCCCAGTCTCGCTGATGATCGGACACCATCTTTGTCAAATACTTGCCAACTGTCCTATTCATTCGTTCTACCATACCATCCGATTGCGGATGATACGCGGTAGTTCTTGTTTTCTTCATGCCTAGTCTATCACATATTCCTTGGAATAGATCACTTTCGAAGTTCCTGCCTTGGTCACTATGGATCTCCAAAGGCACTCCAAATCGGCTGATATATTCTTGGATCAACTTATCTGCAACGGTGGCGGCCTTCTGGTCTGGAAGTGCGTAAATCTCGACCCACTTAGTGAAGTAATCCATTACTACCAACATGTACTTGCCCCCATTTTCACTTTCTGGAAATGGCCCTGCAATGTCCAAAGCTATTCTTTCAAACGGGCTTCCAACATTATATTGTCTCATAGGAGCTCTCCTTTTCCGGTGAGGCCCGTTACTCGTAGCACAAATAGTACATTTCTTACACCAGTCTTTTACGTCGTCGGAACTGTTCATCCAATAAAACCGTTCCCGAATTCGCTGAAGGGTTTTCCTTACACCAAAATGCCCTCCCGATGGACTGTCGTGTAACTGACGAAGTACTTCGGCTATTCTGCTCTTTGGGATCACCAACTGTCTTCTCTTCTCTGAACCGTCATCATTTTCCAGGACTCGTTTGAGCAAGCCATCTTCGATAATAAATGAGTCCCACTGGGCCCAATACGTCTTAACTACTGAGCATAGGTTTGATATTTCCTGCCAAGGTGGTCGACGGTTTTCCTCTTTCCATTTTCGGATTTTCTGTATAACTGGATCTCTCTCTTGTTCTTCCCTTATCTTAGTAGGCGTCCAGTCGTCGTTGACAATCGTCGTTCTTAGCACTGCTGCTTCCTTGGATTCCGTTTTGTTGCAGTGGGAACACTCTGCTGGGCATGGCCTTCTGGAAAGAGAATCAGCGTTTCTGTGGCTAACTCCGGCCCGGTGCTCAATCTTAAAATCGTATTCTTGGAGTCGTTCGATCCACCTGGCTATCTGACCCTCTGGATTCTTAAACTGCATCAACCACTTAAGGGCGGCATGGTCGGTTCGGATTAGAAACTTTCTGCCATAGAGGTATTGGTAGAAGTGCTCTACTGATTTAACTACTGCTAGAAGTTCTCTTCTCGTGACGCAATAATTCCGCTCAGGTTTTGAAAGGACTTTACTAAAATATCCGAGGACTCGTTCCTGTCCTCCTTGAATCTGAGACAGCACTCCTCCAATTCCCACGTTACTTGCATCCGTATCTAAGATGAACTCTCCTTCTGGCAGTGGATACCCCAAAATTGGTGCTGTTATTAAATGCTTTTTCAACGTTTCAAAGGCATTTTGGCAGTCTATATCCCAGCGGTATTCTCTTGCTTCCTCTGTAAGTCGCGTTAATGGCTTAGCGATATCTGCAAACTTCTTAATAAACCTCCGGTAGTAAGTACATAGTCCAAGAAAACTTCTCACTTGATGTTTGTCAGTTGGTTTTGGCCATTCCTTAATGGAATCGATTTTTCCCTTATCCACGGCCACTCCTTCTTTACTGACTATATGACCCAGATAATTGACTTTACCTTGAAATAGCTGGCACTTCTTGGGGTTTAGCATCAATTGGGCAGCTTTAAGTCGGTTAAAAACGTTTTCTAAATTCCTCAAATGATCTTCGAATGTCTCCCCCAAGACGATTATGTCATCTAAATAAACCAGGCATGTTTTCCAAGATAACCCTCTCAACACATTTTCCATAAGCCTCTCAAATGTCGCAGGAGCATTACAAAGTCCAAATGGCATAACGTTGAATTGCCACAATCCAGATCCTGTGGTGAAGGCTGTCTTTTCTTTATCGACTGGGTCCATTTCTACCTGCCAGTATCCAGACTTCAAATCTAAAGTAGAAAACAATTTACTTCCAGCCAATGTGTCCAATGTGTCATCGATCCGAGGCAGAGGATAACTATCTTTCTTGGTAACGTTGTTCAGCAAACGGTAATCCACACAGAACCTCGTCGTTCCGTCTTTCTTCTTAACCAGGACCACCGGAGAGACCCATGGACTCGTAGAAGGTTCTATCACCCCGTCTTTCTTCATTTCCTGAACAATCGTTTCAGCTTCCTCTCTCTTCGCCTGTGGTAATCGTCGAGCTGTTTGACGAATTGGCTTAGCATTACCAGTATCAATTTTATGCTTAACAACGGTAGTTCTTCCCGTCTTTCCTCCTTTCGGTACGAAAATATCACGATACTGCCGAAGAAATTCCCTTAATTTCCTTTTCTCCATCTGATTTAGAGACTGTCCTGCAACTGCAACCATTTGGTCGAATTTGTCGTTGGAATTATCAGATGTTGTCGCCTGACGAATTATGGATGTCACAGGTACACAAGTTCCTACTTTTGTCTCTTTCTTTATGGTCACTGGGTAGTCGTTGACATTGATAAGTCTCACAGGAATTTCTTTAGCCGAAGTCACCAATTCCTTTCCAATTATGATTCCACGGCCAACCTCATCGTCGTGGTTCCAAGGCTCCATCATAACAGGTCTCCCTTCGTCTACAATTCCCTGTAGTCGCGCTACTATGATCGTTTCGCTTCTCGCAGGCACGACTGTATCTTCTGTAATGGCTGCTTGCACAGTGTTGTCATTATGTGGATGGAGAAATACCTCCTCGTTGCCAACTTTGATTACCTTATTCTTAAAATCCAATTGGAATCCATGCATATTCATTACGTCCATTCCTAATATAACATCCTCTTCGATGTCAGCAACTATAACAGTATGGACAAACTTTTCTGCCCCAATTCCCAATTGTACCTGGATTTCTCCATGAATGTTGGCATTTTCACCTGTAGCGGTCCGAAGTCGTAACCTCGTTGGTAACAGTTTCTTTCGGCTGTTTATAACTGTCGGGCGTATAATGGTTCTGGTCGCTCCGGTATCCACCAACAACGTATGCTTTTTACCATTTATGTCTCCATCTACATATACACTATCTTCACGACATTTCAAAGAAGCTATTAGTATGAGAGGGTCTTTGGAAAAGTTCTGGGTCGAAGCTGCCCCCCTAAGGCTGACCCGTTCTAGTTTTCCTGATGGTGAATTTCTTGATTTGCGTCGTACCTAGGGTGCTTACAGGAGCTTCGTACGTGTCCTATTTCGCCACAATTCCAGCATCTGATGGTCTTCGTTTTCTTGTATGTCATGCTTTTCATCATATTAACGAGCTGGTCAAGTTTATCTTCATCTCCTTCCTCTTTTACAGTCCTAACTTTACTGTACCCGCCAGAGGCCTGCGTAGCTGACTCGTATTCGAGGGCGGCGGATAGGACATCAACCAGCGTCTTGTGACGAGCTAATCGCAGTGTTCTCTGCATTTCATGATCACGAAGACCATCAATAAACGTTTGAACGGCCAATTTTTCCATCATGTCTTCGGGAGCTGTTGGATAAGCATATCGTACTAATCTGGCAATATCTACCTCATATTCTTGAAGAGCCTCATCTTTCTTCTGTCTACGATTTTTAAGCTGTGACTGATATACATGCTCCAAATGTTCGTGGCCATATCGCATATTTAACCTCTTCTTCAGTTGTTCGAAATCATCGGTCTCCTCTACGGCTATGGTCTGAAGCACATCTAAGGCATCTCCTCGAAGGGCGATAGTCAGGTTTACCGCCTTTTCTTTTTCAGACCATCCATTTGCTCTTGCGGCTGATTCGAACTGTTTCATGTAGTTGTTCCATGATGATTTTCCGTCGAAAGTTGGGACTTTAACATGAATAGAACCTCCACTTCCTTCAAATTTCGGCCGTGTCTCCAACTTAAATTTCGTCTGGTCTTCTTTTATCTCCACTGTAATCGGATTGTTACCTCTCTCTGCTGTCCCTGTTTCCTCCATCTTCCTTTCCATCTCTTTCCATATCTTTTCTTCGAAGGCTAACATATCGGCAGCAACTTGGTTTTTTAATGAAGATATTCTATCGTCCAGGGCAGACATCTCAGAAGTGACTTTAGAGATTTCCGAAGAGATGTTAGCAGAGACTTTGCTTTCCAGCGAAGAAATCTCGTTAGAAACTTTGTCTTCCAACGAAGCGATGTCGCCGGAAACTTTGGCTACATCACCAGAAACCTTGGCTACATCAGAAGAAACTTTCGAAATCGACGAGAGGACAGCATCTTCAAATATATAAGTCTCTGGATCTAGTCCTTCTTCTAGCAAAGCGTTCTTTAGTCGTTGGACTAACTCAGCCTTTTTTCCGGTAGAAGCTAATTCTCTGTCTTCGAGATGTCTTCTTAAATTAGTCACTGTCAGCTCATAAATCGTAGCCATTTTCACAATTTATTTTATATTCACTTGTATTATTATTATAAGTCTAATTTATGTTCGATCTCACTCTGACACCATTTGTTAGGAATTTATTAATTGTTATGTCTTTAATTTATAATGTCTTTACTAATTTATTATATTGTTCCTACTTTAATTTATTAAAAGGCACGATAATTTATATAAGTTTATTTATCACTAAATATACAATAATTTATTAGTAGGCGGGCGTAACAATAATAATATCGCGAGCGCGAATCTTCTTTATTAACTGTCCCTTCCAAATAAAGTTCCGTTATTATATACCAGTGCCGTTATCTCGAATAGTCTAAAACCTTCGATGGCGAAACGGTAAAGGCAAACTGGATTTCCCTCATATCGATTCTGGAAGGTCGCTCAGGTAAATCGAGGCCTCTCGTAAACTCTACAACATATTAGATTAAAAACATGTTTTAAAGGTTAAAACTATGACTCATATTTTTACGTAACAATTGCCTTGAAGAGAACACTTATCCTCTACTGTGAACAAACTGTAAAGTGTGAAGGCTCGTTTTTCCGAGGTCTGTTCTCATTTCTTGAATTTTTCCACTGTTGGCAACATAGATTTTGAACAATATTGGCAATATACATAATCCCTGCCTCAAACCTTTATTCACTGAGATTCATCTGTGATTCACTTTTCCATTTAACACTAGAAAGTCGGAGGGGCCAATTTGGCCCCTGAAGTTATTGTAGTTTTTTTATTTGAGGGAATAATAATTTCATATTTTATGACTTTTAATATTTTGATACAAAGCCTTTTTTAACACAAGAAAATATTGTTTACTAAATTTATTAAATGGTGTTTCTAACAAACCTACCATAGAAGTCTGAAGGGACCAAACTGGCCCTGTGACAGTTATTATCGTTTTCTAGAAAATTCGACTTTCCTTTCTTTCAACTTTCTGTCGCATGGGTAAAATTATATTTATGTACGTTTGTTCCTAGATCTTTTGTTACATCGTATTTGTTCCTTGAAAGTTTTTTGTTTATTGTGCGCTTTATTAGATTTTGCTGATTCTCTTCTGCTGTAAAGATGTCTTGACGTAGACTATCAGAACTTGAACTTAAAGAAATACGAAAAACAGAAGATGGTTCGGGAGGCGAATCTGAAAGTAATGAGTCAGACGATGAAGAATACGTACAACTACAAAATCGTGATTCAAGTGACTCTGATGCTTCAGATCAGTTAGAAAGTTTTATTGTAGAAGAGTCATTAATTTATGTAAATACTGCTTCTACTTCCCAACAACAGTGTGCATTCCAACAAGTGCATCTAACCCAAGTTACAAGAGAAAAAGAGGTCAACAACCAAAGGCTATTTCAATCGGAGACAGCGAACAATCGAAAGACGGAGCAACATGGAAAGTTATTGGTTCTGGATCAGTACCTGGTGAGATTATGATTTTTAGTTCCTTCATATTAATTGAATTTTTACTGTCATTATAGGACGCTGCGCTCAGCAGAATATTTGCTGAGAGGAATCAGGTTCTACTTCGTATGTAAAAAGGAACGTAAAGAAGAATTGTGTGGTAAGTGCTTGGCATATTATAATCAACGAGAGCATGTTACGTCATATACAAAAAGGGACTATTACATAAGCACATTGATGTTTGGAAAATGACAATTGGACTATAACTTTGAAAGAACTGGAGGTTGCCTTTGCTATCATGTACGCAACAGGAGTCTGCGGCGCCAAAAATCTCCTAACCAACAGCTTATGGTCAATAGTATACGTTCCTCAGTTTTTTAGGCAAACTATGCCACGAGACAAATTCAAGGATATTATAAAATACGATTTGACGAAAAGCTAACGATATCTGAACGATTGAAAACCGACATACTTCCTCTCTGTGAACGAACAACTACTGTCTTCTAAAGCCAGGTGCCCTTTCACACAGTACATATCAAATTAGCCGGATAAGTGTGGCATAAAATTTTGGCTATTGGCTTGCGTGAAATCAAAATATATTGTAAATGGTTACAGTTATACTGGTACTCATCATTTACGCAATACAGGTACAAGTGTTGGTACATAGATAATGGAAAATTAACTGGGAAAGGGCAAAAATATTACGACAGATAACCACTTCACATCGATGAAATTGGTCAAAGCATTGCAAAAGAAATCAACAAGTCTTATGGGTACTTTAAATCGCAACAGAGATGCATCAGGTTGTTGGATAAGGTATTCCATACTTATAATTACATTGGTTCGCGAATATATAAAGAACTGAAATATCATACAAACAAATAAAAATAATGGTTGTGCTATGTAGAAATATATTTTGAAGTATATAAGATTTTGTATATAATTTATCTTACAGATATAAACCCTTAAATTATATATGCCAGACGAGAGTCCACTTATGATTAGAAAAGGTTGAAACCACTTATGATCTTCAAGTCGACAAGGGTGAAGTAAATATTTTTGAAATCGTCGTTAAAAAACGTCGAAAGAAACGCATTTCGTTGTAAATTGCAATTATTCTAATATATTATAAAAAAAATGAGTGAAAATTTGGAAGCAGGTCCGTCGTGGCCTAAAATTTCTAAATCATATAAAATATCTTCTATCTACAAAAAATCGAAAAATTTTAGTGAAGAAGAACTGTTACACATCTGGCTCGAAAGTAATAGTGAGGTAGATGAGTTGAACTGAGCGATGTTTCTTACAATAAAAACCTAGTAGATACCGTTTCCGAAATAAAAAAATAAAATAAAATAAGAGTTCTGTCATTATACCATTGTCTTATGTGTCCGGAAAAACCAGGCTTGTGTGTTGGAAATGTTTTGCAAATTTTTACAAGAACTAAAAGTATTTTACTTATTAATATATTAGCTTTTTTTTTGTCTGTATAACAACATATACAGCGAGTATAACAACATATTTTAAATCTTCTCTTCGCGACATACATGTGCGCCATCCGTTCCTGGTGCAAGTACATTTATCTTATACCTGGTGGCATACATGTAAGCCATGCAAAAATGTTTCGTCGTTTCATTATAATTATAATTAATAATTACTAATAAACATTTATTGATTATCTTATAGCAGTTTTATTAATAAATAAGTTTCAATTCAGAGTAAAGTCTCACGATCGGACATCAGCACGCAACGTATTGATAACACGAATATCTTTGTCATCCATTCCTATATTTATTAGCATCTGCATTAATTTTACATGCTGTACTTTATCGAATGCCTTTTAGAGTCCACGAAACATGCAAATACATATTTTCTTTAATTATGGAATTTTTGTAATAGTGCAAAAAGTGTCTTACTAGTTCTATCTTCGAGATCTTCGCATTTGCGTCTAATTCTGATGTGAGGTATTCTTGGGAAAATCTTAAGAGTGTGGCTCATTAGGCTTATTAATAGATATTAGGGCCGTCAGTACAATTTGGTAGGGTTCGGTAATATTATTTCTGTCATCTTCAATTAACTCTGATGTATACAGTTTTCACTCTCTTCCTATTTCATTCTCATTTACAATAATTTTGTTGTTATTGTCAACTAATACAGAAGAAACTCGTTTTTAAACCCTAGAATAGTACACTGGTGTCGCCGGCGACACCGTCCAGTTTCAATTAAATGCACGTTCCTATAGAGGTGAGGCTTCTCAGTAGTTTACCTCTTTTAGTTTGAAACCAACTATAACCGTAACTGTTTATTGGGCGCTAATAGGTATTGTAAAATATTTATCGGTGTCATATACGACACCACAGTACAATTCCCGTTATAATTTTGAATATAGAAGTAAATGGCTTTAACAAGCAAAGCGTTGACTCAGGCTGAGTTAGAAGAAATTGTGCGTGCTTATGACGCTGGTGAGAGTGATGAAGATGTCCCTTTTAATAATACAGATTCTTACTGTTTGAGTGAGGATGATGACAAAGAGCTTAGTGAAAGTAAACATTCTGATACCATTTTGGCAGAATCAGAGGTTACTGAAGAGGAGAGGGAAGATTCGCAGAAAGATAGCGTTTAAAAAAGAAAAGTAGTATATGGAAAAATGGTTTTAAGTGGCCAACCAGGTGGTCTACCAGGTCCAAAGGCTCACGCTTCAAATACACCAGAGATTCTGGCTTGGAAACTATTTTTCAGCGACTCAATGATAAACTATATTACTCAATACACAAACCAAGAAATCTCTAAACAATCTACTAAATTTAGTCAAATTCCAAGTTTTAGAACTGTTACAAGCAAAGAAGAGATTTTGGCATTATGCGGTCTTTTATATATGAGTGGTGTTCTAAAAACTAGCTACCTGAGTACCTCGGATTTATGGTCAAAACAAATTGGAATACCAATTTTCAGACAAAAACTCTTTGAATTTTTGATTAATCGTCTTCGTTTTGATGACAAAACAACTAGAGGGGAAAGGAACGGTGATGATAAATTTGCACCTATAAGATTTCTTTGGAATGAATTTATTGAAAATTGTGAAGCTAATTACACTCCTGGCGCGTATGTGACAATTGATGAACAGTTGCTGAGTTTTCGGGGCAGATGTCATTTTAAAGTTTATATTCCAAATAAACCAGACAAATATGGAATTAAAATCGTTATGTTGTGCGATTCTAAGACTTTTTAGATGTATTCTGCAATACCATATGTGGGAAAAGAGAGACGAGATGCATCAGAAACTTTGCCAGCCCAATACGTTCTTCGCCTATGCAAAAATCTCTATGGCATCAATAGAAATGTCACCATGGATAATTGGTTTTCTTCCTTAGATCTTGCAGAAAAACTTTTACAAAAAAAGTTGACAATGGTTGGAACCTAAAGAAAAAACAAGTCTGACATTCCGCCAGAATTCCTTAAAAAGAAAAAAAATTGTTCCAATTTTTGACTTTGCTTTTGACGAGAATAAGACTTTAGTATCATTTTCTTCAAAAAAAATTGTTCTGTTGCTGTCAACATTTCATACTTATGGTGTAATTGATGAAGACACTAGCTAGCCCGAGATTGTTTTATTTTATAACTCTACAAAAGGAGGAGTAGACACTTATGATCAGTTGTGTCAATCCAAATCCGTGTCTAGAAAAACTCGTCGGCGGCCTCTTAGAATTTTTTATGACATACTTGATGGTGCAGGTATTATTGCTTATGTTATTTATAGCGCAAATAGAACCAAATCAGATCCAAATTTAAAAATTACTTCCAGGAAAGATTTTCTTGGGCATTTAGCACTACAGTTGGTGACTCCGCACCTAAAAAAGAGATTAGAAATACAAACTTTGTCCAGATTTTACTCAGAAATCAAGAAACTCAACCTCTAACTGTCAAGTTTGCCCTCGATCTGTCAACAGAAAAGGTAGAGACCTGTGCGTCCGCTGTAAAGCTTTCCTGTGTGCAAAACACAGAAGACCAATCTGTCCAACTTGTACGGAAGAAATTTGATTTTTTTTTTGTTATAAACATGTTCTTTTCTACTTCTGTAGTCTCTTTTATAACTCTGCACAATAAAAAATATAAAAAATACGTATGTTTTTGACTTGAATGTATGAATTAGAAAAATGTCTGTGGTGTCGGATATGACACCACGGTACCACTAATTACCTAAAAAATATCATTCTAGGGTTAAATAAGCTAGCTGCTTGTTTCTTTTACTTTTTTGTGCACATTGTATAAGTTCTGTCCTTTTAATTCTTCTGTCTACTATATTCTTACTATTCCTATTAATTTTATATTGAATGTCAAATGCTTTTTAGAAATCAACGAAGCCTGCAAAAATGTATTTTCTTTGACACTTTGGACTATAAATAGTGTCAATCAAGTTTATTTTTAAAACTATTGGGGTTATGGAGATTTTATTTACATTTATGTCTGATTTGGTTGTGAAGTTATCTTAGAAGTGAGTTATTAGTATTATTGTAAAGTTAAGTATAATCCTAGACAGCTGCGTTCAACTTCTAATACTGAACGAAACCTGGTAATATCCCAATCAAAGGAGCTTCATATTTTTAAACACTTTCAAGTCAATAGTATGGCATTATCGGCGATTTGAAAAAGTAAAATTGTAGATTATTTAAGATATCTGTCAAGAAGACTACTTACTGCATTTGTTTTAACAAAAGCATACAGTAAGGAACTCTTATTACTTAGAGTCATTTATAATCCGTTTTCCTTGTTAACTGAGTCGGTGAATATAAAGAGAGCAAAACCCACTTAAGAATCTCAAGGAAATACGGCTGATTAACGGCAATAAACAACGCAACCTTGCAGAGCAATCGCGTGTGATGACATATTTCTCGTAAGTATGTAACGAGTGGTAACATAAGGAAGAACGTTATCAAGAATCAACAACAACAACCGCACCAGCCTGTTTATTCCGTAATGGGTCAAAGAACAATCAACACTAATTACGACATCCATATTATTAATCAATTGACATTATTGGCCTTAGTATAAATTTCGTATTTGTGTTAATCGTTAAGGATCCTTTTGCTCGTGATTGTGGATTTTTCGACATACTTTAAGAGATATAAATTATGAAATATTTTTTTATTCTCTTTAATTACGATTAATTACTTTCAATTAACAATCAGCTTTTGCGCCGAAAGGCTTAAGTACCTTAGGTTACCTTGTCAAGAAATACCAAAAGTTCTTTCAATAACGGTAAAACATTTTTTGCAGCTGGTTCTCAACATATCTTCGCTTAAAAAATACATTTACCAATCGTTAGTGCCTTTATATATATATATATATATATATATATATATATATATATATATATATATATATATATATATATATATATATATATTAATCATTAGTTAAAGAATATTTAACTTTATTAAATATAATTAAATACTAGTAGGGTCAGAATGAGGTGTAGGTTTGTGTTATAGAGGTAGTACCATTGGTTAAAAAACAATGTTTCTTTATTCAAACAATGTAAGACCTTTTATTAGAACGGCCACATCCAGCGTCAGAAACGGAAGATGGTTTTTTATAGCTGGTCCTCATAAGACACCCAACTCTCACTTATGGCTCCATGTGCCACACCCCGTATGACTGCATTCGTTTGCAGGCTACAATTGAGGGTAGCCAGATATGGTAAAATCACCGAAGGACCATCGGTATAAATGGTCTTTAAATCTGCCATTAGCTTCCTTGAGAAGGTGGAAGAGTGGTCTGAAGTAGGGGCACTATGTTGCTCTTGATTGGAGAAATCAACTCTAAAAGACGGAAGAACCAATAAGTTCAACGGCATCAGAATGTAGAAAACAGGAAAAAACTACTGCATTAAAGATCCTTTATGGTTTATGGATATCTTTCATCATGGCAAGTAAAATCAACGATGGCCCTGAATACCGGCGCCTTAAGTGAAACAGGGGTGCAAGGAAAATAATCTCCTCGGAACTTGCTATAGTGAAAAAATCGATAAAAATTGGAACATGGAATATTCGAAGCTTACTAAGAGCAGGAAAGGTCCATAATGTAATTCAAAAAATGAGCAGGGATACTATTGAAATATTGGAATTAAGCGAAGGAAGTAAGATGGCCCGGTACAGGAAGACTAGAAATTGATGACCATGATGACCCCCCAATGTGCAAAGAGTTGGAAAGCTTATGGATCAGACGAAATAGAAATAAATGTAATAAAACTAATAGATGATATCAACATAAAACTACTGACACATCTTTTTAACAACATATATTATATGAAAGCGGCGTAATACCAATTTCTGATAGAAAAAAAAATGAAGACTTACAAAATATACTAGACAGAGTTAATAATCCAAGTGAAGTAATGGAACTGACAATAAATCTTCAAAAAACTAAAGGAATGGTGATTAGTAAAACCGATGAAAATTGTCGCATTAGCCTAAATAACACTCAATTGGAACAATTTTACAAATTCAGATACTTAGGAGTACCAAATGATAAGTGGGATCCAGATATAGACATAAAAACAGGAATAGAACAGACTAGGAACATGTACAATAAATGGAAGCAAATTATCCATAACCAAAAACTACGCTTAGACATCCGAATTAGAATTATTAAATGCTACGTTTGGTCAGTACTTCTGTATGCAGTTGAAGCCTGGACATTAAAATTAAATACCATGAGACGGATAGAAACCTTTGAAATGTGGCTTTACTGCAGAATGCTAAGAATATCATGGACACAATACATATTACGAATCGAACAGTATGAAACACCATAAATAGGGAGTTAGAACTTATGACAACGAAGAAAAGAAAGACCTCGTACCTAGGCCACATAATAAGAAATGACAAATATAACCTGCTACGAATAATAATTAAAGGGAAGATAGAGAGCTTTCTAAAGATGATTTTAAGAAGATAAAACTATCGTATGCCTTTGTCAGATCTATAAAGAATACATGAGCTGAAAGGTTGTGGGCTAATCTTTTCTTAATAGCCTAGTTTAGAGAAAATATGCTGTCTATACAGGATCTGCCTGCACGAAAGCCATTTTGTTCTTCTACATCTGTCATCTCTTTTTCAATTTGATTTTTTATTATTTTTCCATGGAGTCTTGAGAGTGAATTTATGACACTTAGCCCCTTGTAGTTTGAACAATTCTTTCAGTAATTGCCGCAATACTTGTGGGCTGTGTTTTAATAATTCAACGTTAAACTTAAAGATCTTTAATAAATTGATTTGTAATTTTATATATGTATTATGATTATCCCACTTTTGTTTTTGTTGTTTTTTTATTTTTCCAAGAGTTAACAAAGGAGTGTAATGAACATCGCACCATAGCCTTAATAAGTCATGTCTTGAAATTGTTTTTAAAAGTAATTAACAATAGAATACATAAGAAATGAGATGAAGGCATAACTAATACACAAATGGGATTTAGGAAAGGACTGGGAACACGAGATGCACTGTTTGAAGTAAGTGTTCTTTCGCAGAGATGCTTAGATATAAATCAGGAAGTATATGCCTGTTTCATTGATTTTGAGAAGGCATTTGATAGAGTGCAGCATAATCGGCTTAAAGAAATTTTATTAAATAAAAACATAGACAGTAGAGACATTAGAATCATATGTAACCTCTATTGAAACCAAACAGCAAAAGTGAAAGTTGAAAATGAACTGACCGAGGATATCCAGATTCGCCGTGGGGTCCGCCAAGGGTGTATTTTATCACCCTTGTTATTCAATTTATACAGTGAAGCCATCTTAGAATTAGCGCTTGCCGAGGTCAGTGAGGGCCTTATAACAAACGGTGAGCCACTTAATAACATAAGATATTATAGTTTATTCGTCTTCCGGGTTTGGACCGTGTCATTTGTGAGTGACCCAAAAGTGGGTTCATCTCGACGTTTCGCTACAATTGTATGTAGCTTCTTCAGGAGAACAAAAAAGAAAAAGAAAAACAAGAGACAGGAAGATGGGTAGTTAGCAACGGTAACTCAGTTACTCAACGCAACCAGAGGCGAATACTAACTACCAAGATGGGCATTTGGTCACAGTAACTCAACTACTCAACGCAGCCAGAGGTGAAAACCAAATGCCAGGATTGCCAGGACAGGGATTCACGTCCAACAGCTCAGAACACTAACGCGTCGAGAGGCAGGGAATGAATCCGACGATTACTCCGCTACCGCTCTATTTATAGTCGCGGTGACCTGTCCTGTCGGGACGTATCGGCACACTCCGTGGCGCGAACGTCAAGAAGCGCGCGCTGGCCAATCATGTGGCTGCATCGTGGTAGCGGGACCGGACGGCGGCTCTAGACTGAGATTCCAGATGGGAGACAAGTGGTATCCTTCCTCTCGATTGATATTATGTGGATTTTTTCGGATCTCTAGAGATTCGCGGATTTCCCTGGAATAAAAGAAGGGGCTCTTAGAAATAATATGGATTTTTTCGAACAATATGGAATGACCGGTTTCTTGGCAGTGTTCTGCAACTGCAGAATGGGAGAAAAGACCTGATCGAATGCATCTTTGATGCTCTTGAATCCGAGTTTTGACGGAACGACCAGTTTCGCCAATATACACTTGTCCACAGGAACAAGGAATAGAATAGACACCACAGGAAGATAGGGGCGGTAATGGGTCCTTAGGAGAGGGTAGATATTGTGAGATTTTCTTGGGTGGTCGAAAAGTAGTCCTGATACCTTCTTTGCGAAGAATTTTGCCAATCCTATCAGTGACACTTCGAATATACGGAAGAAAAGCCACAGGAGTATTACCCGAAGATTCTGAATTTGTCGTCCTAGGGTGTAAAGGGGGATGTAGATGTCGGTGTGTAATATTTTGAATTGTGGACTTGAAGTGACCGTTGGCGACAAGGGTTTTTTGCAGATGGCCAAGTTCTTCTCTAAGGTTGTCAGGTTCAGAAATCGAAATGGCCCGATGGATGAGAGAGTTGATCACAGAATTCTTTTGGGCAGGATGGTGGTGTGATGAAGCATGTAGGTAACGATTCGTGTGAGTCTTTTTTCTATAAACAGGGTGACCCAATCGGCCATTGGGCTTGGAGGTGACTAACACATCGAGAAAGGGAAGGGACCGATTATTTTCTACTTCCATTGTGAATTTTATACTCGGATGTTGTGAGTTAAGATGATCTAGGAAGGGAGAAAGGGTATGTTGACCATGGGGCCAGATGATAAATGTATCATCAACGTAGCGGAACCAGACTTTTGGTTTTAAGGGGTAAGATTCTAGGGCTAAAGACTCAAAGGCTTCCATGAACATGTCAGCAATGACAGGGGAAAGGGGAGAACCCATTGGTGTTCCAGATATTTGTTTGTAGAAATTGCATTTTAAAAGAAAAATATGTTGAAAGGAGGCATTTTTCCGCAAGATCTGCCAAAACCAAAGACTTGTTATCATTGGTCAAGTGATCTCGCAGAACAACTAGAGAGTCATGTATGGGGATATTGGTAAATAGGGATGATACATCGAAACTGACGAAAATGTCTTGGGGATCGACCGTGAGGGAGGAGATTAAGGTGATGAAATGTGTGGAATTACGGACATAAGAAGAGGTACGACCAGTATAGGTCTTAAACTGATTCGACAAGTACTTTGCGAGTTTGTAGGTAGGAGAGTTAATCGTAGTCACAATGGGACGAAGAGGTACGTTGTCTTTATGGATTTTGGGAAGACCATAAATTCTGGGGCAGATGGAGTTTTTCGGAACTATGGACTTCTTAACATCATCGGAAAGATCGGATTGTTTGATGGCATGGGAAATTTCGCGTTCGACTCTAGGAGTGGGGTCTCGAGAAATTGTATTATAACAGGATGTATCCCTAAGTAAGTCGTTTACTTTCTCTATGTAGGAAGGAGTATCCAGGATGACTGTGGCATTACCTTTGTCTGCAGGAAGGATTATTATCTCAGAAAGAGAACGGAGATTTTTGAGAGCTATGAATTCCTCACGAGATATATTGGAAGTAGGGATTTTGGCTGTATCAAGACATTTAGCGACGTCAAAGCGGATACGGTCGGCTGGAATTTTGGGAATTGGAGTGCCGCTTCCACATTTGAAACTATTTCTTCGGTAGGAATTCTGGAAGGGGTGATAGCAAAATTAAGACCTTTAGATAGAAGACTGCTTTCTGCACTTGTTAATTGGTGAGAAGAAAGATTAACGACGGTGTTAGTAAGAGGTGAATGAGAAGTAGAAGTGGTGGAATGTGATTTTTTCTTAGATACAAGGGATTGGAATTTCTTTTTGTGAGTTTCGTTGCTTAGAAGAAGGATTTTATCGGCTTGATGATAGGAAATGCGGTCTAAAAGTGACCAATCATCGACACTAAGAATACTGGAGAGTTCAAGATGCAGCTTAAAAAGTTTTTGGGATTGAAAATTAAGGGTTTTTCGAATATGTTGAATCCGTTCACGAAGTAGAGATAGGCTGGCTCGATGTAGAATTCGGGAAGAAGATGAAGAGGAAATGTGATGTTTTAGAACAAGAAAATTGGGAACCAAGTTATTATCACGACATCTAGAGAGGAAGGTGAGCGAAGAAAGTAGAGATGAAACTTTAGAGCGAAGATTGGAGAACTCTGAGGTTTTGCGGAATATAACGTAGAGGTTGGTCAAATGAAATCGTGGGCTTCTACGGCCAGAGTCAGAATTATAGTTTATTCGTCTTCCGGGTTTGGACCGTGTCATTTGTGAGTGACCCAAAAGTGGGTTCATCTCGACGTTTCGCTACAATTGTATGTAGCTTCTTCAGGAGAACAAAAAAGAAAAAGAAAAACAAGAGACAGGAAGATGGGTAGTTAGCAACGGTAACTCAGTTACTCAACGCAACCAGAGGCGAATACTAACTACCAAGATGGGCATTTGGTCACAGTAACTCAACTACTCAACGCAGCCAGAGGTGAAAACCAAATGCCAGGACAGGGATTCACGTCCAACAGCTCAGAACACTAACGCGTCGAGAGGCAGGGAGTGAATCCGACGATTACTCTGTTGGACTACTCCGATTACTCGCTGGATTACTCCGACGAGCTGTTGGACGTGAATCCCTGTCCTGGCATTTGGTTTTCACCTCTGGCTGCGTTGAGTAGTTGAGTTACTGTGACCAAATGCCCATCTTGGTAGTTAGTATTCGCCTCTGGTTGCGTTGAGTAACTGAGTTACCGTTGCTAACTACCCATCTTCCTGTCTCTTGTTTTTCTTTTTCTTTTTTGTTGTCCTGAAGAAGCTACATACAATTGTAGCGAAACGTCGAGATGAACCCACTTTTGGGTCACTCACAAATGACACGGTCCAAACCCGGAAGACGAATAAACTATAATTCTGACTCTGGCCGTGGAAGCCTACGATTTCAACATAAGATATGCTGACGACACCGTCCTTCTAGCAGGAACACTAGAAGAACTGCAACACCTTGCTGAACAACTAAATATATATATTAAAACGATTATGGACTAAAAATAAATTTGAAGAAAACCAAGTTCATGGTATTTAGAAAAGCACAAAACATCAAAGTTAAGTTAGTACTAGATAATACAGAAATTGAACAAATATCTTCGTACAAATACCTTGAAGCATGGATCACAGAAGATACTGATCAGACAAAAGAAATAAGATGCCGCATTGAAATTGCACGGTCAACTTTTAATAGAATAAGAAAACTTTTTTGTAATCGAGATATCAATATATCGCTCCGAATAAGAATGCTTCGATGTTATATTTTCTCTACCCTTTTGTATGGGGTTGAAGCTTGGACATTTAAAAAATCTAACATTAAAAACCTAGAAGCATTCGAAATGTGGTGTTACCGACGTATTTTGAAAATATCGGATGGATCGCAAAACAAACGAACAAGTTCTCGAACAACTAGGAAAACAATGCGAAGTTTTAAATTCCATTTAAATTAGGAAATTGGAATACTTAAGGCACATCATGAGAGGTGAAAAATACGAACTACTAAGAATATAATGCAGGGTAAAATCAAAGGCAGAAGAAGCGTAGGAAGACGTAAAATCTCGTGGCTAGGCAATCTCCGTGAATGGTTTGGATGCAGTTCAATTGAACTATTCAGGCGCGTAACCAACAAAATTATAATTGTCAGAATGATTTCCAATCTCTGATAGGAGCGGACTTGAAGAAGAAGAAGAGTTAACTTTGCATCCTTCCTTTTACCATGAGGTTTTGGGCATAAACTTAAAGAAACCATGAATTTAGATCTAGCAATATAAGAAAAAAGAAAGAAAACGGAAAGAAACAATTGGTAATCGACACCAATTAGTTAATAAATGAACATAATAACCCTAAAATCCAGAAAGAAATACAGATAATATAAATACAGAATAAAAAAGCACTGTAGAATTTCCAGACGATACATGAAAATAAAAATACATTGGAAGAGGTAAGTAAGCAATACCTGAACCAAGACAGAAAACTTAACCATCGAAGACAGAACAGATAAAAAGACCTGAAAAGGAATGAAACACTGGTTATGAAAAATGAAACATTCGAAGATTTTTATACTTGAACCTTCGAAGAAGATATCCAAAGATTTACTAGATATTATTAGGAATGATCTGCGAATTATCGTAACAGGACACTGTTACGATACTGTATCCTAACAGGACACTGTCGCCTCTTGGAGCACATGAATATTATTGCACAGAAAGTGTGGATTGCAGATTTTGTCAGGCTGAAGACTAGACAGCGGAATACTTTTGTGCAACTGCCTAGAGTTGGATAGAGTAAGGCTCAATACATTTGTGCATTATCAACTAGAGCCATACGACTTCGTAGAAGACTCACCTAATACCATAGACTTTGAAAAGGCTTAGCTGAAAGGACAACTTTTACCTAGGGATGGATGCTTCACAACAATATTAAGAATGTGGGCAGGTGAATCTGTAAAGGGGATTATTACAGATATAACAAAAAATACCTAAAGAATACCTAAAGAAATGTAATTAGGGCAGAAAATATAGGATAGAGATAAAGACAAAGAGAAATATGACGTTTAGGTATTTTAATGGTCAATTTTCATTTATTTTTGCATTAACAAGTAATTAATGTTTATCATTAACCATAGTTAATATTTTTAATGTATGTACTTACAGAAATCTTTTTAGTTAATCGAATTCTAAAAATATCCACAACTCTTGTGAAGCAGTTTATATGCGCAGTTAAATAATTTTGTAACCGTTTATCTAGACCAAAACTATTTCTATTTTCGAACAATAAACTAATAGTAATATTTAGGTCAATGGGACCATATAAATAATAAATGGTTGTTTTGGCACATTCAAACGTTCAGATAAAAACTAATTTATATACACGCATGTTGATGTTACAAACTCGGTCAATCTACAGGGTGAACACTATTACCTTAAGGAGTGAACATAGATAGGATTAGGTTCACAGAAAATATCGAGAATTATTAATTAAAATTATTCGTGTTTTTCTATCAGTGGAAATTCTATTCATTTTTGTAGCTCTACTTTTTAATAAACAATTAATCTAAATATGTAGATTCCTTTTAAGTTGATTTGATACCTATCATTCTTTCAACATATCCATGCCATTAAAATTGTTTTTCTAAATGTTTTCTTCTTATATGAAGGGCATAGATGCAAAAGTCACATTCTCCACTTTTTAAAATTTTAGAGGAAATGAAAAAAACATTTACAAACAATATTTTAAAGTCAACTATAACGAATTTTTTGTTTACGTTTAGAAAGTAACTAAATGGATTTTATAAAGATATGGTTGGGAATACACCGCTGAATACAAATAAAATTACTTATTAATTTGGATAATGTTACTTTTGGAACTAAAATTTGGAGAATGTGAGGTCTGCACTGTAATAAGGTGGAAACAGTTAGTTTTAAAAAAGTTCCATAGTACTTTACGAATATAATTTAGGTATAAAAAAATTCAGATTTTTTTGAAAAACTTGTTTTATTTTTCTCAAATTTTACTTTAATATAAAGCTTGCCAATAAAAAATTAAATTTGGAAAAGAGGTATCTCATTAAAAGCAAGGCACACTTTATCTTCTTCAGTTGCAACTCCTTGTTCTGGATCGTCTAATATGAATTCAGAAGCTGAATATGTATATTGAAGAATTGTCAAATGAAGATTATTCCAGCTTTCCTTCCGTTAAAGCACTGTTTGATGAAAATTCAGATGAAGGTCAAGAGATTTCTTACCTACTGAAGCTGTTAGCAGACTTAAAGGATGAAATTGTCTGTGAGGTTTAGTTACTTCAGGAAGGTCCAAGAACCATTTCGCTTGGTGGAAAATCCATGGACAATAACAACAGCAAACGTAGCTCATCTTTCTATTTTTGGATTCGAAGCTAGGGATTTGAAAAATGAGTAAATTGATCTTCAGAATGATACAGAGCTCAAAAGTATTTTTGAAGCTAAAAATAAGGAAAAAGCTCACTATAAGTTTTGGGAAGCAGTTGAAAATGACAAATTTAATTGACTGTGCTCAGAAAATTTTGTGTATTTTTGCATCTACATATGTCTGTGAATCTATATTTAGTAAGCTGAAGTTCATAAAAAACAAGTACAGATCTAGGCTAACTAGTGAGAACGTTGAAAACATTTTGAGAATTTCAGTTTCTTCCCAACCTGGTAATATAGATGCCAATCTAGAGAGCTGTGATTTCGCCCGTCGACTTCAAAGAATTAACAAATTCAGGACTTGACATTTCTGGAGTCAAGTAAAAGACATTTATCTACATTTTACAAGCAAAACAGTCTATATAATTTATAATTATATTGTTTTTACGTAACTTGTAATAAACTTATGTTATAGTCATATAGTTTTAAAGTTATTTCATACCACCACTACTTGTGGCCCTGAGGAAAATTTCATTCAAACTATTAGGCTCTCAAAGAAATCCTAGTTAGGATCCCTGGTCTAATATATGCTTGTAAAAATGTAATTCTTCAAAATTTCTCCACTTATCTCCATAACGTTTCTTTAAAAGAGAATTTACGTCGTCTTTCTTTTGGGGTTTCGCTATACAATTACCTTTAGCAATAGTCTCGGGCCTTAAGTTACGCAAAGTTTGTCCTCGTTTAGTGATGCTTCGTGCAGTGTCCGCAACTTCTCTTCTCCATAAATTGTCTCACCTGGAACCAAAATACGGGTGACGTTTTGTACCTTCTTTCGCAAAAAGTAAAGTCACTTACATGACTGTATGCCAAAAATGCAAAGAACCAGGAGCTTTTATGGCATCCTTTGTTACCTTTGTTACTGATTTCCTTCTCAATATTTCCAAAAACGCGATCAGGAGAGAGAAAACTGTGACCTGTAATTGGAAAAACGAGCTGGAGCTCCGTTATATAATTTGGCGCATTTAACAACCATTTGGCTAGCATACCAAGTAAAATTGTGATTTTATTTTGACCTCCACACCCGTCACTAATAAGACGAACAGCCATGTATGGGGTCATATCAATCATCATCATCATCAGCCCATAGTCGTCCACTGCTAAACATAGGCCTCCTCGAAGAACCTCCAATCAGATCTATCTTGCGCTGCTGCGATCCAGTCCCGGGTTTCGTCTATCCGCTCTTGGTCTCCACTCCAAGATTTTTTTGGTCCACCTATTATCCTTCATTCTAGCCACGTGTCCTGCCCACCTCCATTTAATTTTGGCTATGTGTTTTATAATGTCTTCTACACCACTTTTTCTATGGATGTCTTCGTTTCTTACCCTATCTCGCAACGTTATGCCTAACGATGATCTTTCCATTCTACGTTGCGTCACTTGTAGTTTTCGTGTAGATGTCCTTGTTAGGGTAAGTGTCTCTGCGCCATATGTGAGGACAGGTAGGACACACTGATTAAAGGCTCTTCTTTTTAAGCTGATAGGTATATCACCTTTAAAAATATCACGTAGTCTTTCATATACTGCCCATCACAGTGTTATTCCTCTTAGCAGCACAGCAGTTTGATTATCTCTGCTAATTTCTACCCTTAAAGGATGGCTCGGAACTAAATTAGTCATCATTTTTGTCTTTTGGTACTTAATATTTAGACCTACTTTACGTGCTGCATCGCTGAGTTCATTCAACATATCACTGGCAGCAAGTCATCTGAAATCAGAACAATATCATCTGCGAATCGTAGATGATCAAGCATCTCACCATCAATATTTATCCTTTACTTTCCCATTTCAGTGACTTCAAAGCATATTCAAGTACAGTAATGAACAACTTAGGCGACATAGTATCTCCCTGTCGAATACCTCTCCTGATATGTATCTTATTGGTAGGACCGTGCAGATTTATAGTTGTTGTAGCATTTCTGTATATATTTCCTATAATATTGGTGTACCTATGATCAATTTGACACTCTTCCAATGCCTTTAGATGTGCGGGTAGTTCGATAGTATCAAACGCTTTATGGAAGTCTATAAATGTTAAAACTAGAGGTCTATTGTATTCAATTGATTTTTCAATCAAGACTTTTATGCACTGTAGGTGGTCATTTGTACCGTAGTTGGGGCGAAAACCAGCCTGTTCTCTTGGCTGATATAGCTCAAATTTTGCTTCCAATCGATTGGTTATTATTCTGGTGTACAGTTTGTATAAATGGTTGAGTAGAGAAATTGGCCTGTAATTCTCTAGGTTCATGTTGTCACCCTTTTTATGCAGAAGAATTGTAATGGAGTTATTCTAAGCTATAGGAATTTTTTGACTATACAAGCAGAGATTGAAGAGGTCTCGTATTTTTTTCAGAAGAGAAATTCCGAAAGTTTTATACCTTCTCTAACTATTCCATCATCTCCTGGCGCCTTGTTGTTTTTCATTTTTTTGAGTGCATATTGTATCTCATCTTGAGTAATTTCTGGAATGTGCTCAGATCCCCGGTT